>NC_140947.1:127986316-128406316 GCF_014529385.1 Adiantum capillus-veneris
TGAGCTTTGAGCAGTAAGGCTAGAGATAGATCGTTTACGACATGAAAGGTTTGTGCATCCTACAAAGGGAGGTTCATTAGGACATGGCCACACAAAGCTTGGTTGTCTATAAGCCTCGACAATTTCAACTAAGGCAGGCTCGACAGTCCAAAACATCATGGATAGCAGTAAGTAGTGAGGGAGAGTGAGACGCAAACAATAGAGAGAGAGAGAAAGAGGATTGATTGGTAAGAAACCGACGATGAAAATCTACACGCTAACAAAAATTTTCGATTGATATAACGAACCACTAAGCTTCCCCTTAGATGACACATGGAGGGAAGTTCCTTCAAAATGCAAAGTAAACCCACCCTTCAAATGGTTTTAAAAAGCAAAAGTAGTCACTCCTTGAAGTGAAATTCCATGGCTTTCAGAAGAACTAAAACTATAAAAAATATACACAAAGTACTAAGTTTTCTACTTTACATTTCTAGGACTAAAAAGTGTTCTCATTTTTTACCTTTCATTTTTACATTTCTTAAGCTTTCCTTTGAAATGTAGCAGAGTGTGACATGTGGATGCTTTCTATTTGCTCAAAAATTTTAAGCTCCATTATAAAGAGTATAGATTTCTTAAGCTTTCCTTTGAAATGTAGCAGAGTGTGAGTATGACAGGTGGATGTCTTCTCTTTGCTCAAAAACTTTAAGCTCCATTATAAAGAGTATAGACTAGTTCTTGACACGACATGTGTAGCTACGATTGGCCCGATTATCATGTGTGAACTTGAGAGCCGGGGATCCCCTCACCCCCCTTCAATTAATGTCAAGTGTTCCTTAGTCTTGAGGAACTGCATGCCATTTTTGTAGGTGTAAAGCTAAGCATTGTCTTTAAATTGTTTAGCCAAGAAAAGACGAATTTCTTTGTCAAACATAAACTTTCTAGCAGACCAACCTCGTTTATAATAAATAACAGAGGGTGGGAGTCATGGGATCAACGGAGGGGCACCTTGTCGACAGGGCGGGGGGCTTTAGATCATCGGATCCACGTGACCAGGGGGCAAGGTTTTATACATGCGGGCTCGTAACCCCTGCACAGATGCGTGATAGGTGGGTTGGATAAGGCATGGAAGTCTGGTGGAGAAAGATGAGGGCTCGAGAAATGCGCAAAACAAAGCGCACCTAACAAATTAACCTATGCAGCAATGATCAATGGTGGATTGAATGCCCACCGTTGATCACACGACTCCACTCCGTGTTCTTTATAAACGAAGGAAGACCAAGGAAAAGGACCTTACTTAGTCCGCAGTTAGTAAATGTGCACATACCTCTATGCTTGAGATCAATGAAAAATGATAATCAAAGGCACATGTGCAAGCTAGAAATGTGCATACCTACACACTCAAACCACTCAAGATTGGCATACCTACATACTCAAACCACTCCATTACCAAAAAGAAATAATGTCTTTGTTTTTCAACCTCAATACAATCCAATTAGCCGACTAAATTATCCATACATTGCGTAGGCTACTCGTGCTCAATGAAATTATTAGACATTTGCAATGAAAGATGTCAAGTAATATTAGCTTCAAGCATCATAGAAAAAGCTCAGAGGCCATAAGCTTTAGTTGGATTTGATTTCTAGAGGACTGCTTCCCAAAGTTTACACAGTAACATGTTTTCTCTTAACTGGCATAAGCTAAATACTTAGGCATGGAGAGAGAGAGAGAGAGAGAGAGAGAGAGAGAGAGAGAGAAGAGATAATGATGAACATTTAGAAGAGTATGGAGACATTCTTTTAGACTAAGGATTTTATGGAGCTTCAAGAGCCAAAAAAAAAGAGAAGTACCTTTGCTCTTTCTAGTGCAATCCCGCAGAAAAAACAAAAAAATTCTCCCTTTTGTAGTCTTCAAATAAAAAAACTTTGAGCATGAAAAATGTTCATCTCGCCCTTTCCAACAAAACATGACCCATTTTTTAAAAGAAACATCTTCTTTTTTACTTATTCTAAAAAATGCTCACATTAAATCCTTTAAAGATAATTTTTTTATTTTTAAAACTATTCTTTTTACGTTGTCTCTTGCATGGGAGGCTTGTGGACCACATCCTTATCTCCAGATAGTTTTGGGTTGGCATGTGTGGATAATAGCACCTTGGCTCCATTTCCACGTTTTGGTTAGTCATATTGGCCACTTTTAGAGGCTTTTGGAATTCATTTTGGATTCCTTTGGATTAAAAAATGTTCCGGTTTCATCCCATAAAATCTTGGTTGGTCCTTATCAAATTCTGATGGAACTTCTAAAGATATTTCGAATTCTTTTGGATTCAAAAATATCTCATTTTCATCTCATAAAATCGTGGTTGGATCGTTATCGAATTCCGATGGAACTTCTAAAAAACTCATCTAAATTTCGGAACTCTCTAGTTCACAAACACATTCCTCTGTCTAATATACATAACTGACCCTTCTACTATTTTTATTTTCTCTCACTAGAATCGCCAATTCTAGAGAAAAAACATTCATTAAAGTAAACCAAGAAAGAAATTCGGTGAAAAAAGTTAACCCTACTACCTTCCCTACATAGATTGTCTACGCATTTCAAGTTGAAGAGCAATAGGTCAAAGAGAACTAGCAACTTAAGTGACATTACCATCTGCTTCCATGTAAGTGCAGTCGATGCCTATACCATAAATGTTGGATTAACATTGTTATTATAGTGCATAACTTCAACCTTGAACCAAAATCTATCATCAAATAAAATGAAATTAGTGGCTGTTGCACATGAAGATGTCATTGAGGTCACCATTGATGTCCATGAATTGCTTCTCCATGATTTCCATGAGTTGATTTCTAGAAAAAACATATGTTGGAATCATGAAACCAACTCATGGACATCAATGGTGTTGCTTTTTTTTGTGAGTCATTGAAATATGTTTTTTGTGATATGGCTTCCAATATGGGATGGATGTTGCAGAGCATAGTGAGAGTTGAAATCCTCAAGAAATGCACCACTAATGTCCTCTAGGATGCTCAAATAATCAGGACAAGCATATGCCACACCAATATAGAAACACAAAACACCATATTAGATAAAATGGAAAAATCCCAATTCCCACTTTAGAATTTTTAAGTTTCATAACAAAAACTTATGTGATTTTTACAGATTGAGATAAAGGTCTTCTATGATTGGAATCTATTTTTTATGCACATTACAATCGCAACAACCAAGGAAGTTATTTTTCACATACATGATTAATGGTGTTGATAAACATCAAGATGTGAAACAAACAATAAACCATGCAAACATAACCTTCATGATTCCAACATTCAAATCGCTTAAAGTCTTATTGATAGCACTACAAATGTGAGTTTCATAACTATGATTTTTGTTAATTGAGAAAAGTATAATCCAAAAATCATATGTTATACCTTGAAGCCATTGGCTAAATAATTGTTATGCGTACAATCCCAATAGCTAGAGATGACGTTATTCTCATATCAAATTGGTGGTGTTGATAAACACCAAGAATCAAACCTTACAAGGGGAAAAACACAAATTTATTTAACCACAAAACCGTGTGATTCATGATGCAACATAAAAACAAATTGAAGTGTTTTCACATACAACTTCAATCTCCAAATAAAGTCTTCTCATTGAAAACAATAAACACTCCATACAATACAAAAAATAGAAAGCCTTTGCACTATGAGATATTATAAGATCTTGTAAAGTGTGTGTGGTAATTCTTTGCAACATGAGGTTGAAGTGTACTTCCTATGTATCCCACTGGGATCCCACTTGTGTGGCATAAGATAATGTGGTGGAGCCATTTAGTTTATAGTTTGGTGGGAATTTATTACAATTAAACATTTGCAAAGAAAATCAAAGAGGAGAGATATAAGCTTAAAGAGGTGGAGTTTATCTATGAGATCAGGTGTCGCTAATTGTGGTAGTACCAAAAAGAATGAAAAATGATGAGCGTGCATAAATCTCAAGTAGATAAACACTACTACAATTAGAGACAACTATCGTTTACCTATCACAGACCATGTGATTGAGAGAGTCACGAGCAAGGAAGCTTACAGCTTTCTCGATGGCTTTTTCGGCTACAATCAGGTTGCAATAAAGCAAGAGGATCAACAAAAAATGGTCTTTGCGTAGAATGGGAGATTTTGCTTATCGAGTGATGCCATTTGTCTTAACCAATGCACCTGCCACGTTCCAAAGGCTGATGAGTCACGAATTCAAGAAGTATCTAAGACAATTATTAGAGATTTAAATGGATGAATTGCGTGTGCATTCTCTATGAAGAGATGAACATGTCAAGCACTTGAAAAAGATCTTTGAGAAGTGCAAGATTCATTGCATTTGCCTAAGTCCAAAAAAATGTGTCTCCATGGTAAGACAAGGTAAATTTTTTGGGACATAAGGTGTCCAAAAATGGATTCTATAGACCTTGAGAAGTACAAGTGATTGTTGCTCTTCCAAGAGTTGCCAAAGTTAAAGAGGTGCAAGCCTTTATGGGCCATTGTGACTATTATTGAAGGTTTATTTACATGTATACAATTGTTGCTAGACCTCTCGATCCTCTCATCACAAAATTTGATTGGAATGAACAATGAGAGAAATCATTTCAACAATTGAAGCAGAGACTGATTTTTGCTCCAACTTTGAAAGCTCTTGACTAGAACAAGATCTTCCACGTTCATGAAGGTGTATTTCCTTACGCAATTGGATGCATCTTAGCATAGCCTAGAGAGAACAATAGGGATTTTTTGATTTGTTACTCCAGTAGACATATCAATAGTGCAGAACAAGATTACACGACCACAAAAAGAGATCACCAGGCACTATTGTACCTAGTGAACAAACCATGCAATATTGGCCGTATAGTTTGATGGTTCATTATACTGCTACAGTTTGATTTCGTAGTATTGGTCAAGAAAGGGACTACTCATCAAAGGATGAAGCATTTATCACAATTGATACATGGGGAAGCACCTATTGGAGTTGATGATGAATTACACGACTCTTATCTTTTCAACATACAGATGGTATCCAGGTGGAGCAAACATGTAATACTGTTTCTTACCATTGGTTCTCTATAGATTGAAAGGCAACCATCAATCATTGAGAAATCATGCTTGCTTGTACTTATAGAAGGATGGCTATATAAGCAAGGAAAGTATGGAATACTTAGGCTATGTATAGAGCCATTGGAGAAAGAATTGTACTTGAGATAAGCTTACATACAAACAACGGGGTTTCACAACTCAAAAACACCAAAATACCAAAGATTGATGAGACTTGGAGTCTATTGGCCTCATATGCAGAAAAGCATCCATGAAAATGTTAGTTCATGTGAGACTTGTGCAATTTAGAAGCCAATCAAACATGCTACATTATTTAAGATAATAGAAGCCTCCAAGTGGGAAAAATACATCGTGGATTACATATAAAAAAGAGTCTTGCCAACAAACATGAGCAGATCCAGATTATGCTCAATCCAGAGAGAATAAAAAAACTATGTTATCATTAAAAATAGCCTTTATCGGAGAGACAAGGATAGAAACTTGAGAATTTGTGCTGCAAAAAATGAGTACTTACTGATTCTTGAGCAAGCACATGCCGAACCGGCATAAGGTCACTTTTTGGCCGACAAAATCGTAAAAGCAATACTTCTTGTTGCAGGAAATTGGTGGCCTACTCTATACATGGATGTATAGCAATATGTGAAATGATGTGATGATTTCCAACGAACAAGAGTATTGATGGGACATGATGAAATGCCACTAAGACCTCAAATGGGGGATATAAGTTTTTGTACCTATCTCCCCACCAGCATATTAAACACATGCTCAATACATCATAGTGGCCACATATTAGTTGACCAATGGATGAAATCCAAGGCGACACCAAAGAACAACAGTGCAGTTCTTGTATGAGAACATTTTCACCAAATATGGGCTTGCGATTGAGATAGTGAAAGATCATGGGACTCATTTTATCGATGATATGGTTGACTTCCTATTGCGAGAATCCATGTGATTCATTCAAAATTAGTGCCATACCACCCTCAAGCAAACAGGCAAGCCAAGAGTACAAACAAAATTATGTGCACGGTGCTCACAAAAATTGTCAATGAATCAAGAGCCGATTGGATGTGAAAATACACTCAACTTTATGGGCATATAGGATAGCATACAAAATGCCATAGAATACGATACCTTTCAATTTGGTGATCACAATAAGTGCCATACTACATGTAGAATTCTTGATTCCTACACTACGAGTTGCACAAGAATTAAGATGGATGGGACACAAGTTTTCTGGTAGACTAGAACAGCTAACCTAGTTAGATGAGTTGCATCTCAAGGCTGTTGCAACAACCATTTATGTACAGAAATGACAAATGAAAGAATTTCATGACTAGCATGTGATAAACAAGAAGTTTTCACAAGGGCGACTACATATTAGTCTACACATTGGAGCAACACTCTAAGAAATTGAAAAAGGAAGGTAATGGCCCATTTGTGATCATTGACATATCACCTCGCGGTGTCGTACAACATGCAATATTATAGGGAGAGGTGATGCCTAATTGGATGGTTTTAGATTGAAGAAGTATCATTGAACTTCTCAACATGGAAATGTTGAAGAGGATTTACAAAGCAAAGGAAAGGAACCAGAAAGCTTAAGCAATTCGAGAACAAGAAAGGGAGGAAGCTAGACTATGGATTTTAAAGCGCAAAGAACAACAAAATCCCCCTCCACTACATCAAGTAGAAGCATATTTGCCTCCTGTTATAGTATTCCAAGTCAAGCAAAGTTGGCTTGGAGATATGGATGTACATATCAATTTCCAACTCTTCAATGGAACAACAAAAAGAGTACTTGTAGATATGGGAGCACATGTTAATGCTTGTGGTGTTCTATATACCTTAAACTATTTAACTCCATAATAGAACTTATGGAAATAGAGCTAAGGGAAGCCAACATAGGTACAATAGTCAGCCTAGGACAAGCCAATGTCTCAATCAACATTGATGATAATGACTGCCCACATCAATTACACATTATGGCACATACGAATCTCAATGAAGAAATCATTATAGGAGTTTCATGGCTGCGCACTCACAAAATAGTACCAAATTGGTAGGATGACACTGGCAAGTACAAACTCAAGGGTACATCGTATGTTACATCCTTGACCCAAACAAATCAAATTTGGAATGTACAGTCTCATTTAGAAGAATCAAAGCAAGATGCTCCAAAGTCATCTATTCAACTGAAATATTCTACAAGCATTCATGGGAGAAAGGCTAAACAAGTTTGCATAAAAAATTCAATCATGGAACCCAAACCGCAAGAAATATTGATATCCAAAGCCCTCCTTTCTGACTTTTCTTCACCTCAACTCCACGAGGCTTCCAAGCAGCCATAACTAATCATAAGCCCAAATGGTGGAAGAAATCCAAGCAGTAAATCAATGCTTCATCTAGCTCCCCAAATACCAAGTGGAGAAGTCCATAACTACCAAAGAACTAACATGACAATGGAGACCAAAACAATCAAAATTTCCAAATATATCTCGTCTCCAAAACCAATCTTCAAGTGGGTACTCAAATCCAATCCAAGACACTTCAACAACTAGCACATCATACTCACCAAACCAACCATCAAAGATTTGTCGGTGGATGCATGGTAGGGTGGACTGAAAGCATTGTGCTCGACACAAATTTCTAGCACCAAAAATTTACCTTTGTTGGGAGAACATTTTCTTTTTTCTAATTGGGTTAAAAAAATTTATGAGTGTTTAACGACCGACGAACGTGGGTAGTGAACCGCAAAATTATTGGAGCCCATAGAGCAACAACTTGTCTTCCTCTCCATCTCCCTATGTGTGTGTGTGTGTGTGTGTGTGTGTGTAATGCCTATCTTGATTTGTTTTGCTAGAGACAGGGCATTGCAAGATAGTCGGGGCTTCAACATAGCTCCCTCTCCTTCAGCTTTGGTACAGCTTCATTTCTCCAGAGGCAAGTGCTGAAAAAGATGCTGCTCTTCCTCTGCAAGTGTGTGCATAGCTGGAGGCAGGTGCTAAAGAAGCTGCTACTAACCGTTTTCAAGTGTCTGCATAGCATGAGGCTGGTGCCGAAGAAGCTTCTGCCAACCATCTATAAGTGTCTACAAAGTTTCCAACCATCTAGAAGTGTGTGCATAGCTGGTACAATGCAATCTAAATAATCTCGTGTAGATCCATCACAAGAACTATGCAACTCACACAAATATCACAAAGAACATCATGAGGCAATACAAGGCTGAGCATAAACACAAACAATGAAAGAGGGCCAAACTAAATGGACCACTTTGTTCTATAGAAAACAATGATATCAATGAGCAAAAAAGACGCAAGATCTGCAATGAAGTGGCACATTGTTTTGATATGTGCACGAGGGGCCTAAACTCAACATTTAAAAAAGAAGTGTTTGATCAACGCTTCCTACATTCGTCTTTGAAGGACGTTAGAGATTCAAGGGAGGTGCAAGTTGTTCAAGCAGTGCTTGTCTCAAGTATTTGAAACACTTTGACATTTGTGAAGCAAGCAAGATCCTCAGGTGAGCTTTTCTTGAAAAGATTAGGTATGATGATGCTAGTGAACAAAAATGGGTCTTTTGAATCAAAGGAGCTAAACATTGCAAGAGAGTCTAGAGTTTTGGGAGTCCATAAGAGGAGTTTCTACTCAGATAAATATCACACGAGGCTGGAAGAAGAGGATGCCTCATTGCCATTGGCAGCATGCCGGCGACAGACATTGTTTTTAGCTTCTAAACTATTGAAACAAGGGTCTCACTGTGCAAAAAATATGTTTTCCATATGTGCGTAGGAAGAAACACTTACATCAAACATCCAACTCATATGTTGGACATACCACAAGTTTAGAAGATTACCCACTCTCTTCAATACAGTTTATAACATTACTATTATTGTCTTATTGTTGGCTGTCTTGCACACCACTATGGTCTTGATCTACTGTTGTGGTGCTTTCATACCCTACTTAATTGTATAAAGCATGGCTCAACTTCTTTCTAGCATTGTTTGCGAATTTGTATAAGTGCAAGATTAGTTCTTAGTACTATAACAATACACCACTTTTCTTACAATTTGATTGGTTTGTATTCTAACACTAAATAGGTGTTTCTTAGTAATGTTTCTAGTAATAATTCCAATCACCAAATCTTGAGAGGTTTCTAGCTTTTCTTGACAGGTATCTAGCAGTTCTCTAGTGCTTTGTAGCATTGTTGTGCCTTGGTGATTGGACTACCAGGTTCCTAGCACTAAGTAGATGTTTCTCAGTAATCCTTGACAGGTTTGTACGAGTGTTTTCTGGTAGTTCTTGACTTGTTTCAAATTTTTAGCATCGTCGGGTGGTAGGAAATCAACACACCAACCATACCAATATAGGTGCCACGTCTCTTCAGTGCCACACTGAGTGTTTAGGCCAAGCCAAGGCAAGATCCCCAATGCATTAGCAATGTAGGTCATTCAACTCTAGATGCACTTATCTCGTAGATGAGTATAATAAAAGAAGAAGAAGATTTAGGCTCCACACCTCAATCCAGCAAATCCCTTGGTCATTGATCCTTTTGTCTAAGGTTAAGAAATGTAGGTGACCTAATCTTATATCGATAATGTAATGAGAAACATAACACATGAATCCAATCAAAATAGCATCTTGCATATGCACAAAATATCATTTAAAGGCAATCAGACTATACAAGGTCTCTACTCTTAGATCTTTGACATAAACCATCAAAACCGTTGCATAATCCAATCCAAAGCCATAAACCATTATTGGGAGATTTGTACTGCTTGTCAATAGGTTTCTAGCTGCAACTATGTGCTTTGTTGCATTGAGTAGATGATTGGTAGTTCTATGATAAGGTGGTTTCTAGTAATGTGACATTTGGTTTTTAGCTTTGACTAGGTGGTTTCAAGTAGCAATTAAATGGTTATTAATTGTGCTTGGGAGGTTTCTAGCGGTAGATTCTTGTTTTTTAGCAGTGCTCGAAAGGTTATTAGTAGTTCTTTAGAGGTTTCTAGATTTTCTTGTCAGGTTTCTAGCAATTCTCTAGTGATTTGTAGCACTGTTGTGCTTTGGTGATTGGACTAATGGGTTTCTAGCACCGATGGCCAGCTTTCAAAACCATGGCCATTGGAACGAACCCATTTAGGGAGCATTATATATTATAAAAAAATGATTTTTGGGTTGCAGGCTATCACCATCCACCTCCTTGCTCATGCGCTCGTAGAAGCCCCCCCCCCCCCCCCCGCGCCCCTGCCCCCCCCTGCTGCTTCGGCACCCTCGCGCTCTCTCGCTGGCCCGGCGGCCCTACCCCTCGCGCTCCCCTTCTGCCCCCCCCGCTCGTGTTGTGCTGCCCCTGCCCCTGCCCCTGCCCCCGGTCCCTCGCACTCTCCCCGCAACTCCCCAACCTAGCGTAGAGAGAGAAAGAAGGGGGGAAACTTTCGTAGAGAGAGAAAAGTAGAAAAGCGTAGAGAGAGAAAGAGAGGATTTTTTTCAAGCATAGAGAGAGAAAGAGGATTTTTCAAGCGTAGAGAGAGAGAGAGAGAGAGAGAGAGAGAGAGAGAGAGAGAGAGAGAGAGAGAGAGAGAGAGAGAGAGAGAGAGAGAGAGAGAGAGGTGAGAAGCGTAGAGAGAGAAAGAGAGACTTAGCCGCGTAGAGAGAGAGAGAGGGGAAAAAAGACTTAGCCACGTAGAGAGAGAGAGAGAGAGAGAGAGAGAGAGAGAGAGAGAGAGAGAGAGAGAGAGAGAGAGAGAGAGAGAGAGAGAGAGAGAGAGAGAGAGAGAGAGAGAGAGAGAGAGAGAGAGAGAGAGACAACCCCTTACCCACGGGGAGACTTTCTACCTCTCTTGGGTGCGGCCTTCCAACCATGAGGAAGCAGAGTGGAAAAGATGACCCGGTGGAGGATGCCATCCAAAAATGCAAAGAAGAACTGAGCGAGTCCATTAGCAGGATCAACTGCCACCTCGTAGGTACTATCAACATACTCGACGTGCATGTGGCAGCACAGGAAAACACGATAAATACACTCGAGGATCGCGTGAAGGCTCAAGATGAGGAAATCACACTACTGAAGAAAGAGCTTGCAGAGGTGCGATCAAAGAACATCCTCAAGAGGGAGAGCTTCAACCCTCATTAATTGAAGAGCTTAACACGATCAAAGAACAAATGCGGGCCATCAAAGAAGGTGGGGAGCAACAAAAAGAAATGACGACCTCGTGGGTAGATGTCATCACAAAGACCCAACAAAAAGCAAAAAAGGCCGAAAAATGGATCGAGATTGTCAAGAAAGGGAAAGGCAAGGAAATAACCCCCACCTCCACACCAACCATCATCAACTTGACACTAGAAGAGGAGCAAAGGAGACATGTGGGGGCCTCACACGTAAGGGTATGTGGCCTCAGAGACCAAGATAATGTGGAGAAAGAGGTGAAAGAACTCATGACTCTGACGGGGGTCAACGAACAAACGCATATGAGGGCCTGGAGAGTGGGCATAGAGAAACACGGAAGCAACGGAGAAACCTCAAAGGAAAGGGCACTCATTCTTTGCTTCCCATCCATGGAAGCGAAGAAGGATTTCCTGAAGAAGAGACCGACTTTAAAGAAGACTGGCATCTTTCTTGGAGATGACCTCACCCTCTCGCAGATTGCTCATATGCAAGAAGTAATGCCGGAAATTAGAGCAGCAAGGGAAAAGGGGAAGATTTCTTTTTACAGAGATGGAAAGGTGGTGATATTGGAGCGACGTCCCGCATGACGGTGCAAGACCCATGGGACCACACTAAAGATGGAAACCTGGAATTATAACGGTTCACTTCGTCTTGATGTAGGGGCCTTTGAGGATAGCTTCATAGGGAGAGACATCATCTTCTACTCAGAGACGCATCAAGCCCCTGGGCAATCCATGCCATAGGTGAGCGGATATAGATGGGAGACAGCCTACAGACAAGAGACCAAATTGGAGCATCGAGGACGAGGCTGAGGGGGAGTGGCAGTTTTATTTAGGGAGGAGTTGCAACCATTGTTATATATAGCACGCACGGATGAGCATTCTAGGTACATGTGGGTGAGGCTCAGGGCAGAGACGGGCAAATACCTCTACATTTCTATCTGTTACTTTCCTCCTAGTACGTCAGTATATGCATCACCTAGGGGACAATCTCCCTTTTCTTTCAGGATTTCATGGTGGGCACTAGGCCAGTTGGAGTAGCAGTTGATCATTCTATCGTGTCTTTCACCCTGACCTTTCAGTTAAGCACAACTCCATTAGGTGGGGTCCCCATACACACTCTGTATACCTTCATGAGGGAGACAGATTTTGTATATATGGATGAGATATACAGGCATCTATGCACCCAGGAGCCGGGACAGCCACTAGATGAACTCACTCAGATTCAGAGACGCTCCATGATGCAGCATCAAAGGCATACCCCCACAGTCAGCCACACGGAGACGATCTGGGAACATGCCTCAGAACAGTTGGTATGATGAGGAGTGGAAAGAGACGAGGATCAAACTACAGAGGGAAGTGCTCCTGGGTATTACCACACATCGACAGTCACGGATTATCTTTCGCCGCCTAGTGTGACGAAAGAAAAGGGCCTATTTATCTCAGCTAGAGCGGGATCTATATCAGCTATTTATAAGTCAGGACTCAGGAAAATCATGGAGGCTATTCCATGAGCATTCACCACCACCCGCAGTCACCTCCACTGAGACATGGGGGGAATATGCCACATCTCTCTACACAGCATCAGGGCAACCACCTCTGTCAGACCCACTAGAGACATGCCCAGAGACATGTTCTTTCTTTACTACCGAGAGGGTAAGGAAAGCCATTGACAGGATGAAGACAAGGAGAGTGCATGATCATGATGGTCTGGTAGCAGAGTACTTCATCCATGCCAGGGATATGCTTGCATAGCTCCTGGCTATGATGTTTAATCGAGCCATGTATGAAGGCTTCCCGGAGACCTGGAGTATGTCTACGATTGTGCCTATTTTCAAGTCAGGAGATCCCATGATTCCTGCGAATTATCGCACCATCATGGTTGGCCACACATTAGCTAGGTTGTATGCATCCGTCCTTGAGCAGGAGCTGAGTAGATGGGCAAAGCGAGAGGGAATAAGAGCACCAGGGCAAGCAGGTTTCAGGAGAGGTTTCTCCACTCTTGACCAGATTCTAACACTCAGAGCTATTATTGAGGAGGGTAGACACCATGGCAAGAGAATCTATCGTAGCTTTGTGGATTTCCGCAAAGCTTTTGACACAGTGCCGAGAGCCAGACTTATACACAGACTTCAGGACATGGGTGTGCCTACAGAGCTGATATGGGGTATTCTGGCTCTATACAGGACAGTGATGGGACGGGTACGCACCACTGAGGGAATGTCTGACATGGTCCACTCCACTATTGGAGTAAAGCACGGATGCCCACTATCCCCAACTCTTTTTGGGATGTATGTGGATGAATTTTCAGACTATGTAGAGCGGCAAGGAGACAGGGGGTCTCAGCTAGCAGGGCGGATTCCGCTGTTACTATATGCTAATGATATTGTGTTGATTTCAGACTCCCCATAGGGGATGCAACGTCATTTCGATGCTCTGCATACATTTTCTCGTGACAGTGGATTATTGCTAAATCTGGGAAAAACCAAGGTTATGGTGTTCAACACCACACCACAATGGGTCAAGAGGTCGGCACCCACATTTATGTATGGCCAGGAGACTGTGGAGTACACAGATGCATATACCTATCTTGGGGTAGTATTCAGTGGACCAGTGTTTTCACTAAGGAGAGCATCAGAGACTAGACTGACGAGAGCATATGGAGCTTTGGGAGGACTATTGAGGATGTGTTTGCAGGTTCAGTTTCAGGAACTGCGAACAAAGCTATGGATCTTTGACACTCTAGTGACTCTAGCTATGCTCTATGGAGTTCAGGTATGGGGACCATCAGTAGACCACCATGGGAGATCTGGTAACATAGCTGGATGGAGATGTATGGAGAGGCCTCTGGTCTCTATGATCGCTTGGATCATTTGGGCTAAGGCCTCAGTACCACATTGTCGTGCAGCTCCGCTACCATGTAGAGAAAAAGAGCAAAGAAAGGAAATCTAAGCTTCTTTGAAGCCTACACATTAAGTGAGCAGTGAGCAGGGCTTGATAACAGGACAAGCTTAATGATTAATGTATGCCAGATGCGGCTTAGAAGGGCCAACAGATGCCTCAATGATGCCAAAAATGATTATGCTTGATGTGAGAATAGATGGAAGATTGTGATATAAAACTGTAGTGCTTGAAGTGCTCTACCGGCCTGTCTTTACAGCTCGTCGATTGGAGCTACAGTGAAGAAGTTATGGCAGTTTAAAGTTTGAGTTAATGCAGATCCGTACCGGATTGGGCAACTACAGCTGAGCTGGCAGAATTGAAATGAATGCACGGGCTTGAAGTGCTCACTTTGTGGAGCGCGTCAGTCTTTTCGGATTGATCCGAGTTCCGGTTGCCAAGATATTAGCCTTTAAAGATTCGCCGGGGGCCGTCTCCGTACCAGTTTGATCCGCTCAGTCCATGTGCCATCTGGGAGATTTTGGCTCTCGCTCAGGATTTGGAGTGGAGCAAAGGAAGTGACTCGAGGAGAATCTTGTCCAAAATTGATAGCAGCTACATGTACATCAAATGTGGTGTACGTCTCATTAAGTATAAAAAGTGCTTGAAGAGCTTCATGTTCGAATGTGACCTCTCGGAACGCATTGACTGCGGGATATAACCAACAAGGCAGTGCCGAATGCATGACAAATGTGATTCCCTTCATAGGGCCGCCCAATGGCCGCCCAAGACAATCAAATGGCCAATGATTTCCCGCCCAAGCGATTAGGTCGACCGCCTAAGAAGGCAAGCTGGCTGCCCGCCCAATGCTTGGCAATACCTAGGTCGGCATGTATGCAAAATGTGGTTCCCAACAAGGGCCAAGGGCCCCCCACATTAAACCCAAGTGGGTATGGTTGGAGGCTGCCCGCCCAATGAGCAAAGGGCCGCCCACTAGGAGCCCTAAGGTGAGTAGGTGTGAAAAACAAAAAGAAAAGAAAGGGATGGGCGTTCAGCAGCGTGCAGAGGCGAAGGGAGGAGGGAATGCCGTCGCGCTGGCTAGCTCGGGCCTCAGACGCCCCCGCAACAATGACAAAAAATGCTCAGGAGGTCGGGCCGCCCATGTTCGGTACCAGCTGCGCGCATTTTCATGCTAGCCGAAACTCCGAACTGCAACATCATCAAAGACGCTCCCATGCCATGTCAGCCACGGCGCCGTGACTGCGTGGTGGTGGAGCAAAACAAGAGGAGGGCTATTAAAAGCAAGCTATCAACGAGAAGGGAAGCAAGTATTGAAGGAAGGGAGAGAGGAGGGAAGAAGAAGGAAGCAGGGCTCAATCTCTCAAACTCTCGAGACTCAAGGAGGCTCGCTCTCTCGCATGCTTTCGGAGAAGCAAGCTACGCTCTCTCTGGTGCTTAAGCAAGGGAGGAAGAAGGGGAGATTCTTAAGCAAGGAAAATCAAGACACAATCTCTCTCTCTCTCTCTTGTTTGAATAGGTAAAGAAGCCACATCCTCTCTCTCATTCTCGGACGAGCAAGGGAGGAAAGAAAGAGGTTATCTCTCTCGTGCATGAGCAAAGGGGAAGATACTCTCTATCGATCTCCAATCCAACCAAAGCAAAGGGAAATCTCTCTCTCTTGCTCGACAATCCAAGCCAAGCAAGGGCGAGCTCTCTCTATCGATCTCGGCAAGGCTTAAGCAAGGGCTTTGCAAGCAAGGCAACCAAAGAGACTATTTCTCATTGGCTTAGGCAAGGAGATATCAACAAGGGATTGTAAGCATTCATAGGAGAAGAAATATTTTTGGCATAGACATTGATTGAAGACAAATGCAACAGATAGAATCGACACAGTAGGATTTTCCTCGTCAGTGGCGGGCAAATTAGTCTAATTATCTCTTTTTGATGGATTGCGGAGCCGTTAACGGCTCGGAGTGATCTGTAATGGGAGTTTAAGCTCCTTAACTGTCATTAGCATTATTTAATGGTGTCGTTAACGACACTTATTCTTGATTGCGTATCAGTTTCGTCGGTGTTATCAATTTTCAAGCAAGTTTTGTACGTCGACAGTATTACCGAGTAATTAATTGTTGATGTATTGTGCGGTGCGACAATTTTTCACTCTCAATTTTTCCACAGCCAGCAGCCCGTTGCTGACCTGGCTCAAGTTTTGAACACATATCCCCCGACACCTGGTGAACCCGACGTGAAACCGAGCCGGGGTGGGAAAATTGTTGAAGCCTATGTCTACACCACAAGAGGCAGCCATGCAACAGATGATGCAGCAGTTTGCAGCATACATGCAACAGCAACAGGTTGCCCAACAGCAACATAATTTGCAAGAGCGGATTCGCAAAGCTCGGCAAAGTGTTACCGAAAAGCTGCAAAAGTTTGAGGGCCGAGATATTTCAAAATTTTGCAACTTGTATGAGCAGTCTATGGAAGATTATGGTATTGAATACCAGGATTTAGTGGAAGGATTTCATCTGATTGCAGTACCGGTACTTAGGGCCCGGATTAAAGAAATTCAAGCGGCTCAAGGACCGAACTAGCAAGATTTTAAGAAGGCGCTGCAAGAGGAATATTTTTTGGAGGATTCTCAACGGGTGACCAGACAAAGTTTTACGAAGTGGGTGCAGAAGAAGGGTAAAAATTTATCTGCATGAGAACTGTTGCGAGAGTTTGAAAAGAAGTTTGATCAGTTATCATCAGCAGAACAACGTTCCTTGAAGGATAAAAAGGTGGAATTGTTTATTCAAGCTGCTGATCCACGACTACAAAAGAATTTGGTGCAATTATTGGAGGACCCGGTAGGAGAATTGGGGTTGGCATCGGATTGGAAAATAGTCTGTGAAGCGGTGAATATGATTGTAAAATGACAGAAGCGAGCTGACAAGCAGATCGTGGTTGAGGTTCTAGATGATGATGAAGAAGAGATTAAAGAGAAGCCGCCCTTTGCAATACCCAAAGTGGAGGGGCTTGTTCTTGACGACCTGGTTAAAGGTATTCAAGAACTAAATTTGAATTTTAAAACTGTTAAATTTGAAGGTTAGCTGCAAAGGCGTCTACTTTTGAACCTAAGCAGTAGCAGCCACCACGTAAAAATTGGGATCGATGCATGTGGTGCGATAGTGAAGACCACATGTTTGTGAGAGAGTGTCATGAGTTTGATGAAGATTATAAGAAGAATGTGGTTTTCTAGAAAGACAAGAAGATTCATCTCAGGGCGACAAGGGAACTGCTCCGCTTGAACTTTTGCAGAGGTGGAATGAAGAAGATAGTGGAGGAAATACAACATAATGTGGCCCTTGTGGAAGCAGCTACATATGGGCTGCAAGTTTGTGGTAAGGAAGATGATGATGGTATAGGTACAAAGGGCCAGTTGTGGCCATATGCCTTAAAGACAGCAGAAGCAGGTAAGGTAACATATGGGAAGTTACGCCAGGTGGGTAATTCAATTCGAGAAACTACTGGGTGGACCGATCCAGTGGATTCTCTTTCAGTATATGCTTATATTTCTAAAGCTCAAGCCAATGAAGCTATGGTGGAAGAGAAGCGGAAAAGAGATGAAGAGGTGGCTGGGACGTCAAAAAGGCAGACGAGATGCAACAATAAGAAAGAAGAAGTGCCAGATCCTAAACCTGCTCCGGAGGTGGTTATGGAAGAGGCTCCAAAGGACAAGAACCAAGGTAAGCCTAAAGACTACGGATTTGAAGAAAGTTTTTGAAGAACGTATCTTAAATAGTAAAGTGGAGCTCACCTTGGGGGATATTCTTGGAATTTCTAAGCGCGAGTTCCATGAAGAGATCATCGACATTATAGAAAGGAAGCGACAAGTACCGAGTGATCAAGAGTCAGATCCAGTTAAAAGCCAAGTGGTTCGTCACATTGAAGTAATTTTGGAAGACTATGAAGATTATTTAGCAGATCTTGAAGAAGAAGAGCCAAAGCCCGCGGTGGTTCCAAGCCCGATTATACCTGAGGTAAGAAACATGCATTTTAGTGATGGTGAAGATGAAGAAGTTATACCCAAGAGTCACTTTTTGAGGACTCATTGGGCCAGAGCAACGACAAAAACAGTGGTGAAGCCTGGCGACATTGAGGAGCCGGTCTTAGCCCTCATAGACCATGGTTCGGAAATCAATCTCATGGCAAAGAATTTGCACCAAAAGGGGAAGTGGCCTATTGATGTAGATCACGAGTGGCGGATTCGAGCTGCCAACATGCTTCCTGGAGATCTTTATGGTGCATGCACAAATGTTAAGGTAACTATTGGGGATGTCTGTGATGAGCAGAACTTTTTTATACAGGAGCATTCCTCCTATCCATTGATTCTGGGACAACCCTACATTACGGCTGTGTGGATGGAAACTAAGGTGCTGGATGATGGCTCGGCCTATGCCAGGGTTCGAAGCCGAGATGCTAAGAAAACAATTCAATTTCTAACTGTATGTGTTGATCATGCTAGAAACAAAGACAGTTTACGTGATCGTCCAATGCCAAAGATATGTAAGGAGTTTAAAGAACAAAGATTTGCTCAGGATTTTCTTGGGGTGCCACTATAAAGCGGGACTATGGTGGTGCAAGTGAGGAGAAGTTCTCGCAAAGAGAAACCTTCTTTTCAGGATTTCTAGGGTTGACATCTGAGGGTTCAATGTCTTACAGGAAATTTAATGATTTAACTAAGTGGGAGAAACAATATGTTTCAAGCATTCAAAGTGACTTGTAGGGATGTGATGTGCTAGAACCGGATGATGTGATATCAGGAATCTTCAAAGAGATCTCTTATGTTGATACAATTTCAGTTAGCTTTGGAGAGAAGGGATCTTACTACGATGCGTACACCTCTCGGATTGGTAAGGATGTGCACTCCACAGGGTGCTACTAATTCTGTAGCTCATATGATGAACGGCATGAATAAGGTATTAAGGGACTTTATCCCACATGTTACTATGCCTTTCATTGATGATCTACCGATTAAGGGCTGTGAGAAAGGCTCAAAAGATGAAGTAAAATATCAGAGGGGGTGCCGACATTTTGTTGCTCAACATATTGTTGACTGTGATGCTATTTTATCCAGGCTTGAAGAAGTTAACTTAACACTTTCAGGGCAAAAATCAACTTTTGGTGCCAAAGAGGTTCTAATTGTAGGGCACATGTGCAGTCCAGAAGGTAGAAGGCCAAGTCCGGCTAAAGTTGAAGCTATTCAAAAGATGAAGGAAACGTGCTCTTTGGTTACTGAAGTTTGTCGGTTTCTGGGTGCATGTGTATTCTATCTTATTTGGCTGCCACATTTTGCTCATGTTGCAGAAGTGCTTTATCAACTATTGAGAAAAGGTAAAAGATTTGTTTGGGAAGGAGTTCACACACGAGCTATGAGGAAATTAAAGAAGATGCTCCTTGAGGCTATGACCTTGAGGAAAGTCGACTACAAATGCGGAAGGCCAGTAATTTTAACAGTTGACACTAGCCCAACAGGTATTGGCTGGGCTATAGGTCAAGATGATGAAGAAGGTAATAGATATGCGGTTCGATTTGGAGCAAAAGTGCTCAATGCTTGCCAAAGAGGCTACCCACAGGTTAAGAGAGAACTTTGGGGCGTTGCTACTGCTCTAAGGTCTGATAAAGAATACTTTATTGGAGCTTTAGTCATGGTAAGGACAGATTGCTTGCCACTGATAGGGATGATTGCAAATTGCTTTACTCCGGATATTGCTATGCTACGATGGATAGCCTATATTAAGTCTCTTAATCCTGAATTTTGTCATATTGCAGGTAGAGATAATCGTGTTTTGCAGATATGTTATCAAGAGCTAGATTTGACAATGAAGAAGAGATGCTGACCACAAGTGATGATGTTGGCTTGAAGTTCTATTCGTCTTCTTATCTGCATATGGTGGAAATATTGCTCGTGCTTTTGAGGTATTTTCTGAAGAGTTCTATGAAGGGTAATGGCTTTTGATTGGTCGCTACCTTAGCACTCTTACTAAGCATGAAGGGTGGACGGATCAAGTGTACAAAAAGATAAGGAAGAAAGCTTACGGCTATTTTCTGAAGGATGGCCATTTATGGAAGCAGCCAAAACGCTCTAAAGGAGTACCGCAGCGGGTTGTTTGTGATAAAGAGACTCAACAACAGGTTATCAAAGATTTTCATGAAAGTTTATGGGCTGGACACAGAGGGGTCAGGGAAACTTTTGTCAAGATTAAGGATCGTTACTGGTGGAAAGGTGTGTATAAAGATGTGGCTCAGTTTGTGGAGAAATGCCTAATATGCCAACAATATTCTAATGTGAAACATTGAGATGGATTGCATCCCACCTATCCACTAGCTATGCACTACAAGTGGGTGGTGGACCTGATTACCATGCCACTAGGTGTCTGGCAGATGAGTTATATTGTTCTTGCAAGAGAGGATCTTACTAATCAGGTGGAAGGCAGAGCTTTTCGTACCAAAGATACCAGCTCCTTATGCAAGTTCTTGCTTGAGGATGTTATTTCCAGGTATGGATGTGTTGGTAGAATTACTGCTGATAGAGGAGAGCTGGATGCAGATGAAGCTCGGGATTTCTTTGCTCGCTTGGGCATTAAATTGGCCCTCACTACGGCATACAATCTAGAGGGTAATGGTAAAAGTGAAAGAGGGCATCCACCTATTGTTAAAGATTTAGCAAAGGCATGCCAGGGACATATTGGTGATTGGCCTAAACTCCTACCATTTTCTTTATGGGTTGATCAAACTACACATAGTTCTGTTACAGGTTTTATGCCATTTGAGCTAATGTACGGGCAAAAACCCATTATGCCTATAGAGGAAGCGGTTGTCTCTTGGACCATAATGCCATGGGAAGAAGGTATGTCTACAGAAGATTTACTTGCATTGTGCATACGCCAACTTGAGAGACGTCAAGAAGATATTGAGCAGGCTAAAGTAATTCTTAAGGAAGCAAGGTTGAAGAACAAGGCAGCGTTTGATGATAAGCACAAACTACGACCTCGTGCCATTAAAGATGGGGATTGGGTCCTTGTATATGACAGTAGCCTGGAAAACCAGTACACTGCTATGCGGAAAATGGTTAAACGATGGTTTGGACCATATGTTGTACTTCATGTTTATAATAATGCGACCTACAAGTTATGCGAGCTTGATGGCACTAAGCTCAAGGTGCCTATTGCAGGGAAAAGAGTTAAGTTGTTTAAGCAACGAGATGGTGAGGTTAATATTGGAGACTTCAACACAGATCAACCTCCTGAAGACAATGTTATGTATGCATCAGACGACGAGTCTAATGATGCTCTAGATTTATGCTATGTTAAAAGAGTTTTTGTTATGCGGTCAATAGGCTTACATGGCTGGCTTTGAGCTGACTTCTTTGGACAATTGATGAAGTATCTTCACTTTTTTTTTTTGAGATTGGTTCTGCTAACAGAACTTGAAGTAAAGGACTTGACGGCCATTCCATGTGCAGACAGAGTAAGGCATACTTGAGCTTGACAGGGTTCCTTAAGAGAGAGCTTAATGTTCAAGCCGTGTGCATCATTAACTGGAGCACTTGAGCTTGGCAAGGTTCCTTAAAGAGAGCTTAATGGTCAATCCGTGGGCATCATTAACTGGAGCACTTGAGTCTGGCGGGGTTCACTAAACAAGTTATCCATGATTGAATGCTTTGAAGATACGACAGATAGAGTTTAGAGACTTTTGATGGACAACTACCTAATGATTAAGCTAGGACATTGATGATAGGGTATTAGCCTTATTTCATTTTTTGTAAGTTTACTAGTTACGTGAGTCTGATGATGGTAAGGAGCTTACGGTACCTGTAGCACATGAAGATTGAAGTGCTATTGGCACAGACTGGAGGCTGTGAGGGTTCAGAGGGGATGAATGTCGTGCAGCTCCACTGCCATGTAGAGAAAAAGAGCAGAGAAAGGCAAGCTAAGCTTCTTTGAAGCCTACACATTAAGTGAGCAGTGATCAGGGCTTGATAACAGGCCAAGCTTAATGATTAATGTATGCCAGATGAGGCTTAGAAGGGCCAACAGATGCCTCAATGATGCCAAAATGATTATGCTTGGTGTGAGAACAGATGGAAGATTATGATGTATAAAACTGTAGTGCTTGAAGTGCTCTACCGGCCTGTCTTTACGGCTCGTCGATTGGAGCTAGGGTGAAGAAGTTATGGCAGTTTGAAGTTTGAATTAATGCAGATCCGTACCGGATTGGGCAACTACAACTGAGCAGATAGAATTGACATGAATGCACGGGCCTGAAGTGCTCACTTTGTGGAGCGCGTCGGTCTTTTCACATCAGTGATCGGACCTCCGATTGCCAAGATATTAGCCTTTAAAGATTCGTCGGGGGCCGGCTCCGTACCAGTTTGATCCGCTCAGTCCATGTGCCATCTGGGAGATTTTGGCTCTTGCTCGGGATTTGGAGTGCAGTAAAGGAAGTGAATCGAGGAGAATCTTGTCCAAAATTGATAGCAGCTACATGTACATCAAATGTGGTGTACGTCTCATTAAGTATAAAAAGTGCTTGAAGAGCTTCATGTTCGAATGTGACCTCTCGGAACGCATTGACTGTGGGATATAACCAACAAGGTAGTGCCGATATGCATGACAAATGTGATGCCCTTCATAGGGCCGCCCAATGGCCGCCCAAGACAATCAAATGGCCAATGATTGCCCGCCCAAGCGATTAAGTCGACCGCCTAAGAAGGCAAGCTGGTTGCCCGCCCAATGTGGCCGCCCAATGCTTGGCAATACCTAGGTCGGCATGTATGCAAAATGTGGTTCCCAACAAGGGCCAAGGGCCACCCGCATTAAACCCAAGTGGGTATGGTTGGAGGCCGCCCGCCCAATGAGCAAAGGGCCGCCCACTAGGAGCCCTAAGGTGAGTAGGTGTGAAAAACAAAAAGAAAAGAAAGGAATGGGCGTTCAGCAGCGTGGAGAGGCGAAAGGAGGAGGGAATGCCGTCGCGCTGGCCAGCTCGGGCCTTAGACGCCCCCGCAAAAATGACAAAAAATGCTCAAGAGGTCGGGCCGCCCATGTTCGGTACCAGCTGCGGGCATTTTCATGCTAGCCGAAACTCTGAACTGCAACGTCATCAAAGACGCTCCCATGCCATGTCAGCCACGGCGCCGTGGCTGCGTGGTGGTGGAGCAAAACAAGAGGAGGGCTATTAAAAGCAAGCTATCAACGAGAAGGGAAGCAAGTATTGAAGGAAGGGAGAGAGGAGGGAAGAAGAAGAAAGCAGGGCTCAATCTCTCAAACTCTCGAGACTCAAGGAGGCTCGCTCTCTCGCATGCTTTCGGAGAAGCAAGCTACGCTCTCTCTGGTGCTTAAGCAAGGGAGGAAGAAGGAGAGATTCTTAAGCAAGGAGAATCAAGACACAATCTCTCTCTCTCTCTTGTTTGAACAGGTAAAGAAGCCACATCCTCTCTCTCGTTCTTGGACGAGCAAGGGAGGAAAGAAAGAGGTTATCTCTCTCGTTCATGAGCAAAGGGGAAGATACTCTCTATCGATCTCCAATCCAACCAAAGCAATGGGAAAACTCTCTCTCTTGCTCGACAATCCAAGCCAAGCAAGGGCGAGCTCTCTCTATCGATCTCGGCAAGGCTTAAGCAAGGGCTTTGCAACCAAGGCAACCAAAGAGACTATTTCTCATTGGCTTAGGCAAGGAGATATCAACAAGGGATTGTAAGCAGTCATAGGAGAAGAAATATTTTCAGCATAGACATTGATTGAAGACAAATACAACAGATAGAATCGACACAGTAGGATTTTCCTCGTCAACGGCGGGCAAATTAGTCTAATTATCTCTTTTTGATGGATTGCGGAGCCGTTAACGTCTCGGAGTGATCTGTAATGGGAGTTTAAGCTCCTTAACTGTCATTAGCATTATTTAATGGTGTTATTAACGAAACTTCTTCTTGATTTCATATCAGATTCTTCGGTGTTATCAATTTTCAAGCAAGTTTTGTACGTCAACAATATTACCGAGTAATTAATTGCTGCTGTATTGTGCAGTGCGACAATTTTTCACTCTCAATTTTTCCACAGCCAGCAACCCGGTGCTAACCTGGCTCAAGTTTCGAACACATATCCCCTCACAACGTGAGATTATCCGAGCCGAGGTAGCCGCCCCCCCTTGTGGTGGAGGCACTGACGAGATCAGTTTCCTTTATGCACGGTTTATGGGATCTCCCCAGAGACAGATACGCTCGGCTTGCCCTGGAGTCATCTCGACAACTAGCTCTACAAGGCGATACAGCATGTTGGTATGGACAGATGGCATCATGGTTCCAGTCGCATGGTCTCAATATGGATAGATTAACTCCGCTTCAATACTCCTTGGATGCACCCTCCTTGTCTCTCACACGGACAGAGGTCACCAGGCTCATACGTCAGGATCTGATTCAACTAAATACTAGGAGCACATGGATACAACCGACATAGGAGTTGGGCACGAAGATGGCCTTCTACAGAGAGAATCTTATCCAACTCACGAAGGACAGCTTTGTGACTAGGCCACCATACATGGATACACACTTATCTCATGGGATAAGATGCACTATTGCTCCAGATCGAGACTGGCCGATTCCAGAGGTGCCGGCAGAAGCCAGGATATGTCACCTATGTAACTTAGAGCCAGAGACAGAACTGCACTACCCATGCCACTGCCCAGCATACTATGAGATACGCGGACGCTTCCACTGCTTGTTCAGAGAAGGTTCGGACCTTTTTCTAGAGTCATGAGATACAAGGATCAGAAGTGTCTCAGATTGTTCCTGCTAGAGCTGCACAGACTGAGGAGAGCTTGCTAAGGACATCAAGGGAAAGACAATCTCCGAGACGAATCACATAGTTCTTTACACCAGACAGAGGAGAGCAAACGGAGCAGTCATTACAGCCTACTCATACTAGAGGTACACTGCTTGATAGAGCCACTGAACTTGGCAGATCTAGATGTCCACGACCTCGGGGGGTCTCCCACTACCGATGAAGGTTGCAATAGAAGATACAGATCACTCTAGCTCGAAATGCAAGACACCCAACTAGAGTTCTGACCATGGAGGAGGTTGATGAGATCCGACAGCGACCGATGAGAGATTTCATATGAACCCACAAACCCCCCCTCCCCCCGCCCCCCCTTTTTTCCTTTCTCCTTAGTGCCTTAGTGTTTTAGTGTTAGTGCTCTGTAACTAGGTAACTTTGTAACTTGGTAATTTCCGTACTCAGACATGGTATCAGATTCACCAATTGTAACTTTTTGGTCTCATAGGTCATTTTGGCCTTTTTGAAGATGTTAATATAACATTTCTCTCTCTCTCTCTCTCTCTCTCTCTCTCTCTCTCTCTCTCTCTCTCTCTCTCTCTCTCTCTCTCTCTCTCTCTCTCTCATTCCACACACACACACACACACACACACACACACACACACAAACCCCTACACACACACACACAAACCCCTACACCCACACACACACAAACCCCTACACCCACACACACACACACAAACCCCTACACACACACACACACAAACCCCTACACCCACACACACACACACACACACACAAACCCCTACACTCACAAACACACACACAAACCCCTATACACACACACACAGACCCCTACACCCACACACACACGTGCACTCTCTCAGTCTCTCTCCCCCCATCTCTCACTCTCTCTCCATCTCTCTCTTGTTCAACCCTCTCTCTCTCTCTCTTACCACACACACACACACATACACAAACACTTTAACATACACATACACACTTACACACATCCACACACACACACTCGACCTCAACACTCCCTCTATCTCTCGCACTCCATCTCTCTCTCTCTCTCTCTCTCTCTCTCTCTCTCTCTCTCTCTCTCTCTCTCTCTCTCTCTCTCTCTCTCTCTCTCTCTCATTCAAAAAAATTTAACTCTATCTCTCTTTTCATACACACACACACACCCACGAGAACGTACACATACACACATACGTACAATACACGCATGAGCGCACGCACACAGTTACATACGATGCCATATGCACGCATAAGAAGAAAAACCAAAGAAGCTCAACATCGACACCTAAAGCAACAAAGAAGAACGGACTAAAATCACCTGATGGCAACAAAAAACTAAGAAATGATGCCGAAGGCATGCCCTGGCCGGCACCAAAGTTGACGAGCGCACTACACCGACGCACCAGTAAACCTGCAATTCATCAATATCTAGTCCACGACGCATCTCAGCAGTAAACATCCATAGGGTAATCCATTTTCCTTTTTCAAGCCAAAACCTTGAAAAGAACCATTTGTATATTGCCACCTTTCTCTAGGTGATGGTCACAAAGGCGTACCTAAGTCATTTTAAAATTCTCCTAAAACATAGCAGGGGTCAACCATCTGGGACCCGACTCCTTGCTTTGTCTCTCCTAATTAGGGCCTAAGTCTAATCATATTATTCTAAACTAAGCAATCCTGTACCTATAAAAGTTTAGTTTTCTTAGTTTGACTCCTGGATGCCCCCTACTGGTCTCGAAGTGAAGGAAAGTGTCGGTACACTGTGGCTCATAGCACCAAGGCTCTGAGAACTATTGTTGACTTCTACAAAATACTCCTCAACCACATGCTCGCTCTTCTTTCCCTTCCACGTTGCCGGTCAGCCAATGGTGCTTGCGGGGCCGATGTGGGGCCAATCTTTGTGTCTTTCTTTGAGCCCTGTTTCTTTGAGTCTGGTTTCTTTGTTGTGTTTGGAGATAGTGCATCCTCTATCACAACGGCTTTCTTCCGTGAAGTAGTATGCTCCGCTATTAATTGAAAAAGAACAATTATTGTGTCCATGTCCTATTGCATGGCAAAGGCAAAATCTACATAGTATGATACCTATGTAAAGTGCTTCCTCTTCGAGTGGATACTCCTTGTCCGGGTAATCCAGCCACCAAGGACACTTGAGCCACACTCCCTTTCGCCGCAAGTCATCTATCCATGCGTTCGGATATAAGCCCGTATCCTCTCTCTGACCTGCACCATGCATCACTGGGGTGCTCGGGAATGAGGAAGACTAGAGCATCTATACACTATCTACAAGACAACAAACAATGTTTTGAGCCACCCTGACAAGATTAGTGTATCCTACAACATTTTTAATGTTTCAATCAAAGATGTCCAACCTGTATAACATGTGTCGTGCCGTGCAAGCAAAGTGGGGTCGCTCTTCGGGATCTTGTGTGGACTTGATACGTGCACTCCACTTCTTGAAGGATTTGTCAAAGTGGTTATGTCTGTATGTTTGCAATGTGTGTGCAAGTGTGCAACCATGCCTCTCTTCAACCTTCTTGTGTTAAATAGCAACGTGCTGATTCTCGTCCTCCATTTTCTCGGCCATCTCAAACACTCTCCTGCCAACAAATAACAGGACACAAGTTAGATTACCAACTAATTGATTTGAGGACATAATCACTTGATCCCACCCTTTCAATTTCCACCAATACACATGATATCGAATCCACTGGATCAATGCCTTCTCTGTCAACCCTATGCCATTCTCTTTCAAGGATCCATCACCACCTTGGAGCAAATCAATTAAGCGGCACTTCCTAGCAAAGGAAAAGGGAGACTTATTTTTCATTGCAACATAATCAAAAGAGAAAGATATTGAATGACTTAAATGACATTCACTTACTCTTTTGGGCTAATACATGCATGCACAACCTGTGCCACTCTAGAGGGTGTCATTTTGGTGGTCTTCTCGTCGCAACCTGTAAATGATATACATTTTTGAAAAAAATCATTGCCATTTTTTGGATTTTCAATGGTTTCTATCTCAATCCCTTTGCATGTGAAATATTGCTCTGTTTGAGATAGCGCTAAAACGATGCTTTGCTCGTATGCGTCAGGTGCCAACTCGTAGTCGAAACTCCCTTTTGATGGCAGCCCTTTTGTTTTACTACTATACATAGCATCGAACTCTTCCTATCATTTTCCAAGGACACAATCAAAACACACATAATAAGATTTTGCAATCAAAACATATTCTCATTTAGCATTGGTTTCAAGCATACCTTCCAAATGAGTTGCACAAGGAGAGCCATTGGCAATTTTAGCCACTTTGATTTGTTTGGACCCCTAAAATTCAAAGACCTTTCTGCTGCCAAACGCGCTGTCGGGGGATCCCTTCTGAAGGGGTACATGCATCACAAAGCTCTTCTAGACTGCTATATCCTTCTCCTTCAGATTGGGCCAAAAACCCATCAATTATGGAATTTGCTTCCGTGATGATAGAATCGGCAAAGATATTGCGAGAAGCAACCATAAGTTCATTGGAATTATCAGGTACATCCTGTGTTAGGTTCACAGTCTCAACCACTTCATTAGCTATTGCATGCATAACAGATTTGTTTCTGCAATCATCTGTAATAATAGTGCCGATAGAACCACTAGAAGCTTGTAGTGGCTCATCTTCTTGGTAGACTTGTTGAGAGCATCCCATGCCAAGGTCAGCTTGAAATTTTTTTGATGTACAGTCTAGCTCTTCACTAGAACCATTATTCGAAGTAACTTCCATGCGAGAAATCTTTGAAAAAATTTCATACATTTGTGTTTCAGCAGAAAAATCATCATGTACCTTTGCTTGGTTGCTTAAAATATGGTCCTTTGAAGTTGAATCTGCTTCTTCCAAAGCTGTGTTTGCCTTGGCTTGACTTCTTGCAGAAATATGGTCCCAAAATTGATCATAATTAAGGAACTGCATATGATCCCCTTCTTCTTTATAGAAAATAATCTGGCTTCGTTCATTAATCTCCTTCATTATTAACTCGATGATTCTTGAGCTTTCATGAACAAACCCTTCTGCAAAATAATCCCACTGTGTGGGGTATGTCTCTGCCAGTTCTCGAACCTTGTCTTTAAACTCGGAGGTTACAACTTCTTCAAAGGTCGAAATCATTCGATCTTCTGGAATTCCTTGGCTCTTCATCTCCGCTTTATAACATGCAAGGAGTCCATCTGGATCATGCCCTTGAAAATTTCCATACTGCTCATGCACAGCATCAAGTGCCATCTCCACTGCATCATTAAGCTGCTTTTTCATCTTCATAGCTTCTACTTCTTGCAAGCATCCCTGAACTAAGCCCAACATTTTGGACAGATCTGTTGTTGCTAGATTTTTATCAAATATATTCAGGTTGTAATCTTCAATAAACTGCTTCAATTCTGCTGGAATCTCCATCCTGACCTCCCACCCCGACTCGTTTCGCGTCAGGTTCACCAAGAATGTCGGGGGATAAATGTGCGAAAGGTGAGCCGGGAAGGCACCGGGCCCCTGGCTGTGAGAGGTGTGGG
The DNA here is from genome assembly GCF_014529385.1 of Adiantum capillus-veneris. NCBI lineage: Eukaryota > Viridiplantae > Streptophyta > Polypodiopsida > Polypodiales > Pteridaceae > Adiantum > Adiantum capillus-veneris. Next base: position 128,015,805 of record NC_140947.1, read on the forward strand.
GAAAAGAGATGCAGCAGGCACAATCAACAAGACAGAGCTCGAAAAAAACGGTACTCTTAATTCTAGTTAATCCACAGTAGTCATCATTAATCAATCTTTAATGGAGGCTTAATGCTCCTTACAAGATGAATCCTGGCTTAAACCAGGTGCTAATCAAAAAAATTATCAAAGACCTGATGTGTCCCGCCTTCTGCAGGCCGGACCCATTAGCGACATCGCTAATGGGTGCCTGGCCATTTTTAGAAAAGCATGCCCCATGCAACAAAGGGGAGGCTAATGTAAAAGCAACAAAATGACCCTGAGGAGAAAAAAAAATCATCTTCTCTTGCGATCAAGACTCTCTGGAGGAAGGCTCTCTAAGGGAAGGCCTCTGGAGCTCATTAAAAATCGGGCTACTAAAGCTCTCTCTCCTTAAGCAAAGGGGGAAAAAGCTCTCGAACTCTCGGAAGCAAAGGTTAGTTAAGCTCTTAATCTATCTTCTTAAGCTCCTTCTCATAATCGGAGGGTACTCTCTTAAGCTCCATCTTCGGGGAAGCTCTATTAGCCGCTTAAGAAACTCTTAAGCTCTATCTTCTTAAGACATATCTTGAAGCTCCTTAAGCTCGGAAGCTCCTCATAAGCGGGTCATAATCCTCTAATCCTAAGTTCTTAAGCCGAATTAAGCCCTATAAGCTCGATGTCCTTAATCTAATCCTCCGCATAAGCTCTAAGCTCTTAAGATTTCAATAACCCAAAACCCAAATCTCCTAAGCCTCATTGAAAAGCCTTAAGCCATTCTTAAGCTCTATATATCAAGATTGATTTCTCATCTCTCGAGCGAGTTCACAGCAAGGCATGCAAGCAAGGAAGATGAAGGTTGAAGCTTGAGCAAAATCTTGTCTCAGATTAAAACAAGTAAGGAATCGAAGCCTGCAGGAGCATGAAACTGAGCCGATGCCTAATCTCAATTTATAAGCCAAACCTAATCTCTGAGCCTAATCTTAAGCGATTTATCGAGCCTAAACCCATTCAATTCTGGAAGACAAACCAGATGGCCAATGGAAGAGGAAGTTCGGTGGATACGTGTGTGTGGGTGTGTACACACATGCTTTTGAGCTCCCACGCGCGTGGCAGCGTCTCCCCACATGGCCCGGATGGCATGTAGCCCAAGGGCCACCCATTGCCAGTGGCAGACCTCGTGGCCACGGAGCGGATGATTTTGAGTGTGTGTGTGAGAGAGTTTTACAGCCATGAGTGACTCCATTTAAGCAAGGACTTCAAATTCATGTGACCACGTGTTTTTTTTGTGATCACACTGTTAATTAACAAAATTCTCAATTCACAAGTCTTCAGTACATTCAAAAAGACTAGCATAGTGACTTGAAGAAGACCGGGAGGCTCGATGAGATTTGCCCGTCAGGATAGCCTTGTTGCCCACAAGGCCTTGTCAGGATACTTGAGATACGTGGAGGGCTACGGCCACGACGGTCTCGCTTCGTTGCCCGGCAGGCTCCCAGGGTACCTATATATAGGGCCCCTAGGGACCCCATTCTCTTCACAATTCTATCCTCTGAGTTTTGATTTGCACAGGTATCCAACAAAAGAGTCCTCACAAGGAACAAAGAAAACTACGATATAAATTTTAGTTTAATTTTGTGCGCTCTTTTACTATTTTGTTTTTTAACACTAGGTTGGTAACCTAACAGGACATAAAAGTGTCCTTTCAAGGTTTTGAAAAAAACCTCCAAAATCGTAGTAGATCCACTCATTTTGTAAAATCCTTTCATGAGGTTATAATTCAAGGCCTACTACACATGGAAAAAATAAGAAACTTGTAAAATTTCTCATCTTTTGGTCACACCAAGCCTCCAAAGTTGATGGACCAGTGCATTTTCATCAAAACAGTCATTTCTTACGTTTTGTTGCATAAAAAATAAGATTAGGGATTTTTGTAGGACTTGATATAAATTCCCTAGTTAACTTCAATGGGTTGGTGATCAGAACATATGATTTCTTCTCACTCACTATTTTTTGTTTTGCCAAAATAAACAGGTACAAAAAAGTTGAATTTTTACCATTCTGCAAACCTATCATCAAAGTTTCTATAGCCACGCTCAATACAAATAATATATGCATGTTTTCTTAGTTCCCTATTGTCCTTTATTTTCATAAGGAGCCATGGAGCATGTCAAAAGAATAATACATCTCTTACCAAGGGGAATCTTGGGGACAAAGATGAAGTGCTAAATAGAGAAAACATGAAAAAACTGGGTTCAACATTATGAGTTGTAGAACCCCATAGAAACTATTCAATATATAGCCAAATTTGATCCTTATGACTAGATATGGTTACTACCTACAAAATGCATGTGCTTGTCACAAGAAACTAACAATATTGAAAAAGCTATACTTGATATACTAGAATGTTTCGTTTTCTTCTATAATTGAAAAAATCAACCATCGTTGTGTACTATGAAAAATAGGGTATTAGATGCCCCAAAACTCAAGGAATATTAGCTTTATGTTACATAATGCGACATAGAAAATAAAAAATGCATTTGGATATCATGAAATCCACCAAAAAAATCATAGAAGAGCTAAAATTGGCTAAAGGATTTGACAATTTTTGTAATTTGGTCATAACTTACAACTTTAATATTTATTTCTCCCTAGAAGCATCAGAACATGTCGAGGACTACTAAAGATATTTCTCTAGCATTATAGACCTCACAAACATGAATTCTAGAGTGGTATAGTTGCAAAAAGTTGAAAAAAGGCAAAAACAAGACCCGTTTTTTTACACAGTTTAGGTTGTGAAATATTGTGCAAAGACAAGGTTAAAGACGGAATTGATATTCCAAAAAAATGTCGAGTTTTTTTCAGCTCATGAGACAACTTTCTAGATAGATAGCACCTCAAAATCCATTTTGAAACTCTTAACATAATTCAAGGAAAATGGTCACTTAACAGGACATAAAAGTGTCCCATTACCAACCTAGTGTTAAACTCGTATACTTTTTTTTTAATAATTGTTTTTTTTAGTTTTAAAAGTAGGTTGATCTTGCTTTTCACATCCGCATCGGTCCTAATATTGGATCGAAAGTGTCGTTGTGAAACGCTAGACCAGCCAACACTGTTTTATTACGTGTCGATTGTGTTCACTTCGGCATCAATGACCGGAAGTGTCTGTTAACCTTGTTTTTGGCATCAGTTCTATTATTGGATTGGAAGTGTTTTTGTACAAGCTAATAGACTGTTTTTTGTGTTTTATGAGTGATATACGTGTTGATAGGCTAGTTCAATTTTCCTTTCGGCATCAGTCTTTCCTGCTTTTTAGGCTTAGTTCGATGTTGCTATCGGCATCAACCCTACTATTGGGTTGGAGGTGTTGTTAGTTGCATTGAATGATGCCCTGTCTTGTTGGGTTAGTTTAGTGTTGGTCTCGGCATCAACCCAACTATTGGGTTGGAGGTGTCGTCACTCTCATTGAATGATTGCCTACTCTTTAAGCTAGTGTTGTCATCGGTTTCAATGCATGATGCATATATTTGTTATAAAATTTAAAGTTATGTTGTCTTTAAAAATCATAAAATATGTGTTGATTGTAGCAAACATGGATCCTGTGGAAATGAAGGAGTTAAAAACCAATATTAGATCTCTGTTGGTCACGTGTATATGTGCCCTGACCACAGAGGAGATCACCTTTTTATTGGAGAGTGAGACACGCAGAGATCGTTTCTTTAATACAATAATTTAAGTAGTTTAGGCACAGTTCTCAGCTGTAGAAGCAAAGGCTAATAGATAGTATTGTGGGAAATATGGCACAATGATTAAGAGACTTGGGCGTTGATGCACCAAGGGATGCAGATCCAGCCAAGCTACAACATTGGACTAATATATGGCATGTAGAGAGGTCCTCCTCTTAAGATACAGTGGGAGAAAGATCAGATTCAGAAGTTGGGACGAATCATTTACTACACACCCACTTTATATCTCAGCATGCCATTGGTGTTTACCTCACACCCGAAGCTATCAAACATGGTCAAAATCTTGGGAACAGATGCTATAGAGTTGTGTCACAGTGCACAATCGATGGAGTCACTTGGTTGCCGCTGACAATGCAGTATGTGGTCAAAGACTTCAAAGGAGATGCAGTAGAGAGCCGTCAATCTTTCACTCTAGAGGCAAGAGTGCAATTGTTCCACAGGGGCATCGTTAGATGAATTGCACAAACACACCAAGAGACATGGTCCCTTGTTTCTCCTCGCTTCAATGGAATGGATATAGGTGACATGTTAGAGTGTGTTCCACCGCCCAAAGGAAAATTCTCTAACATACTGGCGCCTCAAAAAGAAAATCCTAGATGCCCTCCCACAGAGCGAAAGTTAGAGATGTGCAATCATATGCTCAATTGGGCGCCTTCTTTTATGGATTCTCTGGTGAAGACCATGACACATGCACGCAGCAAAGGAGTTATACACTGTGACTTGCACTCATGGAACATAATGATTGACTTCACTAAGGAGGTGTGCCACATGTGGGTGTCATTGATTGGGGGTTGTCATTGCGAGTTGGCATTGAGAAGAAAGTAACCAACATCAAAGACCCCACAAAGCATGCCCTACGTCCTTGGAGGGCCCCCGAGATTTTCAACCCAAAAGCTGCTTTCCGTATTCGAAAGTCACTGACACCTTTTCAGTTGCTTTTTGCATTGAGCAACTATGTGATCGGTGCAAAGATTTTTCGAGCATTACAATGTGCCATGGCAAAAGCGAAAGCAAATTGATTGGAGCATGATTTCCTCTACAATACGGAAAAACTACTTACAACAACCACCTAGGCAAAGAAAGACATTACTGAATATGAGTGAGCATTTAGATATGTTAGATCTCAACTCGGAGATGTGTTTGCGTCCGCTTAGTGAGATGATGCCTAGATTTTAGTTTACTATGGTCACCTTTGTAAACAGTAGTCTCTTTCAGATTATCTGACTTATGTAAATGGAGCTTTTTGTATATTCATGGACCATTGAGTTAAATTGTACCATATCTATAATGATGTAGTCATGGGTCAAAGCGATTATACACAACATGTCGTGATATTTTTTGTTGAATTTGTGAATCTGTATTCAAAAGTAAAGTCTTTTTGTAATAATGGAGAAAATCGATCAATGCAAAATGTGGTGTGTCGTTATAGACTATAGTTTTAGTTGAAATTTGGACACTATATTCGCAAATAAAGTCATGGTGCACAATGATTAATAGAAAGTCTGGTGTGCTGTGATAAATTAAACCAAGGTGTACCAATGGATTTTCAAACATATCTATGATGCAAAATTAAGTTCTATCGCACATTGCGATATTGTAAATGTGTTTGTGACAGGTATGGACGAGCGTGCAAAATCTAAAAAACCATACAATTGCTTGTGTGCACTTGCTAATGCAATTGGCCCGAATGACCAAGCGAGAGTTGCTGCAAGGACCCGTGAGTGGGCGTTGGAGAATGGAAAATAGTGGAAAGACATCGACAGAGATGTCACCACAGAGATGGTCCAGGAAGCATGGCCAAATGTGTCTGACTTCTATGGAAGCTGGATAAGTGTGTTGTCCCAGCCATACGCATGCATGTCCACACAGATTGTCCCTTGTGGTTGCAAAGATGCTATACGTCCAATTTGTTCAGAATGAGCGAGTGGACTTCAGCAGCAGATCCCCCAATAAGAGCATAGTGGATATTCAAAGTGAGACAGTCACAATATCATGATAGGAGCTTAGATATGCATTGATTGGCTCCGCTATGCAAATACATGACGTTGTGGAGGAATTGCAAACACATCTTTGTACCTCCACACAGACGACGGGGGAAGGGGACTCAAGCAATAACAAAGAGTTACCGAGAGAAAAGTTGCTCAAGCGTGAAATCCATGAAATGGAGGAACGGGTTCAACAGAAATCGATCATGACAATGATCGAGCATCCTAAAACATTGCGGCCACCTCTAGGTCACACTGAGGATGCAGTTGGCCCTTGCACGGTTTGCAGACACTTTTTCCATAAATGGAGTGGACACTATAGAATAGCTTGTGGTCACATGTATCATCTGCCATGTCTCATGCAAAACATGGTAAATAAAAAAGAGTGCCACATTTTCAAGGCTCCGATTGACAAGCTTATGTATTCCATACTCAAAATGGAGAAAGACTATCAACACTTATTGGCAGCAAATGCAAGGGAGAGAGACTCTATTTTGGATAGTTTGAGTTTATCTTTGTAAATTGTACGCATCTTAGTCTGGAGTGGGCTGCAGTGACTCTTATGACCCTTTTATATATCTCCCTTGCAATGAACATTGGATCCTTGTAAAACTTACTGTGACTTTTTGAATGTTGGTAAATTGATCCATGAAGGTTTCATAGCCTTCCTTGGTGCATAAAGTAATGTTATAAATTCAAAATGTGTAAAGTTTTCCATTGGAATTGCAAACAAAATTTGTGATACTTTTTTGTTCGTAAATGACAATGCTCAGACTACCATCTTAAATGGAAATAAAATAAAAGTTGTGATATGTCACTTGGTCCACGGGCCACAAGCCACAAGAAAAGGGTTTGTGTTATGCACCTCAATGAAGTGTTACCCTACAATTCTATCTATATTTACATCATTGCTCCGCAATGCCCTTCGTTGCCGAGTATGAGGAAAATCATCCACCTCAAGGATCGCATTCAATTCAAGCAAAGAACATCCACCCAGCTCACAGAACTCAAGTTCTTCGACTGTCACCTCTTCCCCTTGCTCCCGGTCATCTTCATTCATATCCGTAGTCCACCTTGGTCTATGTTCTTCATACCTTTCTGATTGAATATTGCTAAGTAGCCTGTGATTGCAATGTAGGTAAACCGATTTCTCAGCCCGGTCACTGAGAAGCCGATTACGAATAGTCGAGTGTACATAGTTGTACGTACTTTAGTTTCTCTTGAAACTTGAATTGGCAGTACATTGTGCAAGAACCCTAATGGCCAATCAACACAATGTAGATGCCGAAGCACCATTCATGAGCCACTATCTCCATCCTGGTTGTTTTGATGCAAGGTTTTGCACAAACTCCGAATTGAAAAGGCCATCCTTTTACCTTGTACTTTGTCAGGTCGGTGACTACTTGGGCTTGATCATCTGGATTGTTGTAGAAATTACTTACCACATCATAGAAGTCTTCAATCACCTCCTCATCTAAATCATCACAATCCATGTTCCAGTACTCTGGATCAATTAGAAAAGCAACACTATGTAGTGGGCTATGTGCACTGACCCATCGAGCATGTACATACTTATGTAAGATATCTCTTTTAGCCTTATTAAAAGGTGCTCTCCAGGTCTTGATCAAACAATTTGTTGGCTCTGAAGGAGAGTTCAAGCTCTCCTGAACATTATACCATCCCATGTGTACCTTCCCTATATTGGGTAACTTAACACTAGTTCTGTAATTGGACACTTAAGTGTCCGGTTTTTCTACCAAGTTTTGGCAATTTATTTGTCAAGCTTAAAGGAAGTTTTTAACACCTTGCTTCTACCATAGATTGGTTACGAGGGAAAGAAAACATTGGATTTTCCTCCATATCAAAATACAATATGTATGGAGAGAATTTTGGTAAGTTCTAAGACATAAATTTTAGTGAAATTTCAAGCTGTTTTGCCAAAAAAATCATAAAATGATTATATCTTTTTGTAGAGATAGCCTTTTTTATGTTTATAAAATCCAAGTGTTAGCACTTAGTGTTACAAAACAATGGAATGCACTTCAAAGATAAGTTTTCAAGTCACATGCAAGCTATAGACATAATTCCATACTTGAGCACGTGCTGAATAAAAGCATAATCTTGGTCTTCCAAAGGGCCCCTCATGAAATTGGTACTATTCTAGTGCAATTTGACAACTACAAATGACTTTATATGTTAAAAACATAGAAATCAAAGCTACCTTCATGAAAACCAAGACCTTAAATGATCCAACAAGTGTGCCAAAACAGACAGAGGCAAGTATGAGACATTGTTTATATAGCCACCTCCATAAATGGGGGGTAAGAGGAGGATATAGCCGAGCCCGCCGGGCATGATTGTTGGCCTGTCAAGCTCTATCAGGATAACGTAAAATACCATCGGGGGCTTATAGGAAAGGTCGGTTCTAGCAGGTGCTTGTGAATTTGATGTTATTAACACTCTCATGGAGTGTTTAAGAACATGAGTTATTACCGCTTTGCACTTCACATGAAGACGTGAATTAAATCCTTGCATTTAAGCCCCTTGGGTCATACTTATTGGTCATAGGGCCATTTTTTGGCACTAAAAATAGAGGAGAGAGAAATGGTCACCTCAAAAAGTAGGAGAGAGAAAGTCAAATTCAAAATCTTCTTTGGACTCTTTTGGATAGAACTTATGTGTCTTCTCCTAGGTCCCATAGCCATTCCTTTTTCATGTAGTCCACACCTCCACATGGCTTATTAGGCCCCATTTCCTTGAGTCATCACCACTTGTCCATTGAATAATATTTCCAATGTCTTCTAGCCCTTCCACCTTGGCAAATATAATCATTCCATATTTCCATAATTCAAAGGTGAGGACAAGTGTGTGTCGTCTTCCTCTTAAGTTTTCTTTGAATTATATAGATGGCCCTTGAAGCCTTGTCCACTTCTCCTAGAGTAGATTCCTCTTCTTTTAGGTATATAAAAATAAAATGCTACTAGGAGAAATATGAGAAAATTATGAAAAACATATAAAAGGCATTTATATTAAGAATTACATTAGCTATAGGATCTATCTAGAGTATGAGATGGTAGAATGAAAGCACCAACACTTTTTTCCAGTAGCGTGAAAGTAGAAATATGTTACCCTTAAGATAAAATACAAGGATGTGATAGAAAGATTATATTTATACTTAGGAATGCATAAGTTTATTATGGAAAATATTTTCATGCATCTAAAAGTCAAGAATTAATCTTTTAGCACTCGTTCCCATTATGTACGTGCCAAAGTACGACAATGCGTGTTTGGATTAACTCAAGCTCTCTCCTTCTCTGCCTCTTAACATGATATCAGAGCCTGGTTGCCATATATTGTGAGGATTGGCTCAACAAACCCACTTGTGGGTTCATTTAAGCCGCCAAGTGTTGCATTGTGAGGGCCTCGCCCAAATTTCGTGGCTCTTACATGACCTTGTCATCTCGCTTAAGAGCAAAAATGGATGAAAATATAGAAGTTTATGCATCCAAATTAGATGCGTACCTAGAGGTTGAACATTGTGTTCACTTATTCAAAGTGAAAGGAACCTGCCTAAATTTCCTACCTGTAAAGGCTCGGGGGCACTAATTTGAAAATTATAAAATACAAGTAATATTGCACATGTAACCTTGGGTGTTGCCGTTGCAATCCAAACCCCTTGGTTAAATTGACATTGCCAAATCTCTTGGTTAGACTTTTGTATGGAAACTGCTCAACTAGTAGCCAACGGTATCTTAATTCAACTTTGGAAGTTGAAATTATCCACTAGCCCTTGGCAGCTTATGGACTTCTTTCCTTGAAAGTGCAAGTGTGAAGATTCAAAGAATTGACCATCACACTTAATAAGTGATTTAGTAATCACGAACTGGGTCTTATCCCAAAACTGGACTCATATATCGTATTCACAACTAGATCTTTTTCGGACCCAAAAATTCATAATCTTGGGTTTTTGTGAACAGTTGTGTTGTCTGAAATGATGGCTTCATCTATACACCTTGGTAGAGATAAGCGCTTACAAGTTTAGGACGTTCAAAAACTCAACTTGATTTCCACACTCAAAGTGTATAGTGCTAAAATAACACCCAAAAAATTGCTAATGGCAAGACTCTTGCTTGTCAGAATTGAGGGGTACTGAATAGCATTGTTCGATCTTGAAAGAAATCACTTATGGATAAAAAATAGATGGCTCTTAGCATTTCCAAAATAGGTGGCAATAGATGGCTCTTAGCCCTTCTTGTTATCGTATTGACATAAAAAGATTTCAAGAAAATCATGCCTAGTTTCACCTTTCCCACATAGAAGCTTAAAAGAGAGAGAGAGAGAGAGAGAGAGAGAGAGAGAGAGAGAGAGAGAGAGAGAGAGAGAGAGAGAGAGAGAGAGAGAGAGAGAGAGAGAGAATGTGGGGCTGAGGAAAACCCCTTATTTGAATGTTTTGTATGCCATTGCATATGATCCAGTGCAAACCATGTATGTGTCATAGCTTATCATATAAGCGTACAACAGTATACGGGTACCACGTCCTCATAGAGAGATATACCATAAGTCACATCTTGACCCACTTACCTTGTATGTGATCGTGACTATACCAAGGTGACTTTAAATACGGCACTTTTCTTGTGAATAAACATAAAAAATATTTAAAGATATCAGTCACTTACCTTGTCCTTGACAAAGTAGTTAGTGTTATAGCAAAAGCGTAAGTAGTAATAAGATGGAATTATGTCAATCTCATTGGCATACCATGCACGCAGAGGTCTAAGCCCTTGGCAACATTGACGGTCCAACAGACTGACCCGATACCAGAAGTGCCTTGCACAATCAAGCATGGATACATCACAAATTTCCAAAATAATTCAAAGAGAACAAGGTTTTTTCGGATATTTTCCCAAGTGCCATTGTAAAGCGAGACTATGATGGTGCTTTGAAGGAGAAGTTCTCGCTGATAGCGGGTGTTTATAGAGAGGCTTTTTCTTTAGGATTTTTGGGTTTATCTTCAGAGGGATCAGTATCTTACAGAAAATTCAATGACTTATGCAAATGGGAGAAGCAGCATGTTTGAAATGCCCAAGGTATATTTTAGGAATGTGAGGTATTGGATCCAAATGAATCAATTTCAGGGATTTTGGAAGAATATGCATTTGTGGACACCATGGGGGAATTGGATGCAGCCATGCAATCCAATGATCAAGCCAAGATTGATATTGTTAAGGTAAACTCTCTTGATATGTATGACATCCTTTTTCAATTCAAAGAAGAGTTGGATGCAAAGGAGATACAGGTAAATACAAAATACAAAAAAATGGAAAAAGAAGTTTAGACCTATGGCTATTCGATTGCCAAAAGAGAGTGATACACTTATGGAGAAAGAATCTCGACAACCTATTCTCCGAGATCCAGGTAAAATTGGGTACTCATTTACTAAAGAAACTCTACAAGAATTGCAGATTGGTATGCAAATTTTCTAAATTAAGAAAGAAGATCAAGATGGGCATTTTTGAACCCTCTTGTGCTCCTTACTCTAACAGGTGGTTTACGGTTTCCAAGAAGAACGGTACATTGAGGTTTATACAGGATATGCAGCGAGTAAACAAGGTAACTATAGAAAATGTAGGTACAGGTCCAGTGGTTGATGATTTTGAAGAGGCTTTTTCCCATCTATTATATAGGAGACTTGTACTCAGGTTATGATCAATTTCAACTGGTTATAGAAAGCACGGATTTTACAACCATGCGTACTCCTTTGGGATTAGTAAGAATGTGTACATTGCCATAGGTGCAACTAATTCAGTTTCCCACATGATGAATGGGATGAACAAAGTGCTATGGGATTTCATTCATCATATCACCATGCATTTTATTGACGACGTGTCGATAAAAGGGTGCGAAGAGGGTGAAGATGAAGTCAAAGCTTACAGGGGGTGCAGACAATTTGTGGTTAACCATATTGTTGATTGTGACAAGATATTATCGAAGCTTGAAGAGGTCAAGCTTACACTCTCCGGCCAAAAGTCTATGTTCGGGGTCAAAGAAGTTTTGATTGTGGGACACTTATGTAGGCCATCTAGAAGAAGACCAAACCATGTTAAAGTGGATGCAATTCAATTACAAAAGTGTGAAGATTTTTAGGTGCATGTGTTTTCTACTTGATATGGCTACCCCATTTTTCACATGTTGCAGAGGTTTTATACCAATTGCTTAGGAAGGGACATAATTTTTTTTGGAAAGAAGAACACTAAAAAGCTATGCGTAAATTGAAGAAGATGTTACAAGAGGCTCCAACATTAGGGAAAGAAAACTACAAAAGCGAAAAGCCAACTATTGTGACGGTTGACACGAGTCCTACAGGTATTGGGTGGGCTATTGGATAGGATGAAGAGCAGGGAAAAAGGTATGCTATTGGTGCTAAAGTGTTAAGTGCTCGGCAAAGAGCATATCCGCTGCAGGTTAAAAGGGAACTTTGGGGTGTATAAACTGCCCTAAGGTGTAACAAGGAGTACTTTATTGGTGCTTCTGTAATAGTAGAGACAGATTTATTACCATTACTTGGGATGATCACAAGTTGTTCTACACCAAACATAGTCATGCTACAATGGATAACATAGCATATATTAAGTCATTAAATCCCGAGTTTCATCATATTGCAGTGAAGGATAATCCAATAGCTGACATGTTGTTCAGGGCCAGGTTTGAAGACAAAGAGACTATGATTTCTCAAGCTGAAGATGTGGGATTGAGGTTCTTTATCTCTTCAAAACTGCATGTAGAATGTAAAAACACAATTTTTGCATTACAGTCTTTTGCTAAGGACAAATGGTTGGTAATTGGAAAATATTTGAGTACACTAAAGAAGTAGGAGGATTGGACCGAACAAGAGTTCAAACGTATTCAAAAGAAGGCTTATGGGTATTTCTTACAGGATGGGTTTTTATGGAAGCATCCAAAGAAGTTGAGAGGAACCCCTCAGCAAGTTGTTTGTAACACAACTTCAAGTACTTGAAGAATTTTATGAGTCGCTATGGGAAGGACACAGGGGAGTTTGGGCCACTTTTTCTAAAATCAAAGAAAGATATTAGTGGAAGGGTATGTATAAATATGTGGAGCACTTTGTTGAAACTTGTACTGTTTGTCAAAGATACTCAAATGTAAACCATCAAGATGGATTACATTCAATGTATCCATTGTGCATGCATTTAAAATGGGTAGTCAATTTGATTACAATGCCCACACGGTTATGGAAAATGAGATACATCGTGCTTGCCAGGGAAGATTTGATGAACCAAGTTGAAGGGAGGGCTTTCCGAACCAAAGCTACAAGTATGGTATGCAAGTTTTTGCTGGAAGACGTAATATGTAGTTATGGTTGTGCTGGAAGAATTATTGCAGATAGGGAGAACTGGTCTAACGAAGCTAGAGACTTTTTTGCTCGTATGGGTGTCAAGTTAACACTCACTACTGCATACAATCCTGAAGGGAATGGAAAAAGTTAAAGAGGGCATCATCCCATTGTCAAGGCATGTAAGGGCTAGGGCCGTATTTTTGATTGGCCTCGGTTACTTCCTTGTGCTTTGTGGGCGGACCGTACTACACAGAGCACAGTTACAGGTTTCATGCCATCAGAGCTTATGTATGAACAGAAGCCTATTATGCCCCTTGAAGAGGTAGTGACTACATGGAGTATATTGCCTTGGGATCTAGAAATGAGTAGAGAATATTTTCTTGCTTCAAGGATTCAACAGCTAGAGCAATGAAGCAAAAGGAGAAATTGAGGAGCTTTTGCATTACACAATTATGGAACCACTTGTAGGGTTTTATTTGGCACATGTTGTCACATGGGATACAACATGGTCTAGGAATTCTGGGAGTTTGATTTAGCCACTGTGGAGAGCATGGATAATGAGGTTCCCTCTCATGCACGTTGCATGCGTGTTTAGAGTTACCTCCACACCCAAGTACATCTCGTACTTGAAGGATGTTCTTTTTTTAGAAATCCTTACCTGAGATATATTCCACACGAGGAGGATATGAGTCTTTGCTGAGGACTGACACTGGTGCTGCTACTTCAATTATGTGTCACGACAATGTCCCTAACTGCTAGTCGAAGTTTTCTAGACCATTTTGAGCATGGCGTATCAGGAACAATTTTAGTGGCCAAAAATGATTGGATACTTAGAACAACTTGTTAAGGTGCAAGTGATGTTACACAACATTAACGCATGGTTGTGTATGCATATAGCACGGCTGTGAGTTTTTAATGAAAATGTTTCATTGTTTTTACCTAGAAGTGATTAATGTTTCACCTTCTATTATGGTTCAAATGTTTCAACAAGGCTTGCAAATGATTGCAGCAAAAATTATTTAGTTTCTTTTCAGGACTATTTACATTCCTCTTTAATGTGTGCTAGGAGCATCACATTCACCATCAATATTGGCAAGGATGGTCATGGATCTACAAGTTTGAATCTATTTTTTGCTAAATGCATGCACACTAGGTGTTATGGGCCCTAGTGTTTAGCAAAGGCTGATTTGGAGCGGCATGCATATTCATCAAATTACTTGCTTACAAAGAAATATTTTTTCACTCTATATGCAGTATCTCTATGAGATTACTTTTGGATCTACCAATCATCAATAGAGGTCATGACTCGGTTTGGGTGTTTGTGGATCTTTCAAGTTAACCAAGATGGTTATGTATGTCATTGTTGATTCTTCAACAATATTGTACGACATTGTGATCCCTGTTTACCAGTAATTTTGGAAGACATTCTGTAAACCGTGGGGAAACACACCTCAGTACTATCAGTTATCCAAAGAGGATAGAAAGATTATGTTGGAATTAGGGTTGCAGAGAAATCCACACAGCTTGGAGAAGACGAAGGAAGCTCAAGGCACACAATAGAGAGTGTGTTACTTAGTGTGCAATGGAAAGATAGATAGCCCTAGAGTGATTGGTGTATATACAATGCTCGGGGGAAAAAACCTCCTAAAGAGGGAAAAAATGCCCCAGCGGTCCTAGTGTGTTCACACACATCACTACCACATGTATATGGTAGCAAATCCCCCCTGGAGTGATGCGGTGAATGAGAGCTAGCACATGAGTAAAGGGAAGTGCCATGCCCTGAGGACATGATCAGTCCACAAAGGGGAGCAAGCCCAAAGCTTTGCAAAAAGCTTCAAGCTTCTCATGAGACAATTCCTTTGTGAAAAGATCTACAAGGTTGTCCTGTGTTGGCACGTAAGCCAAAGCTAATCTCTCCTAATGAGAGCCTCTCCTCGACATAGTGGTAATGCACCTCAATGTGCTTTGTGCGAGCATGAAAAACTGGGTTCCTCGCAACTGCCAATGCACTCTGACTATCACTGTAGATAGTGTTGGCAGTGTTCTGTCCAACACCCAAATCAGCCATAAGGCGTCTGAGCCATACACACTCAAACGTAGCTGTGAAGACTGCCCTATACTCAGCCTCACAACTCGAAGTGGCCACAGTAGGTTGCTTCTTGCTCAACCATGATATACATGAACACTACCAAGCATGAAACAAAAACCACTTGTGGACACTCGCGTGTCAAAACAAACAGCCCAATCTGAGTCCGAAAAAGCATGTAAGCTAGCGGCAATGATCCCCCCTTGGGATAAAACAAGCCAAGATGCAAAGTGCCAGTAAGGTAGTAGAAAATCCTCTTGACAACTTGCCAATGCTTAGATCCTGGGCTATGCATAAATTTGCTGACCTATGAGACTGCAAACTGAATATCCGGCCTCATGTTGCATACATAAATGAGAGTGGCAATAGGTTTGCAATCCTCAAGTCCAAACTTACATAGCAATGTCTCTATGTAACTTTTTTGACACAAGGCAATACCACCATCACACTGCTTAAACTGTATACCCAAGTAATGATGCAACAACCCCCAAATCTTTCATCTTGAAAGTAGAATTCAAATCAGCCTTAAATTCAGCAATATGTCTCTCATTTGGTCTAGTGATCAGCAAATCATCGACATAAAGAACCACAATGAGAAGTACATCACTCTCACGCTTTACATACAATGTGCTTTCTGTTGGACTATTACAAAAGCCTCGTTTGACCAGATGAGTGTCAGATTTCTCATACCAAGCACGAGGAGATTGCTTCAACCCATACAAAGCCTTCTTACATCTGCACACTTTGTCCTCTTGTCCTTTTATGACAAAACCGTGAGGCTGCATTACATAAACTTCCTCAAATATGTCACCATTCAAGAAAGAAATAACAATGTCTGCTTGATGTACATCCCAACCAAAATGAGCTGCCAATGCACATAGAAAACACACAGTAGTCATACGACAAGTGGGAGCAAAAGTCTCTTCATAATCTATGCCTTTTTGCTATGCATAACCCTTTGCAACAAGTCGAGCCTTATGGTGATCGATCTCACCATTCGGCTCGCGTTTCAACTTGTAAACCCACTTCATACCAATGGCCTTTTTGCCAGGAGGAAAATCACATAAAGTCATGTGTCATTTTCTATAAGTGCATCATATTCTGATTGCATGGCAGCCATCCAATTTTTTGAATTCTGTGCTTCATCAAACAACAGAGGCTCCTCAACATCATGTAAGCTAGAGACAACCAAAGCATAACAATCTTATGCATAAGATGCATGGCGATAGCTTGAACGAGTACGACTAGACAAAGGTGCATCCAATTTACTATCACGCAAATTTTGCACCAGCCATTTTGGCATACCTCTAGCCTGCTCATTTTCAGCCCTTTCCTCATCAAGTACATCATGTACATTTGCATCAGTAATAGGATGATCTGTAACATTTTTAGAAACCCCCATAGGCTGTACATTTGCCTCATTGGAACTTACATTCGTATATTCACCACCGAAAAGAGGCAACAAAGTTTCATAAATGTCCTGTGAGCTTACATTACTGTCTCTAGTACATGACAGCAAGGGCTGAATAGAATCTTCCACAAACACTACATCCCGTGAAACCAGAATACATTTTGTTTGCGGATTATACAACTTGTAACCTTGCTTTCAGCACTATAACCAACAAAAATACATTTGACAGCCTTAGCATCCAATTTTCTGCGCTGTGTTTGTGGCACCAAAGCATATGCCAAACAGCCAAAAACACGCATGTGCTCAATAGAAGGCTTTCTATCATGCCATGCTTCATATGGAGTAATAGACTGCAAAGCTTTCGTAGGACACCTGTTTTGTACATAAGTGGCACACATGATGGCCTCAAGCCAAAAATAATGCGACAAAGCTTGACTTTTGACCATACATTGTGCCATTTCCGTAAGTGACCTGTTTTTCCTCTCAGCAACACCATTTTGTTGAGGTGTATAAGGCACTGTACATTGCTGTTTTATCCCACGACTAGCCAGAAATGCATTGAATTCATGAGACATATACTCCCCCCCTCGATTGGAATGGAGGGTGCCCATAGTACATTTCGAGACATTTTCAGCCATATCCAGAAATTGTTTGAAGCACATAAAAACTTCGGACTTCGCTTTAAGCGGAAATACCCATGCATGCCTAGAGTAATCATCAATGAAAGTCACGAAGTACAGGTAATTTCCCAAGGATGGAGTTTGCATGGGTCCACAAACATCACTATGCAGAAGCTGCAACCTGCATGTGGCCCTAACTGAACCATCCTTTGGAAACTTAGAACACTACATTTTACCCAGAATATAGCCTTCACAAACATGTTTGATAGGTGCTTCAAGAGGTGGCAAAGAAGCAACCATATCAGATTTCTGCAAATGCAACAAACTAGCAAAATTTAGATGACCAAAACGTGCATGCCAAAGTTTTTCATCTGAAATAGCCCTTGAATCTACAACTGCATTTGCAAAATTTTGTCCACACTTGTCATACAAAGTGAGCTTATACAACCCACGGCACAAAAGGCCAGATGCAACAAATTCATCACCAAAATTGAGATGATGAATTGTACATCTGTCATCCACAAATTTGACTACAAGTCCAAGTCTATCAAGTGCGGATACAGACAAAATATTCTTCTTGATCCCAGGTACATAAAGTGCATCAACAAGTGTGAAAGAACTGCCATTAGCAGCAGTCAACACAATCTTTCCAACTCCCTGAACCGGATAAGAGGCATTGTTCGCACAAGTGACTGAATTCCCATGAGGGACAGACTCGAGAGAGGTGAACTATTCACGATGTGAGGTAATATGCTTTGTAGCACCACTGTCGAAATACCACACATGTGAATCTGCAGCAACTGACAAGCATGCATGGACAGCAGGATTGTAAGTGCACTCTGTGCTAAAAGCCCATTCTGCATCAACATTAGCATTACAGTCTCCTTTTACAGAAGTCTTAACAATGGATGCATTTGTAGTGGAACCAGCATTTGCAGTGGAACCACCCTCTTTCTTCTTAGCCTCTTTGGCCTTCAACTTAGGACACGACTTGATCAAGTGATCATTAGCTTTACAATAATGGCAATGCATCTTCTTTTTGCCCTTATCACCAGAATTTCCAG
This sequence comes from Adiantum capillus-veneris, assembly GCF_014529385.1. Taxonomy (NCBI): domain Eukaryota; kingdom Viridiplantae; phylum Streptophyta; class Polypodiopsida; order Polypodiales; family Pteridaceae; genus Adiantum; species Adiantum capillus-veneris. The sequence continues at coordinate 128,034,071 of NC_140947.1, forward strand.
AAGAATTGCTACCAGCAGAAGCATTAGGAACAGAAGTTTTGCCACTCGCAGCAAAACCATAAGAAGTGGCTGCACTGCTGTTACGACCCTTTCTTTGAGAAGCAATAAAAGCCTGTTCAACTGCACACTGCCTAGTCTTGTTTTTTTTGGAAAGTGACTCTTGCAATAGCAATGTGCATAATGCATCAAACTTGACAACTTCAGGATTTCCTTGGGTCATTAGTCTCCAAGTACTAGCAAAAGTCTGGTAGGAATCTGGTAAGGCATCAAGAACAATCTGCACAAGGGAACTGTCTAAAATGACTTCACCTGCAGAAATAAGTTGCTCATTGATATCCTTGACACCAGCAAGGAAAGTGTCCATATTATCTTCCTCATGCATAATCTTCGACTCTAGCTCTTTCCGCAGTAAAGCAATTTTAGCCTCATTGCGACTTGCATAAAGACCAGCCAATATATCCCAAGCTTGTTTTGCAGATTTTGCTGAATGGATGTGAGGAACAATGGTGCGCTTCACAGACAACATAATCAATGCATGTGCCTGCGCATCCTTACATCCCAACAAGCTTGTTTTGTTGTAGGCAAAACAACTCTAATTGCAGCAATCCTTATAGCAAGACCTGCAACATCCTCAACATCGCCTACATCCTCAAAGCTAGGACGTACATCAATGCCCTGCACAATATTTCGGACGCCCTTTGACACAAGAACGTGTTGCATCATATAAGCCCGCATAGGGTAATTGTCCCCATCCAGCCTGTCCTCAACAGCAACAAACATCTTGAAGACATCAGTGTTGTTTTCAACCATGGTAAATGTTGCACCTGACTGCCCAAAAATAGGAGAAACAGAGCGGGAACAACACTTGCTATATAGCACAAACCGTAGAATATTGTAAGGCACCTGTTATGCAGAACTTAGCACTGACAAATATTCTGCACAAAATGACAAAATTGCCTATGCAAACCTGCTTGTAGTGGAAACGGAGGCCAAAATGAGCCCGAATCAGAAATCTGAGTAGACTGAGCTCTGCGAGTTCTCTCGAAATATTTGTCAACCTGCGAACGCTCGCCAAACCTCACTGTAATTGGACAAAGGGAGCAGGCGTGCACTGGAGCAGCTGGCGACTAAGCCCGGGAGGACGTGACCTGCTCTGATACCAATTGTTGGAATTAGGGTTGCAAAGAAATGCACACAGCTTGGAGAAGATGAAGGAAGCTCAAGGCACACAATAGAGAGTGTGTTACTTAGTGTGCAGTGGAAAGATAGATAGGCCTAGAGTGATGGGCGTATATACAATGCTTGGGAGAAAAAACCTCCTAAAGAGGGAAAAAATGCCCAATAAGGTAAAGCATGTTTGTGACTCAGTTTAGTCCCTTCATGTGTAACTCAGGTTCTCAACCTTGAACACTAATTATGGTGGGGTTTTCTATTGATGAACAAGCCACGGACTTATATTTTGCTGATAAGTTACGCCAGTCAGTTACTTTTGAAAATTGAAAAGAGGTACTCTTTTCAGTACATATTTGTTGTGATAACTCATTTAGCATGCTCGTATGTGTTCTAAATGTTTTCTACACACTATGTTGGATAGGGGCCAATAACACATGACAGTTGCACATGGACAACAATGTGGAAAATCAAGATGTTATTCTTGGTTTCATTTAACCTCCTCCTAAACCATGTTTCATTCACACAAACACTTGGATCCATGAAGGATGCCAATGTGGAAAACATTAGTGTATAACACTCTTGTTTTCGAGGACAAAAACGCTTCTCCAAGGGGGGAGTAATGTCATGCCAAGGGTAGGACCGGGCATGGCCAAAGGGCCAGGATGAACATGTAGTCAAGGGTTTCCCTATGTTTAGCAGGCGAAGGGCCTATATAGGGTATGGTTGGGTGGAGATTATCATGTTCGAGTCCCCTCTACCTTTCACTTCACAGCTTTCAAATTGATGTTTAACTCCTGGATTCCCTTCACAAGCTCATCCATGAAAGACTCCTCTAGCTTTGGAGCCTTCTCCCAACACATGGATATCTTATTCTTTTTCTTCCACACCTGTATTCATCCCGACTAACTTGTCTAGCCTTTTCTGTTTCTTCACCACCACATTGCTTCTTTCCAATCTGATTCCAACCCTAGCTCTCCTGCTGGATCCTCAAGGAGATCCACTAAGGTCTTTTGCAATTTTAAGTCTGTAGCCTTCACAAACAATTATACATTTTCAAAATTCAAAGCAGTATGTTCAGTGGAAAATAACTAACCAAATCTCTTCTCGAATTCTTGTAGCAATTCAGGTGCAAAAAGTTCCTTATTCCGTTGCTACACCCACTTCAGAAAGCTTTTCTTCGTAACACGGTCCTTATCTTCAAGAAAATATTCGCCTTTGAGAGCTTGCTTGAATGCCACCCATGTTCCCCCATGTGCAATCAGAAGCTCCTCAACCCGTGCCCGTAGTTTAGGCATGACTACCAACACAAAATTTTCCACTGTATCTTGCTCATCTGCTCCCTTGTCTTCCATAGCCTGTTCATATATTTGACAGAATTTGGTAACATCATGGCCTTCAAATCGCCCCACTTTATATGTCACTATTTGCCTACCTTCACGAATCCGAGCTTCCATTTCTCTTTTCGAGCTTTGAGTCATCATCTACTGATGGTGCAGATGTTGTTGATGCATAAGCGCAGAAAATTACTGCATCAATTGCTGCATCCCATTATCTTTGCCTGACCACATGGCTAGCTTCTTCTACCCTGGTCAATTTTGCATAGGGTTCACCAAATTGTCGAAGGCACGTCTCTCCAGGGTCAACCGGGAAAGCATCAGGCCAATGGCTGTAGACACGAGCTTAGTAGACGTTCAAACTCGGACAAACAAGTGCAGATAGACTTAAATAGGGTTTAATACACATAATACTGATGATTAAAGATATTTTGAGAGAGAAGACTACAATTAAGAACATTATTAATTGATATGACGATAAGAAACATAGATTCAAGACTCAAGAGGTCTATTCAACTGACAGGTGATGCAACTTCAATTTTTTTTATTGCCCTTTTCACAATCCGGTTGCGTATGTCGCATTGGTATGCTTTTTGAATTGCAACCCTTCAATCAGAAAACTCCCAAAAAATTGAACCACCGTCGAGTCTTTTTGTGCTCTTGATGCTCTTGCCAACCTTCCCTTGTCTTCTCCAACTGCTCTTAAGAACAAGAATTGCCTTTTGCTGTCCCTCCCAATAACCCTAAAAAATGGCCCAAAAAAAAGAAGAAGAAGAACCCTTTCAACTCATAAAAAAACTCCTCTTATAGGAGGTGAGCGTTCCAAAAAAAGAAAAAAAATGCTTCCTCCTGTCGTGCCATTCCCTTTGAGCTCCCCTTTTTTTGTGCATTACACCCATTTGGCCTACTCATTTTTAGTCATAATTGCATGGGGCCACCACATCGCCAAGCTTCTATTTCCTCCCTCTCACATGCTCGCATGACTCCTCCCTTTGCTTTGTCCTCTTGGTCGCCCGACTTTGCTTCCCATTGACCATCTCGACCAACCTTAGAAATCCCCTTTATCTGGCCACTTTGGAACTCCTTTAGCTTGCATGGAGTCCTCTATTTATCTCTCTCTCTCTCTCTCTCTCTCTCTCTCTCTCTCTCTCTCTCTCTCTCTCTCTCTCTCTCTCTCTCTCTCTCTCGTTTGTGAGGCCTCCCCTAGCACTAGTGACATTGCTAGTGTGGGGGGTTCCCTTACTTGTTGTCTTCTAAAACTTGGGCACCCAATAGGGCCGCAAGACTCGTCCCATAACAATGCCATGTCATGACTGTGTGTCTTGCCACCCAACACCACTGACCACTGAGTGATGCCGCTAAGAGCCTCCCAAGGGCACCGAAAGCCACAAAAACCGCCAAACACGTCCAGCCACATCGCCTCAGCAGCACCGAGGGTGGACGCCATAGCCGCCACTGTGGACATCTCTCTCTCTCTCTCTCTCTCTCTCTCTCTCCCCCAACTCGTTATACAAATGGGGGGGGGGCGCTCCATTCCATATATTGTGAGGATTGGCCCAACGAACCCGCATGTGGGTTCAGTTAAGCCACCACATGTCACGCTGTGACGACCTCGCCCTTGGAAACTTCCCTAAACCTCACAAAACTCGTCAAAAAACCCCTTTGAATTGTTTCACTTCCAAACCCCTGCAAATACCTACCCTAATATCCAATTTTGGAGTAGTAAAATATTATCCAGAGTGGATGGCCCAAAATCTGAGCTTGTCGAACCACGCCATACTTCAAGATCCCTAAGGCCGCAAATCAAGGTCGCAAAAGTGGGTAAAAACATCTAAGATTGCTTTGTCAGCAACCACTGCCGAAATTTTTATCGTGATATCTCCGTCATTGTAGCCTGATTGTCAAGCTGTCAATTCTTATTGACTTCAATCGATGCATACCACCCTCCAAAACCCTATCGATGCCCAAAAAATTCGAGATGGCATGATTCCTAATGCGACCAACCCGGTCCATAATTGGCCCCGTCAAATATTCTGATGGCCATAAGTTTCTTTGTAGAGCTCCGATCTGCGGTCCAAATAGATAGTCATGCTCCATAATTCAAGCACTACAACTCTATTCACTAAAACTGGCTAGGACTACCTGGCACCACTTGCCCCGTCCGTCTCAGATTTGCAACCACTTCTAGATTTAAACTACAATAACTTTCTCACCAGGGGCTCCGTTTGATGAGCCGTCTAGACCAGTTTACTCAGCACTTCAAGCTTTACCTTTTTAATCAAAAAACTAGCCCTTCATTCAATCTTCACCTCTTAGCCCAATTAATTCACTTTGACGCACTTTTGGTCTACAAAAACCCACATAATGCATACAATCCTGCTAATCTAATGCAATAAGCAGTTCTAACATAGATTATAGATTTCACAAAGTTCATAGATACAGACAAAACTTTGTTTTTCATCTTGTGCTTACAAAGTGGCACGACAATGTCCTAAGATCATGTCATCTTAGATGACATAGTGTGCTTGGAAAAATCCCTAACAATGAAGGTATGCCTTATTTTGTGTCCAAGGACCTTGAACTTGATATCTTCTAGCATCCCAATAGGTTTAACAATAGTCGCATTGACCATCTTTACCACTACATTTGTAGTCCCAAGATGAGGTCTCTCCATAGATTCCCAATAATTTTTAGTTACAATGCTAACCCTAGCGCCACCATCAAGGATTCCCTTCACAGTTGATCCCTTGGTAATGATTGGTATGGTCGCATTGGATTCATCTCCTCAAAATATTTCCCCAACTTGTTAACAGGTATTTCAACAACACAGTTCTCATCTAGGTTGGTTTGTGGATTTAAGTGTTCCTCCTCTATTGGCACCTCCCTAGCTCCATCCTTCTGTGCAAATTGTGGTAGCCCGACTTTCATTTCTTCATTGAGGAAATCTTGAAGTGCTAAGAATAGCTCTGGGTCTCCATATAGTTTAGACATGATGGTGGTTTTGACTTATGAATCCATGAAATCCATTAATTTGGCAATATTTAATGACACTTTTTGGGTTTCACTCCCTTGACATGGGGAAGATGGGATCTCCATTTCTTCTATAGGGTCATCTAATCCCTTAGAGTCCTATACCAATCCTTAGCCTTCCCACTCAAGGTTAATCTTAAAGAATTACTCTTATGCAGATCATTGTGTCACTCCTAGGGAATTGCATATTTATTCCAATAATTTGATATGCTTTCTCACATCCCCATCTCCACTAATTTTTTGTGTGAACTTGGCTATTTTTACTACCTTACTTCTAGGCTCTTTGTCAGGTGTGTTATGCATATTTTCAGCAATAGATCGACCGATAGCTTGAGAAAATGTTGTCAATTCATCCAAGTGAGAAGGTATAGTGGGGACAGGCGCTCTCGAGATTGCATTTGAAATGGGGGTTGGCATCGGGTTACGCATATGGGTGATCCTCGGGTACCAAGCTAGGTATAATGTCATGCCATGTGGTGGCCCAAAGTTCATATGTGTGGTCCTGGGCGCATAGCAGACATGGGATGTGACATGCTAATACTAGCTAGTATGGTCTCATTGAAATAAGGCTTGGATGTTGTGGTTGTGGATCATAATTTGTTGAAACAATGTGAGGGGTAGGAGCTATATGAGCACAAAGGCCCATAGGTCCATATGATTGATACATACTTTTAGGTACTGTTGTAGGCATTGGGCCACCATGTAGTGGTGCTTTACTAATAAATGAGGTCCATGGTGTGTTTTTGTCATGTCCATCACTGGGGTAGGCATGGTAGCCATGGTGTCATCAAGAGAAAGATGAGTTAAACTTGGAGAGGTAAAGCTGTCACTCGTGGGCTCAGATTGTAGTGAGACCCCTGGAGAAACAACATATAGAAGATCCATCGGGCTTATCGAGGGAGTCTCCATTTGTGATAAAGTTGGTTTCTTAGACTTCCCTCTATCCAAGAATTGTTAAGTATGGAGCCTGATTTACCCTTGTAATTTTCTGTGGTAAAAGCGCACATTTGTAAGGCCCCCATTATGAGGAGAAGCCATCGTGCGTGAAGGAAAATCACTCACCAGAAACCAAAATTTTCACGGACAAGAATCAGGGGCAACTTTAAAGGCCTCGGGGGCGGAGGCCCCCGAGACTTTTTTTTCGCCGGAATATTATGGCCGGACGGTGGCCGGAAAGTGTTCGGAAAACAGCCAGTCGGTTGACCGATGGCCGGTAGTCAATGGCCGATGGCCGGTGGTCGGAAGTCAATGGCCGGTGGCCGGTGGTCGAAAGTCAATGGCCGGTGGCCGGTGGCCGAATTCAAAAGCGGACTTGTCTTCTCAAGGGCGGCCACACATGGGCGGATTGGAGGGTCCTATTTGGACTTATTCGCACAAGGGCGGCTACACATGGCTCTCTCTCATAAGAGAGGGCAGCCCTTTTTTTCCTATAAAAAGAGGCCATTTCTACACACATTTCATAGTGTGAAGTTGATGCAACAAGGTGAGTGTGAAGTGGTGAGAGTGAAGCAAGGTGGGAGCTCCATTAAGGGTATAATCCCTTTGTAAACTACTTCTTGTTTTGAAGTACTAAAGCCATTGAGTGGCTGCTTTCCCGTGGACGTAGCCCACATTGGGTGAACCACGTATTTCGTGTGTACTCTCTCTCTCTCTCTCTCTACTCTATAATCTCGTGTATATAAATTTGTCTCTCTCCATTAAGTAATCTACTCAATTATCTATTTAGCTACGTCTTATTTCTTTACAAGAATCTCATGAGACCTATTGAAGGCATGTGGATCCCTTTGTTCTACCTCTCCAACTCATGATAACCCTATGGATGACATCACAAACTCTTTGTTGTTTCTCCTCGATGTGGATTGTAGGACATCTAGCCAACCCACGTGATAGGTGTGACCTGTGTATAGGTCGGTTAAAGTCTCCGTTTGTAGTTCATACTCACAATTTCCATTTAGAAATGCTCCATCTAGGATTGAGGTGCTAGGGGTGTCCATTGAACTAGATGCAATGTGGCTCTCTATGGTTTGACTCTTAGTGGTTGCTAGTTTAGGAGCACTCAATTGCTCGACTAACATGGATGTTGATATAGGGGCCTTGACCTTTAGCTCTCTCTGTTGCTCTGCCTTGTGTAAGCTTTCAATTTTTTTCCTACCTGAAAGGATATATCACTCAACCTCTTGCACTTTGGCAAGGCTTCTACCATTAGCATGGGGTCTACATTGGTCATGAATGGCAAATTTACTTCCCCACCCCCTTCATCTACATTGGTAGCTCCATGTTTGGAGCAAGTGGCTCTACTAAAGTCTCTTGCAAGCGGCTAAGCATGCTCGGCACGAACCGTGGGCCCATGGCATACATGACTTGGCTTGAACTATCGTGGTTGGGCATTGGGTAACCTTCCATGATGTCGTAGTCAAAGGAAGAGTTACTAGATGCAATATGTGGATCCTGAGTGGTACTACCTTGGGTTCCCACTAAGGGCCTAGAGCCTAATGTAAAGGAATAATGGGTGCCCGCATAAACAAAGACACTCTCGAAATGATTGTACTCTAGCACACTACAAGAGCGTAGGTGCATGTGACCTCAAAACCCTGCAAGGGTTGGTGAGTGCCCGTGAAGGCCGCTCACCTAGTTTTTGGGTGTTTTGCAACCCAACTTTACTCTCAATTTTTTTGTATTTTTGGTCTCTTTTTTTTACCAAGCCACAAAATATGGCATGTGATAGCTCAAAACAAGCATCTTGGTTAGAGAGACGTGTCGTGCTTTACAGCCCCGATTCAATTACTTAAAGCCCTTGCAATCCTAAAAACAATCTTTTTCTAATCGAAAAGAAGGCTAAAATTAGTAAGTCCAAGGGTGAGTGTGAAGGCAAGGGTGGAGTATTTGAAGGACTTGTTCCACATGCCCTCCTTTCCTCTTGAGGGGGTAGTCTATATATATATATATATATATAGTAGTGTTTATACTATATCATAAAACTAAGGACTAAGCTTGGGCTTGGGCTTGGGTTTGGGCTAGGGGAATGATCCTAATCTCTTCCTTTTCTTAATTTTGTGTTTCAAAAAATACTTTATGTGGATAAGTTTGTGCTGCCTACGTGGGCACTGAGCTCACACGCATAGAGCCTGCCTAACATGCATAACTGCACCTTGCAGCTCTGTTAGAACTAGATATGTTGCACAAGTGAAACACTAATTAACACGCCTAATAGAACTAATTAAATTGCACACTACAACACTAAAGAATAATCCAATTCTGAAGAAGTACCGGTGCATCGCTGAGCAGCCAAAAAAAAGGACATCTATTTGTATTCTATCAGCATCGGTTATACAGAATATCATAAGGGACCACTAGAGAACAATCCATTTGAACTTATGCAACAAGCAGAAGCACAATGTGAAATTAGCATATTGCAAAATTTGTTCAGCACAACAAAGAGAACTGCATTTATTGCTAAAGACAAACACGAGTTTACTTCCATACAAATACGTGATACCGCTTATCTAAGCGAGCAGACAGTCAGTTTTCAATACAATGGACTTCCGTCTCATGAATCTGAAGTGCAGGATATTACATTAGAATCAGGGATATTCCCTTTCCTCTTTCCCACAGGAAAAGGAAACTACCAAGGAGAATTCGACTTCAGTGAATACATTAGAATGAGAATCGGAACTTCCTTCTCTGTATACACATTGTACAAGCCATATTTGCTCATGATGTACCAATTGAAACAAGCTATCATGATTGCAAACTCCACAAACAGTACATTTTTACAAAGGGATATTAATAACTACAAACGAGCACACACCGCGGCATCTACACATGATGCAGTGAAGTATATTATTCGATACAATCTCCCAGCCACAATGCCAGGTACTCCACCATGGCATCGACGAAACTTGAGAGACCTCATAACAATGGTGGACATATGGGGACTACCATATCTGTTCTTGACATTCACTACTGCTGCTGATGAGGTTTCCCAAACAAGATGGCAAGAAGTCATCACAATTGAAAAACTTGTTCAAGGCTACAACCAAGACTTCAAGTGGAACGATTGCCCTATAGAGTGTGCAACACTGTTTCACCTTTGCTTGCACGCTTTCCTGAATAAACACATCATCAATGGAAGCAGCATACTTGGACATGTAGACCATCACATGGTGCGCTACGAAGTGAAAAATCGAGGCTCACTGCATGCACATGTCATACTGTGGATCTCTAACGAAGATTTGTGCCGAGTTACAAATGAGATTGCTGCATACATACCAGCAAAATCTTAAGACACCTTCACCACCGAGCTGCGAACCCTCGTTACCACAAAACAGATACACAGATGCAGAGACTCTTGCAGAGTCATGGGATCAGCCAGAGTGTGCAAATACGGATTCCCGTTTGAACCACAATACAGCACGACTTCAACTATGGATGCATGTACTGCTAGATGGCTTTAATACCGCCCTGGGTATGACCATCGAAATGTTGTCCCGTACCATCCCACAATCTTGCTCCTATGGAAGGCACACATGAATATTCAAAGAGTCACAAATTCGTCTATATCGCATTACCTTCTCAAATATGCAATGAAACCAGAACCCCTTGGAAAACTGAACCTCTCCACAAACGATGCAGCAAGGCTTGGACTTCACGGCTTGGACAAAGTAAAGCTTCAACTAATTGCAGCCTCTGTATTATCAAAGCCAATATCTGCGGACAGAGGTAGCAATCAACTATTTAAAGATTCCAATCATCACAAGGAGTGAACGGGTTGAATACATCGACTCCTCTCCACCATCACTACGGCAAAGGTTTCTATCTCGTAGCCAGACTATAGTCATGCATCCAATTGATTTATATTGTGCAAGGCCCCTTCATTTTGAAAAGATGACATTCTATGACTACCACAGAAGATACAAAATTATAAAGCCACACGAACATACTCCTGTACTGAGTTTTCATGATGCGTACAACAACAGCATCATAGAGAAACAACTCCTCGTCAGATTTACAGAGTACAATCCTGGCCATCAAACAGAGGGATTCTTCTTCAATGTCTTGTTTCAAAAACTTCCCATTAGGAACGAGATGGAACTTCTATCACCAACCAACACACTCTCTTCTTACTTCCTGGAGTGCAAAATACGTCGGATCAATCTTCATGATGAAGACTTGGAGATGTACATAAATGAGCACACCCAACAAAATATGCTCGTCTCTCAAAATACAGGACACACTTTAAACCTCATAAAACAAAAATTCATCCTCAATCGTGAAGATCCACTCACTTGTATAGTGAATGACACAGTTGAACCAGGAGTATCTCAAAGTCGTGCTACAATGCTGAAGCTACTGCAAGAGTTCGCTGAGACCAACAATGCAGCTCTAACCTCTCAACAGCAAGAAATCTTTGATCGTATATCAGGCCTGAGTAATGGCCTCCATGTCATTACAGGTGTTCCAGGATGTGGAAAAACATTCCTCATAAAATTCTTCACCTCAAGCTTCATAAAAAATAATAAGACCGTTATCCTGACTGCATCAACTGGAGCAGCGGCCACTCGCCTGAGCAGCCTTGCAACCACAGTCCACTATCAATTCAGGATCCCTTGTTCTAAGAAACATTTCCCACAAGCAATTCATCCCACAGATGAAAGATTTGTCGCTATACATGGTGCCAACGTCATTATCATAGACGAGATATCAATGCTAACGAGTACAATCTTCAATATGGTCGTTCGCCAGATAGTTAACATCACCAATGGAACACTCCTTGACCCATTCAGTCAGAAGCTCATATTGCTTTTTGGGGATTTGGCGCAACTTCCTCCAGTCTGCCATCACCAGGAGCCATTATGCCATGTTTGCAGTATACAAAACTCAGCTTACATCGCTACAGCCACTACCCACAACATGAACTTCTCAATTCGTCATTCTACAGACCCCACTTACATCCAATTCTTGGATACGATCCGTGTCAAGCAACCAACAGAACAACAAATAGCAGAAATGCTGTCACAGTGTGTAATTAATGAAATTGAACTCCTGCGAGTAATCGATGACGCTACTACACTGATATGTACTCATAGGGAAGACGTATATAAGTACAACAACTTGATTCTGCAAAAGTCTTTCTCTGCATCTAATATTGTTGCCATTCCACTGAAGACCAATGCTCTTGACGAACCATGGTTTCAGGAATGCTTCCAAGACAAGGCATTCCATGAGATGGACAATACTGCAATTGGGGCTAGATGTATGATTACAGAAAACATTAACTTGGCTATGGGTGTTGCGAATGGATCCACCTATCGTATACTTTCCTATTCATACGACTATACCGATCAAATTGCTGCTATAGAAGTAATTCTACTTTCCACTGATACCACCATGACAATACGAAGGACTAAACATGCTACAAGAGTAATCAATTACAAATGGTTCCACAAAAGCACATTCCCTTTGTCACTTGCGTATACAATCACTGGACACAAATCTCAAGGAGCTACGATATCAAAGAAATACATCCTCATTATAAAACAAGCTTTCGCCCCAGGATTGGCATACGTCATGTTCTCTCGAGTGACAGAAAGACGCCATCTCAAAATATTGAACATCCCAACCCCAAGGATGTTCTGGCCAGCCAGTAGAACACTCCCCCAATGGTTAGACATTTCCTCACTTGTCTTTAGACATTTCCTCACTTATTTTTAGACATTTCCTTGCTTTTTTTCACAAACAAGTCCTCTAGCTCTTTCGGTCTTTCATCTCGTAAGGTGCATGGACTACACAATCAATTATTTGACGACAATTTTCTTGACTGCAAATTTTCTTCATAACAAGTAACAACCTCCAACATCTCCTCATGGACACCAATCAGGTAACCATTCCTCAAATTAATCTATTTTGTAGCTAGATTTTATGCCATTCAATATGTACAAAACTCAACCATCATATTTCTCTTTCTCTATCATTCAGATATTCGATAAATTCATCAACATCGCAGCTACCTCAAAACCAAAAAAAAATTATTCTGCATACCCATCTTCAAATCAAATGCGCCTAGCAAATATGGTTGGCGAGGCTCCGAGTGCATTCATGGAAGGGTTCCGCACGAATCATCTCCTCCACTCATACATCAATAAATGCAGCAATCGAAACAAAGAATATAGAAATAACGAGCTAAAGCTGGTGAGGCGGTCCGGGGCGGGCAACAAGAAGAGTGGCCTCTAGACACCCTTCAAGGCTCCCGTGCTGCTCAATGGGGCTGGGGCACAACACAACACAAACCAAAACAACAAACCCACCGCCAAATCCCAACTACACAAGGGGCACCACCTAGTTTAAGAGCGAACTAGGACGCAAAAGAGGAGAATCGTTAGAGCAACCCACAAACAAGCAAGGAATTTACACTAACCCTAACACCAATGGAATACTCTCACACACTAAAACACGAGAGAGAGAGAGAGAGAGAGAGAGAGATAGTGCTCGGGCTGCTTTGAAACGTATCGGCAATGATCAAGCAAACACAACTATATATTTAAGAAAGAGAGAGAAAGGGAGAGGGGGTGCTTTTTGCATTAATACCTTCTTACAAATCTGTCATGACAAATCAAAGTGAGATTAGTACTTGTTCAACATAGCTTGCGTAAATTTCACCACAACACATCACAAGAAAATCCACCCCAATCACTGTCTTAAGGCCAGGGGAGTCCTCTCCACCCTGTCGCCCTCTTACAGTATGTGGGATTTATGGCTAGATTGATGACAACACCAGAGACAAGCTATCAAGAACTTAACAAAAAAAAAACACCAAGACACTTACACATCATTGTTGTCCATTACTTCACGTTGGAAGGGAGACAAAGTATCCAAGCTTAGTCCAAATCCACCCTCCTTGATTCAGCGAATGTTGGGCTTACACTAGTAGGAGAAATGATAGATTTCCTACTCTCAATTGAATGATCACTCTCTCTCTTACAATGGCATAGATTTCCCTTGCTAATCCCCTATTACAACACATGCACATGCATAAGACAATGAGCTTCCACTCAAGAGCTCCTTCTAGAGAGGTTGAGCTTGGCTTCTCAAGCTATAGCATAGTGCTCTTGCTTATGGCTCCCCCCCTTTTATGCTAGCTACACCCTCCTTTTATAGCAATTTTGAACGCTAGGGTTACTCCTCTAACCATGGTTGGGTTAGATTTTCAGCAATTTATCTAATTTCTTTTGCTTGGAATTATCAAGAAGTTGGTGGGGAAAGAGAGAGGAGAGAAATGGAGGTGATAGGACTTTTCATAGTGGGTTAGTGTTAGTAGAGTTAGTATTAATTTACAAATGGAATTGGATATTTACAATGGGAGTATCCATGTAGGATACAAATAAGGAAGAAAAACTCTAAAGAGGTAAGAAAAGGTGGATTTCTTACAAGGTTGATGCTCCAAGTGTCTTGAGTAGGGCCAATTTTGACGCTTGTTGACGGTCCACTAGCTTTGACGGTACATTTTTTCTCCACTCTTGACATTCCTTGAGAGACAAGGTAATTGAAGCTGAGTAATCAACCACCATGATGCTGTCTTTTAAGAGAAGAGGCTGAATTTTGTGGTTTTTTGATAGATATGGGTAATTTGGAGGAGGAAAAATGAGACTAGGTGGTCAATTTTGGAATGGAATTGTGTGTGGGAGGTATGAGTTCACCATGGTTTCTCTTATTCTTCAAGGTTGAGGAGAAGGTGAGTAGTGTGCAGAGAGGAGTGGTGAGAGAGATGGGGATGATGAGTGGAGAAGTGTGTGTGAAAGAGGAAAATGATAAAGTGGAAGAGAGAGTGTGGCTGCATAGCATGGGAAAACTGGGGTCCACTAAAAAAATCATAGCTCACAGCTGGTAGCTCCAAAAATCATGAAAAAATTTGGGGTGATTATTTAGAGCGTGGGCTACATTTTCTCTTTTGACCACCGCTCCAAATTCGGAGTGGAGATAGGTGCCAAAATTCTCACCAAAAAGCCTGTTTTTTATGCCTGCAAAAGTCTTTTAGTGGTCCCCTCCTTTGTTGAATTTGTACAATGCATCCAAGAGTGAGCCCCTCCTTTGTCATATTATAATACAAAGCATTCAAGTTGCCCTTGACCCATGCATGGAGGAGGATTATTGGTGAAATAAGAAATATATACATGGTGGGACTAGTGTATGGACTATTCATGGACTTTAGCTCAATGAGCACATGGTGTTAGAATAATGAGTAAAAATAATAATAAAAATATGGAGGAGTTATGGATATGGAAAGATATTGGAATCATATGATATGGTCCCTCCTTGATATATTTTGGGTGAAAGAGGAAAAGGTATGCAAGTAAATAATATAATAAAAGTAACCAATGAGTAGAAATCAATTTTTTGTTTTCACGAGGGTGAGGGTGAAAATGTGGGAGTGATTTGTATAAAGGAAAAATATGAGGTTAGAGTATGTACATATTGGCAAAAAAAGTATAATTATGGTGTAAGAGGATGAAAGAAGGTGTACATAGGTTTAATAAAACACACACCTAAGTAGAAATATTTAAATAAAATACCAAAATAATTATAAAAAAACCCTATATTTAGGCCATATATACAATGAAATATTTACACACAAAGAAGCCATAATATACTTTTATTTTTTTTATTTTTTTATTTTTTTTTGGCTCACCTAGCCCAGTGACTAGCTAGCTGAGGGTTTTTAAGAAGATATGGGAAAAAGTCCCGTGACTCACGCACGCCTATGTACAGTGAAATGGTAGGGATAGCCACAGTGTTTGGGTGATTTTGGTAGGGTGAGGTAACTCACTGTGGCAATTACAAAGAGCCGAAAAAACGGCTATCATTAGCCCTCCCCCTGGATGATGGTATATTCATGTACCATCATGGAGCATCTTTTCCAAAGAGAGTGCTTCAGAGTCCTTGACGAGATCTTCATTGTTTGGCCCCTCAGAATTTTGGCTGGAGTTACACTCATGCTTCATGTAACAATACTTACATAAGACAGCGGCCTTTGGACAGATCTTTGGTAGATCCTTTGGTAGAAGGCGACTCAAATAGGGCTTCAAGCAATACCCGTTTACTTTCCTGGAGTGCTCTTTACCATTCAAGTCCATAAGCTGATAGTAACTTGAATTGAAATCCTTCTTGACTATGTATGGCCCTTGCCATCTTGTTTCAAACTTGGCATCAAAACGATTGTCAAGTCGATTGTCATACCTTAGCACAAGCTCTCCTTCCTTGATGCCTTTGTCCTTCAGTTTCTTGTCGTGCGTTTCTTTCGCTTGTGTGGCTTTCCTCTTGTAGCACTCATATGCTGCTTCTCTTTTCCACTCAAGCTCCACTAACGTAAGAAGTCGATCCATCCATACCTCTTGATCATCTTGTGCTCCTTTGCCATGAAGTCGCATTGTTGGAATGTTGAGCTCGATAGGCTGCAAAGCCTCTTGACCATAGACCAAGTGAAATGGTGTGAACTCTGTGGCTTCCCTATATGTGGTTCGATATGCCCACAAGGCACCATCCAAGAAGTCATCCCATAATTTTGTCTTGTTTTGCACCATCTTTCTAATGATTCCTGCAATGACACCATTAGCCTTCTCCACCAAACCATTTGATTGTGGGTAGTATGGTGTGCTATGACGATGTAGAATGTGAATCTCTTCACAAACTTCTATGAGCAATCCTTTTCTAAACCCTGGACCATTATCAGAAACAATCTCCAAAGGTGTGCCAAATCTACAACAAATGTGAGTGTAGACGAATTTGCTCACTGTCTTCTCATTTACCTTTGCCACACTTTGTGCTTCCACCCACCTAGTCATATAGTCTACAGCCACTAGAATGTAGAGTTTACCATTTTTTGTCCTAGGCAGAGGACCCATAGCATCAATGCCCCACTTTTCAAAGGGTCCATTTGCAAGCACTATTTGCCTTGGGCCATGCACCAACCTTCTATTTCCATTTATCTGACAAGTGTGACAGCTTTTACACCAATGTTGAACATCCACATGCAAACTTGGCCAAACATACCCCAAAAGCAAAATCTTCTTCACAGTTAATTCTTGGGCAAAATGACCACCACATGCCTCTTCATGCAAACCTTTTAGAATGGTTGGAATTTCCTTGATAGTTGGTACTCGTCTGCACACTTGATCCTTCCCTCTTTGATAGAGGGAGCCTTCTAGGAAGAGATATATGCTTGCCTTCTTCATGAGTCTCCTCTTTTGAGCTTTTGTGAAGTCTGGTGGAAACTCACCCTCCAAAATGTAGCCAATGATGGGAGCCAATGACTCCAATCCCTGGTACCTCGGTTGCTTCACAGCAGCCGCCACCATGATGACCTGCACTTCTTTCTTTACACATGCAACGGCTTGTTGTGCAAGTAAATCAGCATCTTCATTCTGTTTCCTAGGAATATGATATAGTTGCACTTCTTCAAATTGATTAAACAATCTACGAATGGCATGAACTTTTGTCCGTAAGCTCTCATTCTTGCATGCCCAAATGCCTAAAATCTGTTTAACAATGAGAAGTGCATCTCCCTTTACCATGAGGCGTTGTATCCCTTGGCCAATGCACATCTTCAAACCATGAAGTAGAGTGTCATATTCTACTTCATTGTTGCTAGCTGAACTTGGTAGATTGAACTTCTCTTTCATGACCACCTCTCCACTTGGGTTGAGCAACACTAGCCCTCCCCCTGCTTTTCCTGTGGCTCGACGAAAAGCTCCATCAAAGAACAAAGTAAAAGCATTAGGAATACTTTTTGGTGGTGGCAATGGTAGGGTCTTTACTTCAGGCACCTTAATCTCCTTTTCGTGCACCCTATAAGTGAGAATCCCTGCCAATTGTGCACGCACACTATCTTCTACCTTGAAAGAGTATTGAAACTCTTGCAACTCCATAATCCACTTTGAGATCCTAGTACTAAGATTCATTTGAGATGACACCCAAGGGAACAAATTTTCTGCAGTGAGAATTACAAAAGGTTTTGGTAGCAGGTAGGATCTAAACTTTCTCACCGCAAACATGAGAGAAAGCATCATGAGTTCTGCTTCTGTGTAGTCTCTCTCCAAAGCATTCATGACCCTACTAGCAAAGTAGATGGGTCGCATCCTTGTACTGTGGGGATCTTGTTGTAGCAACACAGCACCAATTGTTTCTTTCCCAGCACTAGAGCTAACAAAGAATGTGTACTCCCAACAAGGAGGCATGAGTGTTGGTAGCTCTGACAAAATGACTTTAATGTTACAAAAGT
Source organism: Adiantum capillus-veneris (assembly GCF_014529385.1). Classification (NCBI taxonomy): domain Eukaryota; kingdom Viridiplantae; phylum Streptophyta; class Polypodiopsida; order Polypodiales; family Pteridaceae; genus Adiantum; species Adiantum capillus-veneris. The sequence goes on from NC_140947.1 coordinate 128,051,879, forward strand.
ACTCTTCAAGCTCATCAGACCATGCAAATTCTACTTGTTGTGTCAATTTTTGCAAAGGGTGAAGTAACTCCGAGGCTAAGTGAATGAAGCGTGACATATACTTCACCTTTTGAATGAATGAGATGACCTCCTTAAGACTCTTGGGTGATGGTAGCTCAATGAGAGCCTTTGCCTTCGAAGGATCCATTTCAATGCCTTTGTAAGAAACTTTATGACCAAGCAAGATTACTTCATCCTCACCTATATGGCACTTGTCGGGGTTGAGTTGACCTCCCATGTCGTAGAGCTTCTTTAAACCTTCTTCTACCCTTTGTAGATGCAATGATTTTGAGCTATAAATACAGAAATCATCAATGAACACCCTAATTGACTTTCCAAAGAATGCTTGAAACACCATATTCATGAAACGTTGGAATGTTGCAGGACCATTTGTCAGACCAAATGGCATGACTCTAAAAGCATAACAACCCCAAGGAGTGATAAAGGTTGTTTTCAATTGATCCTCCAGTGCAATCCCTATTTGAAAGTAACCTGAGTAACCATCGCACACAGTGTACTTCTCATGACCAGCTACCTCATTTAGTATCTCATCCTGGAATGGGAGGGGAAAGTGATCTCTCTTTGTTGCCTCATTGAGGGGACGGTAATCCACACACACCCTCCACTTGCCGTTCTTCTTAGGAGTGACAACAACAGGAGAGACCCACTCTGAATTCTCCACTGGATAAATGAACCCTGCTGCTAGAAGCTTTCTTACCTCCTTGAGTAAAGCCTGCTCCTTGATGACTCCTAGCCTTCGTAGCTTCTGAGCCTTAGGTGTGGCCTCTGGCTTCAACTCAATTTTGTGTTGAACAGCATCTACTCCACGCACATCGGTGTAGTCTTTAGCAAAAAGCCTAGGAAACTTCCTTAGCACACATTTGAACTCCTCTCTTTCATCCTTTGTAAGTGTTGTTGATAGCATACCTTCCAGCATCCCTTCATCTTGATCACCTTCGTTCTCTTGAGGACCTACCTCCTCCAAGCCTTGACAAGAGGTCTCTTGGTTGCTTGGCTTAAACCTTACCCCCATGACTTCGATGGAAGACTCCTCTTCAATAATGCTACCGCTACTTTCTTCTTCTGAAGTGCTATCGGTCCAACCTTCTTCCGTCTCACTTTGAGATGATTCTTCATGGAGCTCCTCTTGGCGTTGCTCCTTCATGTCAAAGACAACCTTCTTGTGATTGTCATTCCTGCAAATTAGCTTTCCACTCTCCCAATCCTGCAAAGCTCGCATTTTCATTAGCCATGGTCTTCCTAGGATAAATGGGTAACCATTTCCCTTGGTAGACATGACATAGAAATCCACTGCCTTCTTAATGCCAAAGGCCTCCACAAAAACATTTTTACAAATGCCTACGCACCTAGCCTTGCTATTGTTTGCCACCTTGACCCTAATTTCAGGTGTCTCATGGATGTGCATGCCTAGTTTTTGCATGAGTCCCTCTGTCATGATGCAAATTTGTGCACCCCCATCCACTAGACCTTTCCTAACCAATCTCCCTTTGATGTAACAGTCTAGCACCGGTGTAATGTCCTCATTCATTTCAGCTTGTGCAATTTTTACAACAGGCACACTCTCTTTTACCTTTCTCCTAGTGCTAACTGCCCTTGTTAAATCCCTCCTAACTTGTGGACATAATGCAAGAAATTGAGGCCATGAAATATCAGGACCCTTACCTCTCATGTCTTCCAACAAGTTGTACGGAGCCATACCATGTCCAAGAGGGAAGTCTTGGAGGTTGATACGACGTCGAGTCCTCTTGGTTTCCTTGGTTTCCTTTGCCTTCTTGCCTTGTCCATGGTCACTCTGTGATGTGACTCCTTCTTTCTCTTTACCTTTTCCTCGGCCACGCTTAATTCCATTGGCTTCCATGTCAACCTCATTTGAATTTTTCACCTCTACCACATGCACATGTGGATCTGGCAAAGGTGGAACTCCTTCTACCCCTTGTGGAGGTGGTCTTGGTCCATTTGGACTTTGTAGAATCCTTGGTTGTTGATCAGTTCCTTCACCTGCATTCATCACTGGGTAATTCAAGTTAGGCCTCCCTGGCTCCCCACGGGGCCAAGGACAATTATACATCCCATGTCCAGACTCTCCGCAATTCCAACATTGCAAGACTCTCCTAGGTCGTGGATCTCGCTCTTCAGACTTCTTTGCTTGTCCCTTTGGACCTACAGCTTGTGCAAGGTGAATTGACAGGCTGCTTAAAGATTCGTTTAACTTCTCAATTACTTCCGCCGTTACCTCAGGAAGCTCCCTCGATGTTGATGCTTGTGACTTACCTTTGGGTCTAAGACCTTCTATTGGAACCTCTCCCCTTAAGCACTTGAGTTTCCTATACTTCTAAGCAGCCCTAGTTTCAGCTGCATCAAAAGTAGCAGGTGCACCCTCCTCAACTTTTACCTTAAGGTTAGGAAAGAGTCCGGCTATGAGCCTCTCCTTCTTTAAAAATTCTGCACCATCACCAGGGTTAGCAACATTTCGTATCCATAGAGCCCAAAGACGTAGAAACTCTTGCTTGTACAAGTAGTAGTCATCTAAGTCTTTTTGCTTATGAGAAACAATGTCTTGCCATAGTTTTTGAGTGTTTTGGGGATCAAAGAAGTATCTCTTAAAACGATTCAAAACTTCTGTGTAATTCCCCTTAACTTCCTCAGGCAAAGAGTCAAACCAAGTACTAGCATCTTTCCTAAGGACCACCTCAAACATTTCTACACGTTCTTGATCGGTTACTATCCTCTTGATACGGCAAGACATCTTGAAATTTGCTAAAAATAATTCTGCATCCTCTCCAGGCTCTCCAAAGAAAAGAGGATATCCAGACATTTGGCGTTGGCTCTCCATTATTATGAAAGATTACAACACCAGTTACAATAAGGGATACAATAGAGATCTAGAACCACTCGCCTGCAAATGAAGAAGTGAGAAAATACCACTCTAGGTTTTCTTCTTCAGCTATCCAAGCTTCAATAAGGTCTCGATTTGTTTGATCAAAACAAAAGGGTAGACTATTGATGAGCTCTAAGAAGGGTTGAAATTCTTCAAAGCTAAGGCGATAAACAGAAATCTCTAGAACTTCATTTTCTGGATCCAAAAGAGCAACCACGTCCCAAGTGATAAATTGCACTTGCTCTACAATTCCCAATGCACAAGCGGTTTGTATAAAAACTAGATCTTCATGCTCGTCGAAGGCCGTGAGAAAGTAGCAATTGACTAGGAGCTCCTTTCCTTCGAGTTCCACACAGTCGGAGTGAGGCAACCTTCTCACAATTTCATAAAGAACATCCTCATCAAGTCCGATCAAGTTTGCAAGATTTAAAGACTCCACTTGTGCTACAAAATTCCTGGACAAAAAATCCTTAGGATTATGGTTAAATCATTCAAAAGCATAAAGAGATTTACAATGTCTCTATGAACAAAGTGTCATAGAAAGTAGAGAAGGATGAGAATTTATACAAATTTGCAATCTTCTCTATGCTCTCTTTATTAAGACAAGCTCTGAATAGCTCCCTATCTCCTTTGTTGAAAGCGAAAGGAAGACTATTAATAAGACGCAAATGAGGGAAAAATTCACCAAATGTGAGTCTATGAAGCATGAACTCTGGCCGCAAGTTTCCTGAAGGGTCTTCCTCAATGGTGAAATGCACTCGCCAAACGCCAAATTTCACTCTATTTACCAATCTTAGGGCACACACTAGTTGGATGAATGCGCGGTCTTCCTTAGTGCCCAACAACAAGAGGAAAATGGAATCCACGCGTAGGACCTTCCGTCTTAACTTCACCACCCTCTTGTTATGAGGGAGACGCCTTACTACTTGCTCCTGCAACTCGATTGGTAATAGAGCTAGATCTCTAAGGATTGAACTTTTACTGCACACACATTCCCAGTTAGAATAAATGATCGTTTTTTTGTTTCTTGTAACAACTGGGACAAAGAAAAAACAAACATACACACTACTTTGCCGGGCTGCACTTCATTTTAAAATAAAATGAACACATGTACATCAAAAGAAGTGTGGTAGTTGATGAGAGGTAGAATGACAGGGTTTGGTGGTGCAAGAATTTCTCCTGCTCTTTGGGCACCCAACATGAACACCATTCGTTGTTGAAAATGGATCTTTCTACTAATTGCAACGTTTATTCTAATGTGTGGAGTAAAATGAAAGGGAAAAACCTCTATTCCTGGGCCATTATCCATGGCCTATGCATGTCCTAATGCTTAAAACAAAACAAAAATATAGACGTCCAAACTAAGGTCGTACCTAATGAGAGGCAAAATAAAAGGATTTACTGAAGCGTTTATCTCGGCCAACCTAAGAGGACCTAAAATTCTACGAATGACACGTTGAAATTGCAACTTAGTACTAACAATTATGTGTACCTTTTGCCTTGCAATGGGAATGAAGGGATCATACAAAGCTTCGTGATTCATGCAAACTACTTGACTATGCTAAAGGTTGATTCTACACAAAAATACACAAGCCGTCCTCAGTGGGGGCACCAATTTGAGGCGGTCCGGGGCGGGCAACAAGAAGAGTGGCCTCTAGACACCATTCAAGGCTCCCGTGCTGCTCAATGGGGCTGGGGCACAACACAACACAAACCAAAACAACAAACCCACCGCCAAATCCCAACTACACAAGGGGCACCACCTAGTTTAAGAGCGAACTAGGACGCAAAAGAGGAGAATCGTTAGAGCAACCCACAAACCAGCAAGGAATTTACACTAACCCTAACACCAACGGAATACTCTCACACACTAAAACAAGAGAGAGAGAGAGAGAGAGAGAGAGATAGTGCTCGGGCTGCTTTGAAACGTATCGGCAATGATCAAGCAAACACAACTATATATTTAAGAAAGAGAGAGAAAGGGGGAGGGGGTGCTTGTTGCATTAATACCTTCTTACAAATCTGTCATGACAAATCAAAGTGAGATTAGTACTTGTTCAACATAGCTTGCATAAATTTCACCACAACACATCACAAGAAAAGCCACCCCAATCACTGTCTTAAGGCCAGGGGAGTCCTCTCCACCCTGTCGCCCTCTTACAGTATGTGGGATTTATGGCTAGATTGATGACAACACCAGAGACTAGCTATCAAGAACTTAACAAAAAAAAAACACCAAGACACTTACACATCATTGTTGTCCATTACTTCACGTTGGAAGGGAGACAAAGTATCCAAGCTTAGTCCAAATCCACCCTCCTTGATTCAGCGAATGTTGGGCTTACACTAGTAGGAGAAATGATAGATTTCCTACTCTCAATTGAATGATCACTCTCTCTCTTACAATGGCATAGATTTCCCTTGCTAATCCCCTATTACAACACATGCACATGCATAAGACAATGAGCTTCCACTCAAGAGCTCCTTCTAGAGAGGTTGAGCTTGGCTTCTCAAGCTATAGCATAGTGCTCTTGCTTATGGCTCCCCCCCTTTTATGCTAGCTACACCCTCCTTTTATAGCAATTTTGAAGGCTAGGGTTACTCCTCTAACCATGGTTGGGTTAGATTTTCAGCAATTTATCTAATTTCTTTTGCTTGGAATTATCAAGAAGTTGGTGGGGAAAGAGAGAGGAGAGAAATGGAGGTGATAGGACTTTTCATAGTGGGTTAGTGTTAGTAGAGTTAGTATTAATTTACAAATGTAATTGGATATTTACAATGGGAGTATCCATGTAGGATACAAATAAGGAAGAAAAACTCTAAAGAGGTAAGAAAAGGTAGATTTCTTACAAGGTTGATGCTCCAAGTGTCTTGAGTAGGGCCAATTTTGACGCTTGTTGACGGTCCACTAGCTTTGACGGTACATTTTTTCTCCACTTTGGACATTCCTTGAGAGACAAGGTAATTGAAGCTGAGTAATCAACCACCATGATGCTGTCTTTTAAGAGAAGAGGCTGAATTTTGTGGTTTTTTGATAGATATGGGTAATTTGGAGGAGGAAAAATGAGACTAGGTGGTCAATTTTGGAATGGAATTGTGTGTGGGAGGTATGAGTTCACCATGGTTTCTCTTATTCTTCAAGGTTGAGGAGAAGGTGAGTAGTGTGCAGAGAGGAGTGGTGAGAGAGATGGGGATGATGAGTGGAGAAGTGTGTGTGAAAGAGGAAAATGATAAAGTGGAAGAGAGAGTGTGGCTGCATAGCATGGGAAAACTGGGGTCCACTAAAAAAATCATAGCTCACAGCTGGTAGCTCCAAAAATCATGAAAAAATTTGGGGTGATTATTTAGAGCGTGGGCTACATTTTCTCTTTTGACCACCGCTCCAAATTCGGAGTGGAGATAGGTGCCAAAATTCTCACCAAAAAGCCTATTTTTTATGCTGCAAAAGTCTTTTAGTGGTCCCCTCCTTTATTGAATTTGTACAATGCATCCAAGAGTGAGCCCCTCCTTTGTCATATTATAATACAAAGCATTCAAGTTGCCCTTGACCCATGCATGGAGGAGGATTATTGGTGAAATAAGAAATATATACATGGTGGGACTAGTGTATGGACTATTCATGGACTTTAGCTCAATGAGCACATGGTGTTAGAATAATGAGTAAAAATAATAATAAAAATATGGAGGAGTTATGGATATGGAAAGATATTGGAATCATATGATATGGTCCCTCCTTGAATTATTTTGGGTGAAAGAGGAAAAGGTATGCAAGTAAATAATATAATAAAAGTAACCAATGAGTAGAAATCAATTTTTTGTTTTCACGAGGGTGAGGGTGAAAATGTGGGAGTGATTTGTATAAAGGAAAAATATGAGGTTAGAGTATGTACATATTGGCAAAAAAAGTATAATTATGGTGTAAGAGGATGAAAGAAGGTGTACATAGGTTTAATAAAACACACACCTAAGTAGAAATATTTAAATAAAATACCAAAATAATTATAAAAAAACCCTATATTTAGGCCATATATACAATGAAATATTTACACACAAAGAGGTCATAATATACTTTTATTTTTTTATTTTTTTTATTTTTTTTGGCTCACCTAGCCCAGTGACTAGCTAGCTGAGGGTTTTTAAGAAGATATGGGAAAAAGTCCCGTGACTCACGCACGCCTATGTACAGTGAAATGGTAGGGATAGCCACAGTGTTTGGGTGATTTTGGTAGGGTGAGGTAACTCACTGTGGCAATTACAAAGAGCCGAAAAAACGGCTATCACTGGCAGCAGGTACTTCGAGCTCTTCATATTCTTGTATTGCAAACACTAAAAGTTAACAAATTGGGTTGCTTCTACAACATCTATCCTTCTTTTTCTACAGGGTTGGAAAAAGAGATACTGCTATCGTTGGGCATTGACTTCGATGAGTGAAACAAACTACTGCTAGACACAGAAGCCCAAGAAATACTGAACACAAAGACTACTGGTATCACCACCTATGCAATCGAGATGCTACACTACGGTTACAAAATTTCCCTCGACAAATTGGTCGTTCTCGACAAGAATACAGCAAGCCAGGCACTTTCCAACATGGTCAAAGAGTTTGGGAACGAATTCAAAGGGAATGAGAGAGCAATCTTAACTGATGAGAAATTCACATGGCATTTTAATAGAGACCTTTTTCATGCCCGGTTCGGTCAGACAACTGATCCATTTCGAAATCTTGAACCACTACATGGTAACCATATGTACCCCTGATAGAATATAATTATCTGATTATTATCTGATTACATACTAATTCAGCAAATCACTTCAGTATAGGACATCGACAACGGAACCAACAAGCAGATCCCCAACAACATAACAACTTCACAAGAGGAAGCAGCACGTTCCGACGCTGTTCCAGCTCCCAAAAGACAACGACAGATGAAGAGAACTACATAGTTTACTCTATTAGGTGCAAAATCAATAACCGTGTTTACATAGGCATGACATCGATTTTGAAGCTAGGAAAAGAGCACACATGACAAATCCACCAAAACGGATGTAACATCATGTGTCGTCCTTTCCCCCATTTTGTCAAAACTTTGAGTTTCATGTACTGCACAATACACACGATAGGAGAACTGCTATTGCACTAGAAGCACAAGAGATAATTACTCAAGATGCAACGTCCACGAAAGGATACAATAATTTGAAGGGACATCCTCCAAACTGCAAGAAATACTATTATTTAAAACACCATAGAAAAATATAGCGTGCAATCAAACTTAATCTTTGTTCTGAGGCAGCAACTCCCATTCAGTTTTCTCTTCTGTATTCAATCACTTCTCAAGAGTCTTTTCCTCTAGTATCTGTGATAATTTTCATGTTATGCTTCTCTATTATCTGTGAGACTTTCTTTATGTTGTGTTCTGTTCAGGTTATGTTGTGCAATTTTTTTCTCGATATCATATTATGTTACCTTATGTTCTTGCTTTCCTCTACATGAACATCATTCAGCTTTCAAATTTTAGGATTCAACTGTTACCTAGATGTCTTGCAATAACATCAAGAGAAACAGACAATCCATTCCAGCAACCCCATGTCTAATACTTCTACAAAAAATTATCAGCTAATAAGAGACAAATCATGTAGCAACAACTTATATATTTTACAAAAAAATTATAAATGTACAAATGTTGCACCTTGTCTTCAACATATTAAACAACACAAAACAACAACTGCATTAGGTTATAACACTATTCTGGACATCCACCAAGGTTGAGAATATATTATTTTTTGAAAAGAAATAAGAAAATATAGTTGCGAACTTATGCCATCTATATTTAATTGCTTTGTTCAGTGTCTTTGTCATATAATGTTAATCATTGGTTACAACAATGTCTTTTTTTTCCATTCAGACTATGACAGACTTGACTACTTATCAGCTTCTTTGATTTAAATGCTTTTTCTTTTCAGTTTACAATGGGTAGGCTGATCCTAGCTAATCTGATTGAGCAGCAAGCAGAATTTGAGACTGCAATGTATAAGTTGCAATACTGTCTTTACCCACATTTGCAAGAGCGGGTGCTCAGACACTACATGCATAAATGGACTGAGTTCATTCCATGGCCAGTTCAACCACCTACCCCATGGCATCCACATTACATCACTTGGAACACACTCGGTCAAGGAATCACCATCGACATCGCCATGCTGTCTGGTTGCTCCACAAAACACCATTGTATGTTGTTTGTGCAGATTGCGGACGTGCTCGGCCTACTCGAGACTATAGAATTGAATTACTCTAACGTGGTCCCCAACCATCTTCAGTCAGCTAAACAATTCGTTTCGCGCTATTTTCCTGTCAAACAGTTAGTCACACGCGCAACTTTGAAGATCATCTTACCGATATAGCCCTTACTTCGTGCATCAACATCTCCCACTAATATGTGTTGTTACCTAGTCCTCCTCCTCTTCTCCATAGAAGTTCTGTCCGTTTCATTGTGAAGAAGTCATTGCATGCTACATTCAAAGTCTTACCAACTCTCGTTTGCTTAGTTCCTTTCTTCATTCATCAACTTTTTACCATACTATTTACAGTGACTTACACTCACTTAGCGTAACAAGATTTGAGCAAAACAAATAATAAGCTCTCCCTGTCTCTCTCTGTTTTTTTTTAAAAATGCCTGCCTCTCTCTCTCTCTCTCAAAACAAAACAGTACATAAATTCCTGTATATATGAGTGACTTCTGCTAACTAATGCTCACAAGATTTGTCGACATTAAAATAAGCGCACTCACACACTCCCTCCCTCTCTCTCTCTCTCTCTCTCTCTCTCATCTTTCACTTCTATGTTCTTTTTACTAATGTATACTCTTCTTCAATGCTTCGATGCGAACAAAATAGTATTTACAATGGTGCCCTTGCTCTCCATTCATTTCCATACACATCCAGGTACCAAATCCATAAACATACAAGCACCAAAGGGAAGCTCTCTCTAATTGCAATAGTATTCCTTCAAACACTCTCCAACTTCATGCCTTCTCCTCCAAATCTTGGCAATCAAGGCATACTAGTTGCATAAATGTTGACCAAGCTTGTCCTTTCAGCATCTGCGTAATTCCACATGCCTAAGAGGCCCATAGGTGACTGCATATTCTAGAGAGACATCTACCCTTGCTCCAAATCCGCTAAAAACAGTTTTCCTCTTGGACATCGTACCTTAGAATGTATCAACTGTAGCATATGCCCATACATGGGCTCTACGGAATGAGTGGAGATGGTGCCGCTATGAAGGCTGGCAAGAAATACATATGGTGTTACTGCTCCTTGGCATCCTCTCTCTCTCTCTCTCTCTCTCTCTCTCTCTCTCTCTCTCTCTCTCTCTCTCTCTCTCTCTCTCTCTCTCTCTCTCTCTTTGTATGTGTGTGTGTCTCTCTCTCCCCCCCCATGGAGTCTTTTTTTCTCTCTCTCAGCGCACTGAGCGTCACCTGTTATGCGGGATTGCAAGCCACACTGGCCGGGAGAATCTATTTTTGCCACCTGGCTGAGGGGGGGATTGGAATCGCTCCTCCTTTTATAATAGTATAGATAACGTCTCTCTCTCTCTCTCTCTCTCTCTCTCTCTCTCTCTCTCTCTCTCTCTCTCTCTCTCTCTCTCTCTCTCTCTCTCTCTCTCTCTCTCTCTCATGGAGTCTTTCTTTATCTCTCTCAGCGTGTTGAGCGTCGCCTGTTATGCCGGATTGCAGGCCACACTGGCCGGGAGAATCTGATTTTGCCACGTGGCGGAGGGAGACCGGAATCCCTCCCCCTTTTACAATAGTATAGATTACATATAGTATAGATATAGTATAGATGTTCCTAATGAAAGATAGAGGCTGATTTGAATTGTTTTCAAGTGATAAAATAGAGTCCCCTTAGTATGCTCATGAAAGAGATAAAGGATTTCCCTTATGGTTGAGCTTTGTGGCTGCAAATACTTTATATGGTTGTCTCCATCTTGGTTTTACCTTATGCAATTATTTTCTCCCTCTTAGTGTGACAATGTTGCTCATAAAAAAACACAAAAATCATCGACAAGTACTTGTGGGTAACAAAGCGATTCAAATCTCTCTCTCTCTCTCTCTCTCTCTCTCTCTCTCTCTCTCTCTCTCTCTCTCTCTCTCTCTCTCTCTCTCTCTCCATCTGCAAAATATGTGTCGCAAGGCATATGAGGAAAAGAATAAGAAAAACAAGGAGATCTCTCACAAAGAAAATGTGCCCAAGGAGGAGGCAAGTCCTCCGAGCAAATAGGAATGTACAACCTATGAGCCTGAGTTACAATTGAAAATATGCTTTTAGAATTGCAATGGATATCCACAAAATGCGGGGGTTGGCATTGATGAATTTACAAGCAAAGCCGATGTTGTACATCTTGTTGAAACTTGGAAGCATGATACACAAAGGATTAAAGGCTTGGAGGATTACAATGTACATTCATTGATGTGGTCAAAGAATCTCAAGCAGGAAAGAGGGCAAGGAGGGGTAGCATGTATGGTTAAGAAAGCATTGGAAGATTTTGTATCAATTGTGAAATATGACAAGTAAAAACATTATGTATGGTTGTAAATTATGAAACCAAAACGAGCACCCATTTTTTGTAGCCGGTTGCTACATTCCTCATCATGGTTCTCCAAGATGTATGTTATGTACCAAGACTCAGCCAGAGTCTCATTTCAGTTCGTCAATTGCAGAGTCGTGGACATTGTGTGTACTGCTTGGAGAGCGATCATTTTAGATGCATAGGGGATCATTGGTGATAGCCAGAGGTGCTAGGAATGGTCCGGTATACCCTTTGCATATTTTTGACACACGAGGTGGTGTAGTCTCTATGTATTTGCAACCATTTTTGGAGTGAGAGACAAAGCGTGTCTCTTGTGTGAATGTGCTACATGGAGAGCAGGTTGTGCATTTGTCTTGTGGTGACGTTCACACAAACAGTGGTATCTCTGGGGATGCACAACTTGGTCAGTCATTAGTTGAGGTGACATCAACTAAGCCAAAGAGTGATATATTGTTCTATGATGCGTCTGATAGGTTTGAGGGTGACAGTGTCCTTCAAATAGCTGTGTGTGAGGTGCTGGTTTTTTGGTTTTACAGTCATTCTCAGTAGATACGTCTTTGCCAGCCGATGCTGACATGGTGATGCATAGTCAGGTGGTTCCTGATGAGGATGCATATGGCACTGAGGTTGCTGATAGGGATAAGTTGGCACACATAGTGCATGCTTAATCGGCTTTTGGGTCTCTCACGTCTGACCTTTTGGTCTCGAGACCTGATCTTGCTTATGTAGTTGGTGCATTTGCAGTGGGAGTTGTCAGTCGTGCGATGATTGACACTAGGATTGTGCATTGTGGAGCCATGCAGGTCATCACTCAATACCTGCATCAGTCGTGCGATGATTGACACTGGGATTGTGCATTGTGGAGCCATGCGGGTCATCACTCGATACCTGCATCAGGAGTGTCATCATAGCTCTAGTCCTAGTGGTATGCATGTTGCATCTACAGTAGAGTAGTTATAGAGTGAGCCAGTGGGCATAGGTTGAGAGCCGTCTTCTCTCACCTCTTGTATATAATAGTTGTAGGCTAGTCTTCTCTCCACTTATTGGCACACAGCCTTTAGTGGGAGAATGTTAGGTAAAGGTGGTGTGCCTCACCGTGCATTGCCCATGTCCGTCGGCCAGTGTCCGGTCACCCACATTTATCTCCTTATTCTTTATATATACAAAAAATAAGGAGCTCTGGCTCATTCTCACACTATGCTCATACAGTGAGATCTGGGAGCTCCACCCCACATCCCTGTGTCGTGCTCTCTTTCTCTCTCTCCCCCTCTCTCTCTCGCCCTCTCTCTCTCTCTCTTGCACTCTCCACACACGCACCACATTTTTGCACTCACACACAATTGGACATAGACTTATCTCTCTTGCTTTGTCAAATCTTCACTTAACATATTGGCAACCTCACCCACACCTAATACCATGAGCTTGCCGGTTGCATCTCCTCTTTTGCATGTGAGACTTCTATAATAACACCAAACAAATTGGCATCAATCTTTAGCATATCATCTCCGCTTTCCTTCTCCTTGGTATCGGTGTAGCCTTCATCATATGTCTTCTTGGTCTCGTACTTATAGCTTCTCATGTCATCCTTGTCTTTTTCTACCATAGGATGGAAACATCTCTCTTTGGTTTTCAAATCTAGAAGTACATGTCTCACTTTCTCTTTGTCAAGAAATGTGAACACCCTGCTTTCCCAATCTTGTTCAGCACCTATTGCAAGCAACCATAGCCTACCCAAGATAATTGGATATGCATTCTCACATGCTTTCGTCACAAAGAAATTAATTAGGCACTCAATTCCCATTACCTTCACTATTACATCCTCGGCCGTGCCCAAACACCTAGCTTTGGCATAGTCGGCCATTGTCATGTGCACATTCGACTTTGCTAATTCTTTAACACGTGTATCCCTCGTAGTAGCCTCCATCATGACACACATATATAGTCCACCATCTATATAGGCATGCACCTGCACCTGCATCTTCAAGGGGTAGGACATCCGCTGGACTACCCACCCTTAAGGTTATATTCTGCACCGCATGCACATTGGCCTTAGCTCTTAGTATCCGCGTGCTAAAACTCATAGACCACTATCTCCTCAGCTTAGTATTTAAATCCAACAACTAACCAAAATTGATGTTAGTTTTTTGACTTTGCACATCACTTACCAGGTCATACTTAGGGTAGCCGCGTCCTAACAGGAAATCCGCTTCCTTGATATTGCAACTCCTTCTCTTCTTGCTAGTTTTTGGATGCTCCTTGCCTTTGTATACTTTCTCTTTACCCTTGTGAGCCCTAGTTTTCCACTCACTCTTTGTTTCCCTTTCAGCTCTCACTGTTTTATTAGTCAAAACCTCAGCATTTTGCTTATTTACCCTTATAATATTTGCTCTTGGAACTTCACCACCATCTGGCAGGGCTGGCTACCCTAGATTCTTGAATGGCTACTCTCTTGGGCCATTAAATTGTTCTTTACCTCTTACTCTTCCAAATTGTGGGTACATGCCACCTCTTTCTCTCGGAGGATGAGGACAATCCGATGCATAGTGTCCCTAGAATCTACCTGGTAATGGCCTCGCCCTGAGGTTGGGTAGGAACCACCACTTCATATCCCAACACACCCCGCTCAATCTTCTTTTGTATCTTCCTGCTCTTTTCTTTTGCAATCTCCCATTGCACCATTACAATTTTTTGGTCTTTTGAAGTCCACCTTTTTCCTCACTTTAGGGTGAAGGCATGCCATGAATTTATCCAGTTTGAAGTAGTCTCCATTATCCAACTACATGGTTGCCACTAACTCTATCCAACAAGCTTCAAAATGGTCTAAAAATAAATTGAACTCTTCACTTACATCTTTTTTGAGCGCCTTTAGTTTTGCATCCATCTCAATTGTGCAGATGTCATGTAGAAAACGTGTCCGTAGAGCCGGCCAAGCATCCCTCGGCTCACCTTCCAAAGCTTCGTGCCACACTTTTGCTTTATCATGCATCACGAATAAAAAGTTTGCATTTTATTGTCCTCATTCGGCATACGTAATGACAAAATATACAGCTCAAAATTTACAATCCACTTGTTTGGACCCTCTTCACCTATGAAAATTGTCCCATAGCCATGTACACCAATAGAAAAACTTGTGTCTTCTTGACAAAAGTAGAATCAATCAATGTGCTCCTCTGTGCGGGCACCAGAAGATGGAGAGAGGCAATGGGAAACACACCCAAAACACAAACAAATGCCTCTCTATAGCTGAGGGCATTCACAGCACCCCTATCCTCTCACAAACACCTTGAAAAGATCAACACATGCTAACATGCCACTGCTTGCACTCCTCTCCACACACCCACACTTAGCAAGATTTCCATTCAACTCACACACACCATCAATGCTCCTTTCAATACACCCAATGCACAATGCGGTTCAATTCAACAAGAAGAACAATTATGACATAATATTGGGAAAACCATTCATGCGACAACTGAAAATGGTCTAGGATTGGGGTTATGAACATATCTACCTAAGACACATGGAAACCACGACAAGGATAAACTTGAAGGAACATAGCTACAAGGATGTGACAAGAACACCGGTTGAGGAGTGCAATTCCACTGCGATAGCAAGATCAAAACTTCCAACATGGTTGGGTAAGCCTAAAGAATTGCGGATGTGTGGAGCTTCGCAATGTGTAAGCTTAAAGCGAGAGGAGTGTATTCTAGAAAGGGCGATCGGAGATAAGAATTATATCCCAAAACCATTTCTAGAAGAATCATTGAATCCACTAGAATGGAAACACATTTTGGCTACTATGGATGTGTGTGCTATTCAAGACGGTCCAACAACAAAGTTTTGTGATAAAGATGGATTTAATTTTGTTCCATATTTTGTAGTGAGTGTGATCCAGGAAAACAAAGAGAAGCATGCATCAACAAGCTCCCAAGATGATGAAGAGCAAACAAAGGAATGTCATGAATCAAAATACGAAGAAGAAGACAAGTTCTATGACTCCATAGAACACTTGGAGCTTCAAAAAGATACCGACAATGAAAATCAGGACAACCCAACAAGTGACATAAATAACACTTTCACTAATACACGGTTTTATTATTGTCCAGATTCAAGACCCAGGAACCAATGTCACCACATAATGGGGAAGGTATGTGAGTGTGAAAGAAGAAAGAAAAGTCATGGCAAAAATGTGCAAAAAACAAACACTGGGAGGAGAGGAGCTTGAAAGGCTTGGGCAAGGAGATGTAGTGCACAAAGGCCATAGCTGTAGTGACAAAAGGCATCCAAAATTTGATGGAACTTCTTTTCATTCTAGAACTGGCTAATTCTATGCAATCCTTATCTCAGGCTATCACATCATCACAAACCTTGCCATGCCACATTAGTCACTTGGCACCATGACTTTTGTGGAGGTGGAAGGTATTTGAGGGAGTGTTTTCTTTTACGAGGGCATAAGGGGATAATAATGGGGAAGAAGACATCCAGAAAAAAAAAAAAAGGAGTAGAAAGGAGGGGCAATTCATTCTCTCTGGCTCTTAACCTTGAGCAAGTATAACTTCTTTCTCTCATTCTTCTCAGCCTTGAAGAAGGAGCTCTCTCTCTCTTGCTCTCCACCTTGAGGAGAGCATGCATCTTTACCAATAGACACAATCAATAGTTTGCACAGGTCTTCAATAAATAGGTCTTGGTAGATGATTCCATTACATGACCAACTTAGATATTCTAAGAATAGCTTGATCTAAGAGAATTTTGGTTCAAAGTCTTAGAAAACAAGCTTGGTTTACAAAAAAGCAAGGTCATGTGAGTGTTAGGAACCTTCATGACAGTGTATATGAAGCTTTGGGAAGGGGAGATGTCAGGAAGTGTTTAATGGATATAGTCAATGCACATAGCATTGGCTTATTTGTTGAGAGGAAAAAATACTAGTGGAGATTTCTCATGGACATCCTCAAATTCTTGGAAGAAATGGTCACAGCAGGAAGAGATGTTATGATACAATGAAGAGTCTATTCAAGTCTATCAAGCTATGGGGAGGACTCAGATTGCATTATTTTCTTTATTTGAACCTTGGTGGACCACACATATCGACCACCATGGGGGCCATGAATACAATGGGATGGAGTAACCTCTTATTGGAATATGCATCTAAAAATATTGTGGGTCCTCTGATTGGTCGTGCTTCTGACGGAGATTTTGGACCAAGAAAATTTATGAGAGAAGATTATACTTCTAACCAAGGTAGTCAATTATATATTCCTTAGAATGGGTGGCTATCATAAAATCTTATATCTAACCAACCCAAATGATTTTCTCATATTAAACTGATCATTTATTGTGGGATAACAAACGGGAACAAGGGTTAGAATATAGACATGTGCTTACGGATCTATCTCAACACAGGGCCAATGGTAAAGGGGTCCAAATGAGAGATGGTATGTCAAAGAGCAATGCTTACTAATGGAGCTTAAAGACCGTAGGGTTAGCTTCATTAAGGACCTCCAAAATTTAGTGTTCAAAAGTTCTTTGACCTTAGGCAAGCTAGGGCTGACCTTGAGGTGGGAATCCTACCCAAGCATGAGATGCTTGTTCGCTTGCTAAGTTTTAGTGGGAGCTTTACCCAAAAGCTTGAGGTGTTTCTCACATGCTTAAATGATTAAAGTTCTTGAAGTATTCAATTCAAAGATAACTCTCAAGAGATATGAACGTGCCATGCTTGATTGAATAAGTCCTTGAAGTATTCCATTCAACCAAATGACTTAATAAGCATAAAAGACACATGTTCAAGCTATTGGATAGGCTTTAAATGAGTCCAATGAGAATTTAGATACATAAAAATAAATAATTAAGTTCTTTTTCTCAAAGAGGAGAAAGAGGACACATGTCCAAAGGAAACAATAAAATAATACAAGAGAGAGAGAGAGAGAGAGAGAGAGAGAGAGAGAGAGGTGGACCAAGCATGAGAGGGGAGGTATACTCTTTTACACACACACACACACACACACACATTCTCTCATTGTGTGAAGTGAAAAATGCAAGATCTCCATCTCCTTCTCCAAGCTTGTTGAGAAGTGGAGAACCTACACCAACACTCTTGGCTATGGAATGCAAATCCAACCAAGAGCCATGCTTCAATGCTTAATCTTTCCATCTTGTTCATCTTCATTACTATGCTACTATGCTATGCTAAGCAAGAAGAGTGATGATAAGTGAGGAACTATTTCTTTCTCCTATGGAATGTTTCTTCTTCCTCTTCCCCACCCTCATTCCCCGCTAGCTCTCTCCACCTTCGAAGGTGTTTGAGGCCTTGGGACTGAGGCTTGGGATAGTTAATGCCTTTTTGCAAATTTTATGTTAAGCTTGTGATGCATGAATCTTTCCATCTTCATAGCATCACCAAGGTCACAAGGAACACAAAGATTGTATTGTAACAAAGTCTCTCTTGATGGGAGAATCTATAATACAAACGCCTTTTGGAGGGGGACCGGCTCCAAGTAGATCCGGTCCTCATCTATTGTCATGTTCTCTAATACTCTCTCTCTTGCAAAAGTATTGTTCATGCCAAGTTAATTACCTACTATGTTTATGTTGCTACCATCAATTAACTTCACCCTCCATATTCTCAAAGTAATTTCACAAAAATGCTCACTCTAATTCTCTTAATTCCGCTATTCTCAAAGTTCATAGGCCATTTCCATTACAGTGGCTATTAATAGCTAGCATATATATCGATGGGAATATCTTTAGGCTGCATGATTTAGAGTTTATGCATAATGGGAAAAAGCAGATCAGCTCTTTAGATAATGCTTTGAAGAGACTTGTCTTAGACAATGATATTGCCACTCTAAATCATGTCGCTTTTTTCTACCAACATTTTGAGCTTAATGAACATGGGTTGCAAGAAGAAGTTGTGGAGAGGAAACATAGAGAGAACTAGAGGTTGACAGAGAGATTAGTTGGACAAAATGTGCAAGCACATTGGAAGAGAATGCCGACAAGAAAGAGCACTTGGAATAGAGTTGTATCTTTCTGTAGTAGATACATATATTGATATATTTTTGTCTCCAACTCTCTCCTTATTTGAGAGAGTGAAAGCTGTAGGAAATGTTTCCTTCTTTTTCAAGTATTCAAAGTGCTAAAATGAGCTTTTTTTTGTATAGTAATGCTTCTTATGGAATCATCTATATGAAAAATCTTTTATTGTATCCTCAGGATATGGCGCATATGGAGAATGAAGGGAACAATATACACTATGAAAGAGAACTTCATAAGCAAACAAGACTTTGAGGATATACAACTCTTTTGCCACTCCTTATAAAGGCATTCAACAAGAAGTTTTCTCATCTAAAAGTTCCTTTGTCTTCAACTAGGTCAGAGACCTTCTTTAGCAAAGTTGGTCGTATGATCGGGAATGAGAGAAGTTATGATGGAGGTGATTTGTTGAGTAGGGCCAGGGAACTAAACAAAATTATTCCAACTCATTGCTTGTTTTTCTAGTAGCTTATTCAAATTCAAAGCAAGAAAGCATATGGACTATCATGAATCATGCACATGGCATTCAAAACACCTTTATAAGAACGAGTAAGAAGGGCCTCTTTATTTGGCAGTTTAAGGAAATTCTTAAAGCTTAAGCCAAGTTTGACCAAGCCTAAAAGAGAGGACAAAAAGGCCTATGCTGAGATTTTTAAAAATACTATTTGTATATTTTGTATTTTGAAAAT
The DNA here is from genome assembly GCF_014529385.1 of Adiantum capillus-veneris. Taxonomy (NCBI): domain Eukaryota; kingdom Viridiplantae; phylum Streptophyta; class Polypodiopsida; order Polypodiales; family Pteridaceae; genus Adiantum; species Adiantum capillus-veneris. The sequence continues at coordinate 128,071,122 of NC_140947.1, forward strand.
AGGCTATTTTAACACAAAAGAGAGGTGGGTAACTGAATTTTAAAATGTCTTTTCTCCATCTGTCTCCTCTCTCTCTAACATATAAAACACTCTCTCTCACCTAGTTCTCATTAAAAGAAGCACTTTTCAACCCCCCTGCCAAAAAAGAAAATTTTGCATATTCTCTCATTGCATTCTCTCTAAAATGTGAGCCAACTCTTTATCTTTCCCCCCTTTTCTCTCTTGTCACTTCCACCTTCCAATCATCAAGAGGACATTCTATGCTGCCTACATCTGACAGAAAGTGCAGATCCTCCAAGGCTGCAGATCTACTCTCTCTCCCACGAGTCTTCATTTATGTCTTTCTCTCTCTCTCTCCCACTCCCTCCCTCTCTCTCTCTCTCTCTCTCTCTCTCTCTCTCTCTCTCTCTCTCTCTCTCTCTCTCTCTCTCCTCCCTCTCCAACTTCAGGTGAGAGCAATGGATAACTCCATTACCTCTGTGTGCAGCTACATTTCTCTCTCTAAATCTCTCATGATCAATATTTTGAACTCAAAGGAGATTGAGCTACACTCCCTCTCTTTCTTCCATCCACAACATAATCCTTTTCTACTATCTTTGAGTACCTTCCACTTTTTCCCCCCATAGCCAGCTTTCTCTACTTGCAACAGTCACCATTACACACTCTCTCACTATTTTTCTTGATTAGCTAACAAACATGTCATTCAATCGCCCTCCACTACAAGACATTACTAATAGGCCAAAACGATATCGAATAAACGCTGATTTGGAGCAAGAGTACGCTATTGTGCGACTTGGCACATCAAATCCCAATGCTACAGATCAGCTATGAAGCATTGGGTGCAAGGCAATCAACTTATGGGTTGATGGCCACATTTACCCAGGTGATCCAACAACTAATGTACCGCTACCCTTTTGTAATGTCATTGAGCTTCTGCATTTTATTGGAGATGGAAGAGATGGACTGTTTGGCTACTACTGGAGATTGTATTTAGCTTTTTTCAATGAAAGGGAAGCAATTAAACATCTCTTGGCTTCCTATTCATCACTGCAATAGAAGTATGGGAAAGATCTACGACAAGTTAGAGAGGAATCCAACAAGATGATGAAGCAATTGAAAGATGAGATTGCAAATCTCAATGAAAAAGTACAGCAACAAAAAAAAGAGCAGGAGCGTCGACTAAACAATTATGTTTAACTACAACACACTTCACAAAATATGCGTTGGCGAATTGATTATCTCACACACATTCCCCTTGGCTACCACATTCGTAAGCGCAAGAGACAAGCGATGTCCTTGCTATCCTCAAGTGGCGGAGCTCAAAAGAAACGTGTTCGTCAAACACAATAAGAATACTGATGCAAGATTTTGATTTCCTACATGTTCTGTAGGTTGGTGTAATGGTAATTCAATGTGCAAAAACTTGGCTCGAATGATGATGGGAATTGATCCTAATGCTCAAACAATCGGACATGCTCTACTGCAGCATATCATCAATCCAAAGGAGTTCGTTGAGCTACTAGATGATCCATCCAACGTTGGCATTTCTAATTAATTGCGATAGAAGTATTTCAGTGAGCTAAAGAGCATTGTGTCGCCTCAAGAGATGATGGAGGTATGTGACAACACAGGAACAAGTTTTAAGGCCTATGAAGCTTTGTATAGAAGTGTCACACTTGGTCACTGGACAAAAGGTTTGTTTCGGTCTCTGCCAACACCTTACAATGTCAGTGTTGCAAAAAAGTGTGCCAATAATGATGTTGCAAGCTTGTTGGGCGGATTTCAGTATGTGGAGGATGACATGCCATTAGAAGACAACAATTTCTTCCGCTACAACGAGTTCAACAATGTGTATGTTGACTTGTTGAAGCTCCAAGAGTCAATGATAAGATTTTATGGGTTGACACAAGAAGAGTGTGATGGGAAAGTGATATTTGTTATTATGCTTGATGAGTGCCAAGTTGTTAAAGGTCCACGGCTCAAAAGGGTAAGTGTTACGTTGATGAGCAGGGCCTTGGTGGGTGTCAATGTGGAGCCAAATTCCAATGAGAAGGGAAACACTTGTTTAGGTGTCAGTCAGAGAAAAATATTTGGTGGGGCTGACAGTTTTTCATCTCCCACATGAGACACATGACACTCTGAAATGGTATTTCAATCACACAGCAATCGTTGATGTCATTCAACAACAAGAAGAAGGATAGAGATTACATGTTTCAGGTCTTGGAACATTCCAAGTTGAGTGGCGTTTGGCAGGAGACTTGAAAACACTCCAGTGTATGTTAGGGTGCAAGCAAGGTGCAATGACCCTCTTTCCATGCATTTATTGTTGCCATAGTAAAGTCTCAATGGGAACTGATGGCAAGCGTACAAAGACCAGCAAGTTGAAAGGTGGTAAGGGTAAGGGAGGCAAAGTTGCAGTCAACTCTGCAAAAGGTGTACCCACTACACCATCAGTGGGTAAAGCACTACAACAATGGTTTCAAGGTATCCTCAATTATGAACAGAAAGTACCCCCTAATTGAAACATGGATGATCCAAATTGGGATCCTGTTATTTCAATACCACTGATCAATTTGCATGTGTGCACCCTTCATGCCCGTCTATGAATTCTTGACAAGTTGCTTATGCTCCATATTAAGTATGCTTGGAATATGGAGCCTGCAAAAAGAAGAGAAGAGTGTATATGAGAACTCTAATCTATTCTATCGAGTGTTGGTGTGCATGGGGGTGCAGTTAAGCTATCAAAGGATAAGAAGTTGTTTGGAAGTACACAAGATCTCCCTAATAAAGTATGTATGGGTGGTAGTAAAGATAAACATTTGCTTTCAAACTATTCAGACTCCCAAAGTCCCAATGAGTTTCAGTTGTGGAAAAAGGTGTGTGACATTACCACTTACAAAGGTAATGAATTAGCCCTAGGAATTAAGCGTGCTTACGTGTGGCAGTCTACTAATGATATTTTTGTCTTCTCAAAAATACAAAGCTACCCAATGATGAGATATCCACCCTAAAGTTTGTAATCAATAGTTTTACAGCACAAATAGTGGATGCTTGGGGGGAGACACACATAACACATTACATGGTGTGTTAAACATTTGATATTTTTAATTGAAATACATCTGTATGCAAAACTAAAGTTTGTTTTTTTTTCAGCACATATGCATTTTTTCTCGACACTTATGGTTCATTAGGCATTTGGAGCAGCCAAGGAATGGAGCGCTCACACTATCAAGCAAAAGTAGTGTATTTTAAAAATACACGACGTGGAGATGGGAAAAAAAAAAAGCAATGCCCTTCACGAGATGTTTAATTGGTTCTACAGAGTTTTAGCAAGGAGAGAGAGAAAGAGGACAAGAGAACAAAGAAGTTTAAAATGTAGAATAGAAAAAGTGGTTAGCTTTAGGCGATCACAATCATATCATGCTTCGAGTGCAAAAGATTAATTCCAATGCTGGTTGGAGACAAGGTGGCGTGATGGCACGCGTTGGGTGGAAATTTAATTTCCTTTTGACACTAACCATTTCTATGGTAAACATGCATTGTCATGCAAAGTGATTTGTAAAGGCGACAATACCCATGGCTCAAGTTTCGTCTATTTTGGAGTCTTTTAAAATTTAAATGATTTTATTGAGTATTTAAAATTTTTAAAAGTTTAAATACTATATAAGTCAAAATTCACAACTTAAAGTTCATTTCTTGTTTGCACATTTTAGAAGATCCTCTTAAGCCCAAACGTATACGCACTCGTATATTGCACAACATGGACGATACACAAGAGCACACCACCATGCACAATGATAACGCCATTGCCACTGACAACACTGAAAATCCACAACCAGCACCTCATACAGAATCCACCGCTTCAAATCCAAAGGCTCAACCACAAGAACCAGCTCCAAACACCCCACCGCTCCCCCAACCTTCGACTATAGAGGATCAAAAAGCCATGTAGCTCTTAACAGACTAGCCCAAGAAACAAGACCTGGAGCTCAAGCAACGGAAGCAATTGGAGATCAAGCAACGGAAACACCTGAAGCTCAAGCACAAGTACGCCGCGGGAATTCCCCCCACGAGTCAAACAAAGGGTGATCAAAGTAATACCCAATGATCCTGTTTCAATAGCACGAGATTCCAAAACGAAGAAGAGAATGAGAGAGTTAGAAAAGAAAAGGGCAGCAAATAGAAAAGCACAAAAATTGCATGAAAGAACAAAGAAGACAGAGAGAGCAGGAAGAATGGCAGGGAGCCGAGGCTGAGAGAGCCCACTTGGCTAATTTACAAGCACGAGCAGAGGCCGAGAGGAGAGCGGAAGAGGATAAAGCTCAGGCCGCCCAACAAGCCAAGGTTGGGAGCTCCAAACCTTCAAAAATTCCTCAGAGAGCAAAACAATGTGCGAAAAAGAAAAAGGACAAGCTCACACCTAAAGAGCAACAAGCCCAAGAAGAGAGGAGGAAAAAGTACAAAAATGACCCTTCTCAATGGGCCAAACAAGCGGCTTTCCACCACCGCCAATAGTGCAAAAGAAATGGCGATGGAAGCCTGGCACAGTTGCTCTATGTGAGATCCAAAAATATGAAAGAGCACGGAGCCAATAATACCAAAGGCAGCTTTCTCTCGGGTGGTAAGAGAAATTATGGACGAATATTTAGATTCTGTAACACACATCCAGCGTGCGGCTCTTTTGGCTTTACAGGATGCCGCCAAGGACATTTTGGTGTAGTTGTTTCAATTTGGTGTATCTTGTATGGTGCATGCAAAGCGAGTTACTCTAAAAAATACAGATCTAGCTCTAGTGCTTGATCTGAGGAATGAAGGGTGCCTCCATAAGAATTAGTTTCCCCATGTAACCTCTGTTCATGAGATTTGTAATCTTTTGATATAATATAAACGACTCAATTTTCTACCATTTGGTGTAAGTCTATTAGTTAATTGTGTACTTTCTGTTGTTGAAGTATTTGAATTAATCAAGTAGTTAGATTTCACCTCCTCAACCATCCAAGCACCCGTCTGACGTGGGACGCCTATCGGTGAATATTTTACAAAACGGAGCCGTTTTGGGTGTGTACAGAGGCCGTGGGATGACCAAAAGCCACGTCAATGACAGGGACGCAAAACGGGCCAAAAAAATGCCCTGTGCGCCATGACGTGCATGGGGCATTTTTGACCTGGTCAAAACTGCCCCATGCGCATCGTGCCACATAGGTCATTTTATTGACCCGTTCCACGTCCCTGGTCATCGACGTGGCTTTTGGTCATCCCACGGCCTTCGTACACACCCGAAACGGCTCCGTATTGCAAAATATTCACCGATAGGCGTCCCACGTCAAATGGGTGCTTGGATGGTCGAGGAAATGTGAACACGTTGAAGAAAAATCAGCACCACTGCAATTACACATAGTTGTCTGAAGGACACTATCACCCTCAAATGTATTAGATGCATCATAGAATAATGCATCGATCTCTAGATCAACTGATGTCACCTCAATTGATGACTGACAAATCTGTGCATCCCTAGAGATACCATTGTCTCGACAAGCCAAATGCACAACCAGCTGTGTCTAACAAGAGCCTGCCTGCTCTAACTGCCTAACCTCAGCAGGCACACACACAACTGTCTCAGTGCTCTACTGACACTGATGGGGGCTTTTCACAAGCCAGGCTCCCATACCCCTCTTCTCTCTTCCCCACTCCATGGAAACCCCCTCTTAGGGAGGGAGTGATAAAAGGCATTGGAAAAGTAAGAAAAAAATAAAGTATGAGTATATAAATAAGTAAGAAAGGTAAAATAGGCCACCTCGTGCCTGCAGGGCAGCCTATCCCCACCCTGCCTCCTTTTTCTTCACTGTTGCCCCACCGTGTGTCCCTTTTCTTCTCCTCCACTCAAAAGGTCAACCCCCTCTTTCTTCCCCTTGTCCTTTCTCCTTTCTCTCTCCCCTCAAGCTACCCCACCCCTGTCCTCACCAATAATACGTTCTTTGTCACATGCCACCTCTCCTCTCTTCCAAAATAGCATACCCCACCCCCTTTTTTCTCTCTCCTACACTCTTCCATGATCCAAATACCCCCCTCTCTCTCTAAAACTCGAAATCTCTCTTGTCTTGTAGCCAGATGGCCTCCCCCACACTCACACACACTCAATTCTACTGAAAAAGGTGCCCACAGACCCACCTTTACATAATGGTTACTGGATTTTTCTAGTGTACACACATCTGCACACAGATTTACCTCTGTACACACTCCTCTCTCTTCCCTCTTGTAATTACATATTTTCCATCTCACTCAATTTTTTCATCAACACATCTCTCTCTCTTAGTCTCTCTCTCATGAGACTGCTGTTCTGGTGCATATACACACAGCCAGACAAGTGGGGCCCACAGTTACATGGCCGGTGCATATAATAATTTCTTGATTTCTAAAATTCTAGAAATCCTCCCCTATATAAAGAGGGGTCACCATCACACTAACGACACACACAACATCACCAGATAGTACACTATGCACTATGTGTGCCTAGCGCACACGCACACACCCACACCATCACCATCACCGCAGTCACCATGCTCGACTTGAGCATGACCTCTACACCCTTGGGTTATGGAAGATGAAGGGCAGTTAAATGAAGGATGATGACCATCACCCTCGTGCGAGTCTTCGCCATCAGCTCCCACCTACCCGCCATGTTCTCTACCACTCTCTCCCTTCTCTTTCCCCTACCCTATGCTCCCCATTTCATCGCCTTATTCTCTAAATAAAGCTTGAGGTTTTGTGAGTATGTTTCTTGCAATGTTTTGCCCATGTGAGGTGTGCAGAATCGCCACCTAGTATTGTGTTTGGAGTGAGCTTGTGTATGTGTGAAGGGTGTGCGGATTCTCCATCCTTCTGTGGTGCCTAAGTACTAAGCCGCTATACTCTCTCTCTCTCTCTCTCTCTCTCTCTCTCTCTCTCTCTCTCTCTCTCTCTCTCTCTCTCTCTCTCTCTCTCTCTAACTTGATCTCATTCCCCTTCCTCTTCACCATTACTACCAAGCATCCATCTCTCTTGGATGAAAACTTTGTTATGGTGATGTGTTGTTTGCGTCCTAGCCGCTCAAAGCTAGGTGGTGCCCCTTGTTCGCTTTACCATGACAGGCTCGAGGCGCGCCATTCTGCCCTCGGTGTTTTAGAGTCCGGGGTTCTCTTTGCTCCCATCATTTGGTGCCCCCACTGAGGATCTTTTCATGACCTTCAGTTTACAAGACTGAAACCCCTAAACTATTGTGAATGGATGAATGGCTAGTAGGATTTGCTAACTGTACGACAGAATAAGAAGAGCTCCAAGCACAACTAGACGAACTCCGCATCTCCATCGAAGCTCGACTGCCAGGCGTAACGGTAATTGATTTGCAGTGGGAGAGTCAACCAACACGCCAAACCCAGTGGATATACATAGGCCGAGTGCCAAGAAGAAGAAGGAGAAGGTCGAAACCATGTCCGCAACCTACAACCAACCCACAACAACAAGATGGAAGGAGCTCTGCAAAATAGAGAATCAACACTATTCTACTTTGAGAATCGGGTAACTTAAGTTACCGAGGTAATTATCACAGTCAGTTTCCAAGTCGCACCTGATGCTGCAGCACAGATAACGGAAGCATTGGCTCACACTCTCACTAGAGAAACTAGGGATCTACTGAGTTTGTTTCAGGAAAGAACACCACCCTCTCCCACAAGCTTGGACAGTGACTAAGCACCTCTAAGCTTCACATGAATCAGTACAACCTACCTCAAGACAGATCACACATACCAACACGTGTACGCTCAATCAAGGTAATACTGGACTTGAAGGCTCACTACTAGCACGTCATCAACACCATGCTGGGTGGGGAGCGGTTTTTTGAGATTCTGGTATCAGATCAGCCATTTGTCTTACCTTTGGTACAAGGCAATGTACCGTTTGAAGTTTTAATCTATGTCCTAGTATAAGAGGGTATACACGCCTCTTTGTAAAGAAGGAAAAAACTTTTGCAAGTTAAGCAGTGTGTCTTTCTAGCTCTCTCTCTCAGTAATCATGGCAAGTGTAGCATTTCCAACATTTAAAGGAAAGAAGGGGGAGGATTTGGTAATAGACTTCCTAGATGACTTTGAAGTAGCATGTGTAGTGAGCAACAAAGATACGGATGAATCCCTGGTTAGAATCTTTAAGCATCTCATGAAGCTAGAAGCTAGATCATGGTACAATGCACTTCCACAAGCAACCAAAGATGACGCGCTTTGGGGGAGGTACCACTTCAGAAAAGTTGTGGGACAAGTTGAGATACTTGAAGTAGGAGGGTCTTTTAGAATATGCCACCTATGAGTCCAAATTTGTGGATTTGTGGGAACGGTGGGTTGAGTCACTGGCAAGGGGGGAAGCTGCACCCAATTTCCTAAAAAAAGATCGATTCATGCATGGCTTTTGGCCGCTTCTCAAGGAGAAGGTGAAAGGTAGATTCCCGGCTACGTACGAGTTAGCCGTTGAGATTGCTCGCCTTAAGGACAAGAAGCTGCGAATGAAAGCCAAAGAAACCGAGTCAACAGAAGCAGGAACATTGCGTTGACCAGCAACTACGACAACCACCATTCCACCACCACCACCGTCTCTTGGGGTAAGAGATGGCCAACAAGATATGTTGGCCCATATTACTGACCAACTGCAGAATTTTTCTGTCCACTTAATACAGCAAGGGAGGAGTCAAGAAAGAGATCAAGACCTTGGAAGAGCACGATGACAAAACAGGGAGTATCACTGCTACAACTGCAGAGAAGATGGTCACGGTATGTACTACTATCCCAAACCACGACAAAACTATAATAGAGGAGGTAGGAGGAACCAATTGTCACCCCCTAGAGAAAGAACACCCCCACCCCGAGCACCAGCCCCACCAACACAAATTCTACGTCCACCCCAGACACCACCACAAGCATCCATCCCACCTCTTCCACCAGCACCACCACCTGATCGCCCTGTAAACATCATAAGGCTAGAAGAGAAAGGAAAAGCCGTAGTAGTGGATCCACCCAGAGCAAAGGAGAGGGACAAGGGTAAGGAGAAGGTAACCTTTTTAGAACCACTTGAATCCATGACTGTGAAAAGAGCTAGGAGGGAGAAAGCTACACAATCAGATGATGAGAGAAGCATGAGAGGAGAGACTAGCAAGAGGCCATCCAGGCCACGACAAAAATTGGGCATCACCGACTTCCAGCTAGGGGAAAGCTCTAAGCCCTATGATCTAACATTGGATGTGGCAGAGCAAGGACCAAAGATTACATGGCCACAGCTGCTACATCTTGCACATACAGTAAGGCGACAATGGTCCAAAATGGTAAGTACAAGACGCTCCAAAACAAAGGTAGCCGGAGCAATTTCGGGTTGCAACATGGACAACATCCTTCCAATTGTCGACATAAACATAAAAGGAAAGAGGGTTGAAAACACCTACATTGATGGAGGTGCACAAATTTGTGTAATGAGAAAAGCTATGATGCTTCTATTAGGGCTCGAGATTGACAGGCCTTCTCCATGCAAGGCAAAGATGGAAAACAATGCAAAAGTAAAGTGTGTGGGTGTGGTAAGTGCCGTGAAAATAAAAGCTTTCAACACTGAGGTAGAGGTAGATGTTTTTGTAATGCCTACTAAGGGGGAGGGCTATCCACTAATCTTGGGAAGGCCATGGTTGATGGCCATCAAGACAAAACAGGACTGGGGTCCTAGCCTTCTACGCATGACCGGTAAGAAAGGGGAGACGATCTACTACGACATGAGGATTGGCAAGCAGAAGCAAATGAATCTGGAAAAATCGGCAGATAAAACCACTAGCGAATCTTCCACTTCTGAGGAGGAGACCACATCCACCGACGAAAGTGACAGTTCCTTTGATGTGATGGGTATCATTATGAAGGATCCGCAAAGGGTAAGCACAACTAGTGATCCATCACCAAAAGGGCAACCTAATGAAGAGGAGAGAAAATCACCTGGCCTAGGAGGAAGTAGGTTGAAGGGTATGTTGTCTACAGAATTAACACTTGAGGAGAAAGATAATTTTTTGCAAATGTTGATGGGATTTCCTAACCTTTTCATTGACAACTATGAAAGAATCACAGGCATTACAGTGGTGGAACATCATATTAAGCTGAAGGAAGGGGTAAAACCAGTTGTGCAAAAGCTACAATGACTAGGGGTCATACAAGAAAAGGCACTCTTGGCCGAGGTAAGGAAACTGCTAGAGGTGGGATTCATCTATCCTGTAGAAAACTCAGAATGGGTGTCACCCATAGTGGTGACGCCTAAAAAGAATGGTAAGTGGAGGGTCTGTGTTGACTACAAACCACTAAATGCAGCTACAAAGAGAGACCACTTTCCTCTCCCTTTCTTGGATGAAATTCTGAATGAAGTAGTGGGTTTTGAATGCTATACCGTCTGTGATGGTTATTCTAGATACTTTCAAATACGCATAGCCTTGGAAGATCAGCTAAAAACCACTTTTATCATTCCATGGGCTTTACCGAATCAGTGATGGTACTCATACGTGCCGTCAATCTAAACCTTGGTGTCTCCTAAAGCACGCACATAAGTAAGTCAAATAAGTTTACTATCATTAGAGAACAAAGGTAACACCATCAATATAAGCACCCTTATAAGCATTTGTGAGGCTTCCAGCAGAGTCTTATTGAAAAATAAGTCTACTAGCTGAAATCATATTCAGCATATATAAAGACCACGACACCTTGTAGCAAGTTAAGTGTCTCTAAACCACTATTAGATCTTAGTATGATCACAATGAGACCTATGTATGCATCAGTATGAAAGACTAGCAGCAATAAGCCTAAAATGCATATGAAATTATCATTCCAATTACCAAGCAAGCTATCAAAGGTTTCAAGAGTTTACCAACCAATCTTAACACCAAACCATAAGGTAAACACAATTTCAACAACCTAGTTCTCGGCCAAAAATACAAGGAAATAAGCCTAGCATATCAATACCATAAGCTGAGCACCTATATGTATATCTTATGATGCAAATATAACATAACAAATGTACAAGAAATTGATGTATGAAGTATTGCTACAACATCAAAGGAGGCCAAGGAGGCCAACAAACCAGCTAGTGGAATTGAAAAACACTTGTAAAGAACTCCTTTTAGTGTTTAAATCATAACAAAGGCATCAGTCACAAGGCTGATGTCAAGAGAACAACCTAATAAGCCAATCATTGGTTAGTCACAGAGAACATAACACTAAGCAACAGCACTTGCAAGATTTATAACCTGTCTAGGGACAACAAAGTATACCAACCACTATCAAGTATGTTCCAATGTATCCACAATGAACCAGGTAGCAACCACAAAATCCAATCTGATGTGTTACCATAGAACTTCCACTTGCATAAAAAAGATTGTTGTTGTTATAGTATCTATAGGGCTATAACCAAACCCTTCACCATCAAACTAGGCACCACACATCAGAGAATAGGATCAACCAACCATCCAATAGCCACCAATCATAAGGTCAGTAAGCCACCCATCCATAAAAACATACTACATCTGTCAAGTGTAACCAGGCAACCAAGCAAATGACAGTCACTAAATTGGTTGAGGACCAGCCAGCCTCCAATCAAAAGCTCAACACATCCAAACAACACCTGCCAAGTGTAACCCAACCATCCAGTACTGCCAGGCAACAAACCAGGCATCCACCAAACATCAGTCCACCAACAAGTGCCTGAAGATCAGTAAGCCACCAGGTCAAATTCCAGGCCTCAACTGTTATGTATGTCCCAACAATAATGTGCAGCCAGCTAACCAAGTTGCTAACCAAAAATTTCAAAGTCAGCATAAGAGATTTAGGATAGCAATTTATGTCAGTCATATAGAACTGTCACAGAATACTCTAGGTATCAACACCATCTCATTTCAATCTATGTTATTACCATAGCCAATCCATTATGACAACAACCCTTTCCTTATTTTATTCACAAAAATGTGAAAGGGAATTTGAACATCAAGCTGAAAAAAGTTCATCAGTGTTAGCCCATGACCAGTCATCCTCATGTTATGCATTATGTAAAGAGATTTCATTAGCAATAAGAAGACACCAAAATGTTATTTCAACAAAGCTATAGAAATCCTTCTTAGCAATAATCCAATTATTAGCCCATTAAAGCATAGGTCATATGACACCAAGGCATGGTACCACATGCCATTCATGTTTGACTAGAGGGAAGAACTTAGGAACATTCATATAACATTAAAATATCGAGTATCAAATAGTGCTATCCATCAAAATTATGGTAGCATAGGAGCTATAGCAGAGCTTCCAGTATAGTGAACCATAGCTTCTGAACACCTAACCAAGTTTAGTTCTAAGGGCTAGAATGGAAGCCAAAAGAAACAGATTGAACCAAAGGTTGGATTCATAGAGCTACACACCATAAGTACACATGCCCTAAGTGTATTTAGAAGAGATGAGCATTTAGTAAGGCTCGATCATTGAAACAGTTCAAGAGATAGGGGCTTCAAAGAAGAACCCATAAATAGACTGTATCAATGAGGGAGACATAGAAAATTCAGTCAATGTGCCCATCATTTCATATCTCTGAAACAAAAATGTTCATTGCTTATACCTTATGCATCTAAAAGGCTGGAAGTGTGCAGAGTATGATCACTTGCACAGCAGCAAGTCTAAACCAAAGGGTGGATACACAGAACCATATAGAATGAATACATGTCCTATGTGAATTAACAGTAAATGAGCACAAAATGCTCATCTTGCAAACTCAAAAATGACAATGAGTAACCAGCAAAATCCACATCATCCCAACCCTGAGCCATATCCCTTGATATTCAGCCCTTAGAGGAGAGTTTCAAGAAAAAGCTTCAAACATAATGCTAACATATCCAGAACAGAGGCTAGTACATACCATGTGAGAGAGAAGATAGTGAAATGGCAATCAACAACTTGTTATAGCTATATGACTTCACGAAGCCTATCCCAGCATCACTACAGCTAGAAGATGTTCCATTCAATACTCAAACTATGCCCAAAGCATGACTATAAATATTTTTAGCACCCCAGATTGAAGGAAACAACTTTCTTATTTCAAAGCTAAGTCACAAGCAGCCAGCTCTCATCAACTGTATAAAGTACAACTGTTGCTTCCTTACGACATGTTGTCCATAAAAAATTCACAATCACAGCCAAGAACTAAAGCCTCTAAAGTCTGCAGGCCACAGCTCAAACCAAGCCCAAACCAAAGGGCCCATCATGAAACATGATCATATAAGTGCAGCATCTTTAATCAATATAGGGAATATGTGTTCATAATCAACAACCACACTTTTATCAAAAAGTTCCTCAGCCATCAATGGTCCTTACATAACCATAGGCCAGATATAGAACCATACAGCAAGGCCATAGGTCCTTACCATCCTCAATGTCACGAAGGAGCACCAACACCATTACAACAACATGCCCTGCAAAATACTACTCAATACTCATCATATCTATACTGTCACAACCAATATTAGCAAGGCTAGATGGTAGTGAGAGATTTTGGCAGCAGAACAATATGATATACTCATCCATACATCAATTAGACAGCTAGAGTTTATGAGAGAAATTCATGGCCATACAATGCAGGTTATTTCCAAGCTAAAGTCCCATACAATATTAGAATAGTATGAGCAACCAAGAACCATGGCTTCGTAATGACATAACCAATTAGCATAGTCCTTTTAAGCCATAAAAGTAAAAAAGGTACATCTTCCATCAGATTCAGAACTTCAGCTACCTGAGATTGAGTTGGAGCTTATAACTCTACAATGGCCTGCTTGTCCTTTTCTTTAGCCATTTTCTTATAACATAGTGAACCTTCTCTCTATACCACAAGATACACACACAAGTATATGCAAAGGTAGCAATGCTAAGTGAGTCTGAAGACTCACCAGTTATATAGAGGAAGACCATTCTCTAGAGAGCATCCCTTTCTGCTCCACGGGTCCAGAATCGTGAATGGCTTGCCGTCTTAGAGCCGCCTCCGCATCAGTATTGTCGAGTGGAGCCCAAACAAGCAAATGTGTAATGTGCATCAGACAAACATGATGCGAGAGAGCCCTGCATGGCAGAGAGTCCACACCCAAATGCAAGTGGCCGCCAACCCTTCATTGGCGAATAAAAACTTAAAAAGACCCCACCAAATCCAATAGAAGAAAGTATCTAATTTTAAAGGTTGTGGCTGAGGGCACCCCAAATGGACTGAGTACAAAGGATCAAGTAAGTAGGTTCAGATTCAGAGTAGCCAAAATGAGAAAAGGGAGTCAAATGGACTTAGACAGATCCAGAGGATGGTTTTCCCAAGGGAGACTCTTTTAGGGGTCTAACTAGAGCATCAGAACCAACTGTATGGAGACCAAGCATAGGTAGAACAGTTGAATTAGAGTAGAAGTGCCTCAGTGGAAGTAAGTGTGGGATTTCATTAGCCAAACCCACCAAATGAGCAACCAAGTGTGTGTGTGTGTGTGTGTGTGTGTGTGTGTGTGTGTGTGTGTGTGTGTGTGTGTGTGTGTGTGTGTGTGTGTGTGTGTGTGTGTGTGTGTGTGTGTGTGTGTGTGTGTGCGCGCGCGCGCGCCCACCCTTACCCAGGCACATATCTAATGATTCAGTAAGCCCATTAGATATGGTCCTACTTCCTCAGTAGTAGTATAAGAAGTGTGCTATCAAACTTGGCCCCAGGCTATTCCTTTTTACCTGGAGCAAATGTTAAAGTTGAATTCAAGTCACTCTTATGAAAGCCATTTGCTTGAAATTTCCTAATGAGAGAAGAAATCTCCTCAAAGGCAGAAAAAACATTTGAGGATGAGTAGATAATAAGATGTAAAAATACTCAAGCAAGTATTAACTGCAATTTTGAATGGTCTGTTACTTTTTTTCATAACAAACTCAGAGGTAGTGAGTCTTAAGTGATCTCGTTTCCAAAAAAATCTAGTAGAAAATTCACCTCTAGCTAGATTTAAAACAGATAATTCAAAAGATAAATACTTAATGCGTTTAGTAAAGAGGTTATCTTCAAAGGAGTCTTGTTCTAAAAAGGTGGTTTCAATCACTAGACATGGTGGATAGATATCCATTACTGCTAGGGCAAAGCTTGGGTTGTTAATACTCAAGATATCATCCATAAATCGATAAGTATGATTGAACCTTGTGAGCGTCTGTATTCCTTCCATATGAGAAGTTTGTCCAAGGATCCACTTATATTCAAAGTAGAGTAAGTATAGGTTACACATAACAAGAGAACAGGAAAAACCCATTGGGATCCCACACATTTGTCGAAAACATTTGTTACCAAGTAAAATATAACAATGGTTAAGGACCCATTGAATACTTTCTTGAAAATGAATCCGGTTCATGTGAGAAGGAGATGATTTGTTTTTTTTTTTAATCCATTTGGAGGAGGTAACAAAGGAGAGGCCTACAAACCCTTCTTTGGTTTTGTGAGCAAAGGCTAGGTCTACAAGAGAATCAATACATTCATGAGACCAAATTCTCCAATAATTGGAATATTCTTGTAGCACTGAGTAATGTCAGTTGTAAAGACTAAGTAAACAGAGTATGAGAGATTCAAGAAGACTTTCGTTGAGTTCCCAATCTTTTAACATGCCCCGTGGGAACATGCCCTTAAGAGATCCTTTCATATTATCGCCATAGCAGCCGCTAGCCATCCACAACTGCCACAAACACCACCAAAAGTCTAAGCGCCACCACAGGACACCCAAAAGAGCTCCCACAATGCCCACTGCACGCCCACACGAGAGGGGAGGGGAGATACAAACCATCTTTGACAAGATACAAAAGACACTTACCTACTATGTCAGTGAACAAGGTGTATAAATCCAATTCATAAAACAAAAAAGGTCTTATACAAAGTAGAAGAGAGAACTAAGAGCCTCTCAGTAGGGTGAAGAAACACAAGTCCGTCTTCTTCATCCAAAAAGCAAACTTTGACAACCAGACCTTGAGAAGGTAACCCTCACCTGCATCCATAGAAACAATACTACACGTAATTAGCATTGGGACTGTATGCAGGTGATGCATGGGTATCCCACATGTTATAGATGTCACCCAACTAGATTGCATTCAAAGTTTTTATTAAAAAATCATGATATGTACCAAAGTTTCAAATGCACAAGTGACAAGAAATCAACAAAGTTTAACTGTTCATTCCATGGAAAGTTGGTGGAATATTCTTAGCTTTACAAGCCCTAAAGAGAAGGAGTCGGAGCCGAGTTTTAGGGACCATCTTTTCCCGAAAGTGGGCAACATATTCCTGTTTCTTAATCTTGCAAAGTTTGGCATTAATGGCAGCTACTTTTACCGGCATCAGTGATGGTACTCATACATGCCGTCAATCTCAACCTTGGTGTCTCCTAAAGCACGCAGATAAGTAAGTCAAATAAGTGTTCTATCATTAGAGAACAAAGGGAACACCAGCAGTATAAGCACTTTTATAAGCATTTGTGAGGCTTCCAGCAGAGTTTTATTGAAAAATAAGTCTCCTAGCTGAAAGCATATTCAGCATATATAGAGATCACCACACCTTGTAGCAAGTTAAGTGTCTCTAAACCACTATTAGATCTTAGTATGATCACAATGAGACCTATGTATGCATCAATATCAAAGACTTGCAGCAATAAGCCTAAAATGCATATGAAATTATCATTCCAATTACCCAGCAACCTATCAAAGGTTTCAAGAGTTTACCAACCAATCTTAACACCAAACCATAAGGTAAACACAATTTCAGCATCCTAGTTCTCAGCCAAAAATACAAGGAAATAAGCCTAGCATATCAATACCATAAGCTCAGCACCTATATGTATATCTTATGATGCAAATATAACATAACAATGAGTAGCCAGCAAAATCCACATCATCCCAACCCTAATCCATATCCCTTGATATTCAGCCCTTAGAGGAGAGTTTGCAGAAAAAGCTTCAAACATAATGCTAACATATCCAACATAGAAGCTAGTACATACCATGTGAAAGAGAAGATAGTGAAAAGGCAATCAAAAACTTATTATAGCTATATGACTTCACAAAGCCTATCCCAGCAGCACTATAGCTAGAATATGTTCCATTTAATACTCAAACTATGCCCAAGGCATGACTCTAAATATTTTTAACACCCTAGATTGAAGGAAACAACTTTCTTATTTCAAAGCAGAGTCACAAGCAGCTAGCTCTCATCAACTGTATAAAGTACAACGGTTGCTTCCTTATGACATGTTTTCCATAAAAAATTCACAATCACAGCCAAGAACTAAAGGCTCTAAAGTTTGTAGGCCACAGCTCAAACCAAGCCCAAACCAAAGGGCCCATCATGAAACATGCTCATATAAGTGCAGCATCTTTAATCAAGATAGGGAATATGTGTTCATAATCAACAACCATACTTTTATCAAAAATTTCCTCAGCCATCAATGGTCCTTACATAACCATAGGCCAGATATAGAACCATACAGCAAGGCCATAGGTCTTTACCATCCTCAATGTCACCAAGGAGCACCAATACCATTACAACAACATGCCCTGCAAAATACTACTCAATACTCATCATATCTATACTGTCACAACCAATATTAGCAAGGCTAGATGGCAGTGAGAGATTTTGGCAGCAGAACAATATGATATACCCATCCATACATCAATTACACAACTAGAGTTTATGAGAGAAATTCCCATCCATACAATGCAGGTTATTTCCAAGCTAAAGTCCCATACAATATCAGAACAATATGAGCAACCAAGAACCATGGCTTCATAATGACAGAACCAATTAGCATAGTCCTTTTAAGCCATAAAAGTAAAAAAGGTACATCTTCCATCAGATTCAGAACTTCAGCTACCTGAGATCGAGTTGGAGCTGATAACTCTACAATGGCCTGCTTGTCCTTTCCTTTATCCATTTTGTTATAACACAGTGAACCTTCTCTCTATACAACAAGATACACACACAAGTAGATGCAAAGGTAGCAATGCTAAGTGAGTCTGAAGACTAATCAGTTATATAAAGGAATACCATTCACTAGAGAGCATCCCTTTCTGCTCCATGGGTCCATAGTCGTGAATGGATCGCCGTCTCAAAGCGGCCTCCGCATCAGTATTGTCGGGTGGAGCCCAAACAAGCAAATGTGTAATGTGCATCAGACAAACACGCCGAGAGAGCCCGGCATGGCAGAGATTCCACACCCAAATGCAAGTGGCCACCAACCCTTCAGTGGGCTAATAAAAACTTAAAAAAACCCCACCAAACCCAATAGAAGAAAGTATCTAATTTTAAAGGTTGTGGTTGAGGGCACTCCAAATGGGCTGAGTACAAAGGATCAAGTAAGTAGGTTCAGTTTCAAGGTAGCCAAAATGATAAAAGGGAGTCAAATTGACTCATACATGACTCCACATGGAATTCACCAAGACTATGCCAACATAGGGTAGTTTTAAAGCTACTTAGATAAAGTGAACCTTTAGGTTGGAACTACGGGTTTAGTAGCATTCAATGTTCCAAAGAGACCTTATTACAAATCAAATCAATCTTACCTTATTTACAGGGGAAAGAAGTAAAACCAAAAGACTTAGACAGAACCAGAGGATGGTTTTTCCAAGGGAGGCTCTTCTAGGGGTCTAACTAGAGCATCAGAACCAATTGTAAGGAGACCAAGCATAGGTAGAATAGTTGAATTAGAGTAGAAGTGCCTCAGTGGAAGTAAGTGTGGGATTTCATTAGCCAAACCCACCAAATGAGAAACCAAGAGTGTGTGTGTGTGTGTGTGTGTAACATTTAATGGCCTAAAATCTTATGTGTAGCGGAAATTAGCATGAACATAGTGAGCATTTCATTAGAGTTGATTCCTAATGAGAATTACAAGAGTGCTTGGGTGGAGAGAGCAACAAAAAGCATAACACCTAGTTAGATAGCATCGACAATACTTTCAAAAGAGAGAGCAATTAAGCTATTGACAACAGTTGAGGACCGGATTTGCATGGAGCCGGTCCCCCCTCCAAAAGGCTTTGTATTATGGTTTCTCCCATCAAGAGAGACATTGTACAATACAACTCTTTGTGTTCCTTCAAGACGAGCTAGTGCAATGAAGATGGAAGCTTCATACACCAAGCAAAACACTTAATCAATCACAACTTGAATTATCCCCGTTCTCAGACCCAAGACCTCACACACCTTCGAAGATGGTGAGAGCTAGCAGGGTATGAGAGTAGATTGAGAGGAAAAAGAAGTATCTTACGAGAAAGAAGTACATCTCCTCACATAATCACTCATATTAGCATAGCTTAGCTTAGTAATTAGCTTGGTAGAGAAGATGAGCATGCATTGAAGCTTGGCTCTTGGTTGGATTTGCATCCACATGCCAAGAGAGTGTTGATGTAGGCTTCTATCTCACAAGCTTGGAGTAGGTGATGAGCTCTCCATTAAAGCTTGGGAGGAGATAGAGTATTTTCCCTTCACACATGGTCAAGTGTGAGAGTGTGTGTGTCAATGCCAAGCAAAAATCAGCCCCCTCTCTCTCTTGGGCGAGCCCTAGCTGCTAAGTTAGTCTGGCTTTTGCCTCATTGGACCTCCCCAGGTCAAGCCAATAGGGATTAAGCAGCATAAGTGATAGCCTTCTGACATGTGTCCCCCTTTCCCCTTTTGTGAGAGATTTAGATAATTAAATAATTAAACTAAACTCTCATTGGACCCCTTTGCCTCCTGGCCAATAGGAATCAGGCAAGCCATGGGGCTCCTGAATGCTCATTGGACCCCTTGGGAGACTGCCCAATAGTCTTCTAGGACACTTAATTCTTATTGGTTTCTTTTATTAAATGTTTTTAAATTAATTAAACTAGATTTACTCTAGCCTAATTCTCATTGGTCCACTTCAAGGGTCTTCCAATAGGAATTGGGCATACCTTGTGGGCATCTGGCCTAGGGAGCTGACATGTGTCCCTCATTCCCTTTGTGTAAAGGGAGCCTGTGTGTGTGTGTGTGGCTTTCTCTCTCATCCCCTAGCTTTGGGGCTCGCCCCCTCCCATGTAGGGATGTAGAAAGACTTTTTGGGCACACACTAAGCATCCAATTTTCCCTAAGGTTGACCTTTGGACACAACCTTTGAATTTTGGAACCTTAGCATTTTGGAAGTCTTAATGGGCTGAACCTTAGGGTCTTTTTAGCCCGTTGTTTCACATGGCTCTTTTGCAGATGGCCCCCCCTTTGGATCCCTATTTTCCCTCCTTTGGATCCCTACTGTGGCCGGTCTGCTAACTTAACCAATATTCTAGCTTTTTCTCCCTTGGCACTTCCCCACATTAAATGATCAGTTTAATATGAGAAAATCATTTAGGAGAATTAGATATTGATTATTATGACATTACCTCTCTCTTGAAATCATAGTCGTCCTCGACTATGATGTAGAGAAGATAAAGCATATGCATGAGTCCTTTTCTTAGCGGGTAGAGGATCCCTATGTTACCCTACGACATCATTCCATAATGGATGACTAGTCCATTTGGCGCTTGAGAGCCTGAGGCTGCCGCAAGCATGTCTGCACATTAGTCCTATCAGTCTTCCATAGTAGAGTGACAAGCTCTACTTGGTGTTCGGGAGACGTCGTCTCCGCAAACTTGATCTAAGCATGCATACTACTTCATTTTTGTGCACAAATAAAGAAAAAGAGAGTCTTATAAGACAAAAATTTTTGTTCATTTTTAACATTTTGTACATTTGCTTACTCTTGGGAAGCATTGTAAGCATTGACAAGGTTTAGGTTATCCTTTAATTGTATGCCTTGCATCCATCTAGCATCTTCAAAAGGATAATTCTTAAACTTAATAAGATATCGTCGGATAGTCTTACCGCCTCTTAATACCTTGTCTTCATGTCGGAGAATGGACTCGGGCTGCAGCACCTCCTCGTGGTCCTCGATCTCCGGTGGGTCTTCAATAGTTGGTTCTTGAGGTGGCTCTCCTTTGTAAGGCTTTAAGAGGCTCACATGAAAAGCATTGTGTATGAGCCAATGATTGGGCAACTTAAGTTGATAGGCCATCTCATTGATTGGCCTAAGAATCTGGAAGGGACCATAGTACCTTTTTGCTAGTTTAGCATAGTACTTTTGGTGGCCCGTAGGATTCTTGCCCGTCGTGTGCCTTAATCGAGCCTTGGGAAACTTTAACAAGACCCAATCGTTTTCTTTAAAGGCTTGGGCTCTTCTGTGCTTGTCAGCAGCAGTCTTTTGCCTTTGCTGTGAGATAGAGATAGCATCCTTAATCTTTTGGAAAGATTCTTGTAGGTCTCGGCTATACTCATCTGCAGCGAAGATCTTCCCATGTACCTTAAGTAGCAAGGGACTTTTTGATCTTCCCTCAATTACCTCGAAAGGTGCTTTTCCTGTAGAAGTATGTACAGTGTTATTGTAAGCATACTCTACTAAGGGTAAGTACTTCTCCCATTGGGATCTTTGATCTACTTCCGTTACATAGGCTTTTAGTAGATCGAGAATAGTTAGGTTAGCTATTTCACTTTGGCCATCAGTTTGTGGATGATAGGCCGAAGAGAAGTTTAGCCTTGTTCCTAAATTCTCAAAGAGACCCTTCCAGAAATTACTGGTCATTCTAGGATCTCTATCCGACACTATGGACATTGGCAAGCCATGGTACTTGAAAATTTGTGAAAAATGAAGAGGGTTGCCATTTGATGGGCTTTGATAGTCTTTTTGACAGGTATAAAATGAGCTTGTTTACTGAACCTGTCTACTATCGTCCATATTCCCGTATTCCCATGGATAGACTTAGGCAATCCAAAGATAAAATCCATGGATATGCTCTCCCATGGTGAATTAGGGATTGGCAAGGGTTGAAGCAATCCAAGTTGCTTCCCTCTATCAAATTTTGTCTTTTGACATACCACAAATTTGGAAACATACTCATGTATGTTCACTTTCATGGTAGGCCAATAGAAATATGTTTCAATTCCCTTTAGGGTAGACTGAATCCCTCTATGCCCCGCATATGGGGGAGCATGAGATTCATACATTACTTTCTCACGTAGTGAGTTAGTAACGCATAGTCTATTGCCATAGAGAAGATAACCATCTTGTAAAGTAAATGGTTCTTCTTTCTTCCCTAAGGCAAGGGCTGAAATCACATCTCTAAAATCGGGATCAATAGCATACTCATCTATCATTAAAGATAGATCATTGTGAGTTGCTATGGAAACCGCATTCACTCTCGGTCGTCTTGAGAGTGCATCGGCTACTTGATTATGCTTGCCAGCAATGTGAGCAATATGAAAATGAAATTGCGAAAGGAAATTTGCCCACCTCATTTGTTTGTCGGAGAGCTTTGTCTGCGTCATGAAGTACTTAAGACTTTGGTGATCCGTTCGCAGAATGAAAGGAGTCCCCAATAAATAGTGCTTCCATGAGTCTAAGGCATGTAGAACTGCAAGGAGTTCTTTTTCGTATATGCCTAGAGCTTGCTCAACAGGGTCGAGCCTTCGACTCTCATAGCCTATGGCATGCCCTTCTTGGAGCAAAACAGCCCCAAGGCAATCACCACAAGCATCACATTGGACCTCAAATGGTTTTGAGAGATCCGGTAGTGTAAGCACAGGTTGAGAGATAAGCTTTTCTTTAAGCTTTTCGAAAGCATTGTTCTCCTTAGCAGACCACGTATACCTAACATTTTTCTTTGTTAGGTCATGTAATGGTCCCGCAATTTGTGAGAACTTTTCTATGAAGCGTCTATAGTATGCACACATACCTATAAAGCTTCTTAGTTCATGAAGATTCCTGGGTTTAGGCCATCCTTTTATTACCTCTAACTTGGATGGATCCATTTGGATTCCATCTTGAGAGATAATGTGACCTAAATATTGAATCTCTTGCAAGAAAAATTCACTTTTCTTTCGATTAACATAAAGTTTATTCTCTCTTAAAACTTGAAATATTACCTGGAGGTGTTGCTTATGTTCCTCTAATGAATTAGAGTAGATGATAATATCATCAAAGAACACTCCAGTGAAGGTTCGATGAGGTCTGAACAGCTTCTCCATCAAGCGGTTAAATGTGGCTGGTGCATTAGTCAAGCCAAAAGGCATGACAATGTATTCGTAAAGACCAAATGTAGTACGAAATGCGGTCTTTACAATGTCTTGATCAACTATCCTTATTTGATGATAGCCACTTTTTAGGTCAATCCTACTGAAGTAGGTCGATCCTTGTAGCTTATCAAATAGGTCTTCTACCCGTGGAACGGGAAACCTATTCTTGATAGTGATCCTATTTAGTGCTCTATAGTCGACACACATACGATATGTGCCGTCTTTCTTTTGCACTAATAGCACAGGTGAGCAAAATGGAGATGAGATAGGCCTAACCATGCCCTTCTCAATTAACTCATGCACTTGCCGCATAATCTCCTCTTGTTGAGCTTGAGAAACTCTATAAGGAGGTTTGTTAGGCGGTGAACTTCCTGGAAGAAGTTCAATTGCATGGTCGTCATTACCTCGTTTAGGAGGTAGCTCAGAAGGGATGTCGTCAATAAAGACATCTTGAAACCCCTTGAGAAAATTGGATAACTCTAATTCCTTTTGGTTGCTTTTATTTTCTTTTGCTAAAGCATTAGGTTCATTTTGAGAATCTTTAACAAAAATCATGTACACGGAAATAGAGCTTTTTATTGACTTGTTGAAAGCTGGTGTATGTACAATGGGGATGGTGTTACCCATCTCCCTAGCATCTATATACATGTCCTTTTCCCTGAACTTAAAGGAGATTCTCCTTTCAGGAAATTTAACATGGGCAGCCAGACGGTCAAACCATGGTGCCCCTAGGATTACATCCTCATGCTTGAGAGGAGAGATAAAGAAATCCTCTTTGTCCACATAGCCTTGGACATGAAGCCTCAATTTCCCGATTAAGGGAGTGACTGAAGCTTCTTGCCCCTTGAAGGCACTGTCTGCGGGTAGGATATCTCCCATCTCGTAGGATTGTATGCCTAGCTTGGTGGCTAACTCCATAGATATGAAATTGTGAGTAGAACCAGGGTCAAAGAGAATAAAAGCATCATGTTCTCTTACCTTTCCCCAAGCATGGCATAGAGGAGATCCTTTGTGGTGAGTTTGGTGAATCTCCTCCTCTTGGATTTCAACCAAAGAAGCTCTAGGAGGATCTTGGCGGTTGTTCTTTTGGGGACAAGCGCGATACGTATGCCCTTGTTCGCCGCACTTGAAACACCGGTTATCTTTACGATAACGCTCAAGCTCTTCAGGAGAGAGTTTATTCTTTCCTTTGTAAACTCCCTTCTCTTTAGCTTTGTTGGAATTGCCCTTAGGAGACTTTTGGACATTGTCCTTCCCCTTAGGCTCATTGGAACCTTTGTTTTCCGGGGGCTTATTATTTCTTTTACCCCCCGTTTGGAAATTGATTCGCGAGGCCACCATAGTATGGTGTATTACCGCCGATATGGTACGTGGCCTTTGAGAGTTGACATACTCCGCCATTTCTTCGGTTAAGCCCGCACAAAATTGTTGCTTTTGCTCTCCAAAATCCAACTTTTTGAAGACAGTGGCTTTGAGTTGTAGGTCCCAAAACTTGTCTACATATTTGTGGATGGATTCATTGGGAGAGAGCTTTAAGCTTCGCCATTCGGTGAGTACTTTGTCTTTGGCATCGATGGCCAAAAACTGCTTCATAATGGAAGCTCTTAAAGCCTTCCATGTTCGTGGAGCTTCACCGTTGGCTCGTAGGCTAGACCACCATTGTCTGGCGGACTTTTGAAAGTGCATAGCTACATGGCGTAGCTTAGAGGACTCCGTGAAGCCCTCATCTCCAAACGCCGCATCGAATTGCTAGATAAAGGCCAAAACTTTGTCTGTAGCACCGAAGGTGCCATCATAGGTAAGGAAAGAGATGCTCTTCCCTCCCTCTTTGAATTTCTTCAGCTTGGACGACCTCTTCCATGCCGCATAGGATTTCCTATGGCCTCTTCTTTTTGATGGTTCAAAAGTTGCACCATCACTTTCTTCAGAAGATGAAGAATTTGAAGAAGGTGGAGAAGAGGGTGACCTCTTTCTCGCCTTTTTCTTGTCTTGATCTTTGTCGTCTTCACCATAGCTTTCATAAGAGGAAGAGGATAAAGAAGATGGAGAAGAGGGTGTCCTCTTTCTCGCCTTTTTCTTCTCTTGCTTTTTATCATCCCTCTTTGAATTATGGCGTGGAGAAGAGTGTGATGGTCTTCTCCGCTTTGGTGGTGATGGAGAGCGTTTAGCCCGCCGTCTTCGTGGAGCCATCTCCGCCGAGGTGGCGGGAGACTCGCTTCTTTCTCGTTCCTTCGGTGGAGGCTCTTGAGTTCTCCTTTGGGAAGGAGATGCATCATCAAGAAGTAAGTTCTTGAGCCCTTCATATGGATTCTCTTCTTCTTCCCGAATCGGAGAGAGACCTCTTTTGGTAGTCTCACAAGGAGGCTTCCTAGGTGTTCTCTCGTCATGGTGATGAGCTTGGAGAATCCCGTGAGCACGGAGCTGCCGTTGCACTTCACTTTGGAGAGATGGATTGCCCATGGCTTGTTGAAGCCTAGAAACAAGATAATTAACAAGCATTGAAGCATCATTAGTAGCTTGCTCATGAGCAAAATCAAAGTTATCAACATTAATTTCACTCTCTTTAATATTGTCAGCCATTCTAACAACTTTTAGGTGTAAACTTTTTAGGTGTACTTTGGCACTTCAAGCCCTAGTTGCTACTCCTCTTTACCCCTTTAGAAAAAGCACTCAAGCTACTGTACCCGCGGCTCGAATACCATTAATTGCAAGGAATAGAAGAGAGGGTCTTTCGACACCAAAACAGCACCGGCTCCTGTCAAGCTTCTAATAGCTCAATAGTGGTTAAGCCGTAGGCAAGCCCCGTAGGACTCCACTATTAAGACCATAGCTCTCGACGGTGATGCCTCGTTAACTGCACAAAGGCAGGCGCACTGCAAGGCTGAAAAATCCCTATTCTACTTACTCACAGGCAATTAATAATACCAACCATTTGTAGCTAGCTTGAGGACCTCCCTTCTTGAGCAAGAAAAGAGAAACCTTGAGCTCTGATACCAATGTAACATTTAATGGCCTAAAATCTTATGTGTAGCGGAAATTAGCATGAACATAGTGAGCATTTCATTAGAGTTGATTCCTAATGAGAATTACAAGAGTGCTTGGGTGGAGAGAGCAACAAAAAGCATAACACCTAGTTAGATAGCATCGACAATACTTTCAAAAGAGAGAGCAATTAAGCTATTGACAACAGTTGAGGACCGGATTTGCATGGAGCCGGTCCCCCCTCCAAAAGGCTTTGTATTATGGTTTCTCCCATCAAGAGAGACATTGTACAATACAATTCTTTGTGTTCCTTCAAGACGAGCTAGTGCAATGAAGATGGAAGCTTCATACACCAAGCAAAACACTTAATCAATCACAACTTGAATTATCCCCGTTCTCAGACCCAAGACCTCACACACCTTCGAAGATGGTGAGAGCTAGCAGGGTATGAGAGTAGATTGAGAGGAAAAAGAAGTATCTTACGAGAAAGAAGTACATCTCCTCACATAATCACTCATATTAGCATAGCTTAGCTTAGTAATTAGCTTGGTAGAGAAGATGAGCATGCATTGAAGCTTGGCTCTTGGTTGGATTTGCATCCACATGCCAAGAGAGTGTTGATGTAGGCTTCTATCTCACAAGCTTGGAGTAGGTGATGAGCTCTCCATTAAAGCTTGGGAGGAGATAGAGTATTTTCCCTTCACACATGGTCAAGTGTGAGAGTGTGTGTGTCAATGCCAAGCAAAAATCAGCCCCCTCTCTCTCTTGGGCGAGCCCTAGCTGCTAAGTTAGTCTGGCTTTTGCCTCATTGGACCTCCCCAGGTCAAGCCAATAGGGATTAAGCAGCATAAGTGATAGCCTTCTGACATGTGTCCCCCTTTCCCCTTTTGTGAGAGCTTTAGATAATTAAATAATTAAACTAAACTCTCATTGGACCCCTTTGCCTCCTGGCCAATAGGAATCAGGCAAGCCATGGGGCTCCTGAATGCTCATTGGACCCCTTGGGAGACTGCCCAATAGTCTTCTAGGACACTTAATTCTTATTGGTTTCTTTTATTAAATGTTTTTAAATTAATTAAACTAGATTTACTCTAGCCTAATTCTCATTGGTCCACTTCAAGGGTCTTCCAATAGGAATTGGGCATACCTTGTGGGCATCTGGCCTAGGGAGCTGACATGTGTCCCTCATTCCCTTTGTGTAAAGGGAGCCTGTGTGTGTGTGTGTGGCTTTCTCTCTCATCCCCTAGCTTTGGGGCTCGCCCCCTCCCATGTAGGGATGTAGAAAGACTTTTTGGGCACACACTAAGCATCCAATTTTCCCTAAGGTTGACCTTTGGACACAACCTTTGAATTTTGGAACCTTAGCATTTTGGAAGTCTTAATGGGCTGAACCTTAGGGTCTTTTTAGCCCGTTGTTTCACATGGCTCTTTTGCAGATGGCCCCCCCTTTGGATCCCTATTTTCCCTCCTTTGGATCCCTACTGTGGCCGGTCTGCTAACTTAACCAATATTCTAGCTTTTTCTCCCTTGGCACTTCCCCACATTAAATGATCAGTTTAATATGAGAAAATCATTTAGGAGAATTAGATATTGATTATTATGACAGTGTGTGTGTGTGTGTGTGTGTGTGTGTGTGTGTGTGTGTGTGTGTGTGTGTGTGTGTGTGTGTGTGTGTGTGTGTGTGTGTGTGTGTGTGTAAGCAATACACATTAAAAAATTACATCAATAAGACTAAATGCAAAGATAGAGGGAAAAGTATTGCTTCAATTAAAAGGCTTTTGGCTACAATAACTTCTAATGAAAGTGTGAGATTAACCCCTTTTAAATTAACCATAAACTCATGTATTCAAGCATTGTTCGTGTTACCTGCATCCATCATAAATCAAAAAAAACTGAAATTAGCCTTCAATTTATGGACAATAGGTGTCATAGAATCAATGCATATGTTATATATTCTAGCATAGGAAGAGTTTGAGGATACTTGGGGACCTAATCGGCCATAGCTGGAGATCTTTGCTAGCGGTGTAAGGACCAAGGAGGATATCTTTCAATTTTAGGGACAGAGGATTTCATGCACATTCTCCTAAATAGCATAAGAGTGGTGGGTCCAAGGGTAAGTAAGCTTTAATGGAGATGGAAATTTTCTTCTGTTAGGGGCAAGTAGGGTGATGGGATTAAAAAGAGAGAAGGTGATTGCACCATGCAAGTAGTGGGCTGATTTACACATGCGGTATTGCCATTTGTTACCACTTACCCCAAATCCATATTAACCCTTGTTGGTGTGCGTTTTTTGGATTTAAACCAAAGCTTGCATAAGTTTGCTTAGGAGTAACAAGCAAGTGATCCCATGTAGAAGATGCTTTGTGCTATTGTGTGTGTGATAGTGTCCCTTCATCCTTCTCGCACTAGGTTGTAGATAGAAGGTCCCGTGGAGAACTAGGCCCTCAAAGGGACATAGTTCCCACCATTGAGCATGTTTAATAATGTTGTAATGTCATGAATCTCTAATTGATAATTGAGTAAATATCCATTTACTAGCCTCCAAAGTCTGATTCTTTCAAAGCCATTGCAATAGAATTCTTGTACTCGCCTTTTAATATCTTGGGCTACATTCTGATATAAAGAGTTGGAAAAGAGGATGTGTTTTATTTAAGATAATATCATTTTGTGAGCTCATCCTGACGGTCGGTTGCTGCCTCTCTAAATGTCTTTGAATATCTATGTTGTAATAGTGTTGTCTTTGTCAAGCTTGCTTCTTTTGAGTCTACCATCTATGACTTCAAGTTGCATACTAAGGAATTTGGTCCTATTCCCTACTTCATCCTTGAATGATGTTACACTATGGTCAATTGCTAAACAACAGGGATAAATTAGGTATTCGTCAAGAAAGGAGTGGTCATTTTTGTTGACCCATTGTATATCATCAAAATACTTGAAGGCTATTCGAAGGAATGTTAGTTTGTGTCTAATTGTTGGATCTTATAGTCTGATGGAGATGTACTCATACTCCGACTGTAGATAGAGACTGCACCATATTGGTGTGCAAGCCAACCTCATAGGTATGCCATTGATCTATCTATGGGTGTATAACCATTACATTGGACGATCATGTTATCTATAAGACATGAATTGATATTAAAAAAAAGATTGTTTTTTAGTAATGGAGATGTATTCCCTGTGTGAATAGTCATGGGCATATGAGATGAGTTGAGCTAATCTAGTTTTGAGACCAATGATTCCTTTATGGGGGTTGTTTTTGTAACATTTCTTGATGTCTGTTGAAAAAATGGTGGTGGCCTCTTTAGAAATTTATGACTACATCATACAGAGAGTCTACAATCTAGTAGGACTAAATTTTAATATTTTGACATAGTAAGGCTTTTTCATTTATTTTTTAAAGCCCTTTTCTTGATGAGAGGAATGCATGTTTATAGTGTACAAGCTTGTAGCAAGGATAAATCTCAAAAACAGTAGTTTTCTCCATTAGTTATCCATCTAAAAGCCTTTTTGTGAGCTTTGTAAATGGCCATTAGGTAGGGGAGTGGTGATGTCTTGACAAATGTGAAGTTGTTCACATGTAAGATATATCCTTTCCAAGGCTTTTACTTGGGACTCCCCATGAGGGATAAAGTCTAGTTTGGCTGGCAATATATGCCTTGAAAACAAGAATATGATTATTGGGTGCCTTAAGGAGATAAGATGCTAGCAGTCCCTAGTCTCATACAAGGGCTCTTTTTGTTCATAAAGGGCCTTACATTTCACAATACCATCATCCAACATGACCTACAAAATATGGATAATGATGAAAACTGTGAGCTCATGCTATTAGCTGTATTTGATATCCCTGCTTGGCTAAGACTATATGATGTAGATAAGGAGAATTTTCATGCTGCCAATGCTAGATTACATGACATTATAGCTAACATTAACACCATTCTTGATAAGGACATTAAGGAGCAGAAGGAATTGCGAGAGAATTCTCCATTTTTCATGCATTGATTCATGGAACTTCATGGAAGAAAGCTAAGAAATGACCCCTTGATGAGGCAATGAAGGAGAATTATGCTACAAGGAGCCCCAACATATCCCTTGTCATTCCCCATGAACCCTACAAGCCGCCTATTCCTTGAAGATCTTGATGCAAATGAGGTAGAAGCCATAAATCAAGAATTCTCTATCAATGGAACCTTTGTGGAAAAGATCACTCCACCAAAGGATACCTATATAGACCCCTTCATATTGGATCGACTACTAGAGGTCATGCTTCTGGATACATATCAAAATGTAGAGGCTTATGGAAATTTTGCCTTATTGGAACCTATCAATGAAGGATTTTGGCTTACTTTGCTAAATGAAAAAGAAAAATTAGTTGCAAAGCTTGGGTTAAACCAAATCGTAGTGACCAATTCATCTAATATTATGGAACCTTTCTTGATGGGTTGTCCTTTCACTATGTCCATATTTGAGACACGAAGGTACTCACAGGAGTTAAGATGTGTGCTTGGGGTCAAAGGTGTAAACTCTCTTACTGACCAAGATCAACATTTTACTAATCAATTATGGAATATACATAGAACTTTTATCAAGTGTGACGTGACTTTATGGGTGAATTCTATAAAGACGAGAATGTCTTATGGTTTGACCATGCATTAGGGCTCATGATACATAAATTTCAAACCTTTTTTCCTCCTAAATCCTTAAATAAGTCAACTCTAAAATTTATAAAATGGGGTTCTGCAGAAGGGCAAGAGGCTATTAAGGCCCTCCTAATCCTCTGATGTACAGGGAAAGGCTCAAAATATATATCAAACATTTTGTTATCTTCCACCAACCATCACCCAACTCACCAGGTGGCGACTTAGAACTCTTCTTGGCAAAAGTTGTACTCCCCACAGGTCAAGAAGGCAAAGGAGGAAAAAGAGCTCTAATGGACACACACACCAGGGGTAGAGGAGGGAAACCCAAAAATCAAAACCGGAGATATCTGATCCAATCCCCAACACTTGCATGGATGCCTATTGTTGCTCCCTTTGAGTCATCTAGGAGCTACTTGTTGTCCACCAAAATTCGTTGACCCCCAACAAAACCCCTCCTTCAACCTCCACCATGCATACCACCCCATTAAATCTATCTACTACTAGAAGTAGATTTTCTTACACTCGAGGATGTGCCCAGTCAGCTAAAAACCTTTTGTATTTCTAATTGCAAGAAATGATTGTCAGAGAAAAAATTAGAGAAGGATGATGACCCAATGCTCCCCTATAGCTACCCCCTAATATATCATTTAAAATATTTGAATGCGTTTTTAGACATTACCTCTATAAAGAGCTTTATTAGTCTTTTTGTGAAGTTGAATCACATAATACCTAAATGCCTTTTTCAACATTACCTCTATAAAGACCTTAATAAAGGACAAGGTGATTAGATTATCCCATGGATCTAGTTAAAAATATTTTTTGAAACTTTTGTTACATCAACCTGCCAAGAAAAATTTTTATTAAAAATATTCTAAACATAGATCAAGATGCAAACAATCTCAAGAAAACCTTTTTTGTTACTTTCTTGTCATAAGGATGTAATGCTACATCCCAAGTTTGCACAATCTCATGCCTACCATGAAGACTTATCAATGTAGCATGTTCAAAGGGTTATTCGGATGGTGATATCAACACCATAAGAACCATTAGTGTGTGTAAAAAAACCACATCAATAACACTAAAGGAAGAGAGACAGAAAAAAGTATTGCTTCAATCAAAACGAGTTCAAATTAGGGAAATTTTGGACTCTCAAAGGGGCCCTATAAGGATGTTTGACTTTGTCTCTCTTGTCCAAAGTGGGCAACCCGGTGAAGTATATGAATGCTTTGTCAAAACCATATAAACATATATATCACTGAAAAGGTCTTAGAAAGTAGGTTCCAAATCCCCAAACTCTGACAAATTTGGAGTTGATTTGTAGAAGTTATCGTCTCCCTATTGAAACTTAAATGTAGGGAGAGATTCCATTTGTGAGACAAAGTTGTCACATCACAAAATGGAATCTTCTAGAATATAAGGAATTTAATAGCATACTATATATCAATGGATAGATCTCAATGAGTACATTTTAAATCAATAGTTTTGACAAGTTTTGATTTAATTTGCAAAAAATTTATTGTGCACCCATTTTGGACAAGAGAGAAAGTCAAAGTCCTTATAGGGCCCCTTTAAGAGTCCAAAATTTCCCTAATGTGGATACAACAACTCTCTTATGAAAGTGTGAATTTAACTCCTTCTAAACAAACCATAAACTCCTCTATGCAAGCATTTTTCTTGTTACTTGCATCCATCATAAATCAAAACAACTAAAGTAAGCCTTCCATTTATGGACTGCAAGTGCCATAGAAACAATACATGTGTTATAAATGTCAATATATCAAGAGTTTGAGAATACACAGGGACTGATTGGCCATAGCTATAGCTAGAGAGCTTTTGCTGGTGGTGTAGGGACTAAGAAAGATATCTTCCAGTTTTAGGCACAGAGGATTCCATGCATATGCTCTTAAATAGCATAAGAGTGATGGGTCTATGGGTAAGTAAGCTTTAATGGAGATGGCAGTTTTCTTCTGTTAGGGGCCACTACGGTGATGTGTTTAAAAAGAGAGAAGGTGGTCATACCATGCAAGTAGTGGGGTGATTAACACATGCAGTACTACCATTTGGTACCACTTACCCCATATCCATATTAACCCATGATAGTGTGTCTTTTTTGGAATTAAACCAAAGCTTGTATAAGTTTTCTTAATAGTAATAGGCAAATGATCCCATGTAGAAGATGTTTTATGCTATTGTGTGTGTGTGTGTGTGTGTGTGTGTGTGTGTGTGTGTGTGTGTGTGTGTGTGTGTGTGTGTGTGTGTGTGTGTGTGTGTGGTGCACACACTTTCCCAAAACTTTCACACTCCCAAGGCTTCGTGATGCCATGTGTGTGTGTGTGTGTGTGTGTGTGTGTGTGTGTGTGTGTGTGTGTGTGTGTGTGTGTGTAGTGCACACACTTTCTCAAAACTTTCACACTCCCAAGGCTTCGTGATGCCATGTGTGTGTGTGTGTGTGTGTGTGTGTGTGTGTGTGTGTGTGTGTGTGTGTGTGTGTGTGTGTGTGTGTGTGTGTGTGTGTGTGTGTGTGAAGTGCACATACACACTCTCGAGGCTTGTGCTCAATGGCAATGCCTCCCTTGATATTGTGTTTTTGCTAGGTATGCTATTAGAAAAGGATGCAAATATTTGTGCCACCCCCTTGCTTGCACCTTTTGCACTACTATAAGTAGTGCCAATTCACTTTCCATAATATCATTAAAGTTTTTTGAATCTTCTCTACTATTTACAAGCTTCAATGCTATGTTCACCAAATGCCTTGTGCTTTAATTTTTCTGCACTTCTAGCATTGCCTAACATATCTAAAAAACACTACTCTAGCTTTCTTGGCCTAGTTTTGGCTTCGAGCATTGGCATTTTTGGCATTTCTATATGGTGGCAAAAATTAGCATCAGATCCCTAGTCTACACTGACACATAGGTTTTCTCATATCAGGTTTACAAGGGGTCTTTTGAGCCTACATACACCTATATCTCCAGGTTTTCAAACACACAACAGGTACAACACCTTCATAGGTATTCTTGGCAATGGTTCTTGTAGCAGCTTCTCAGCGGATTATTATGCATTGACAGATATGTTTTTGATGACACACAATTCTATTGAGCTCTTTTGAGAGCAAATATCCCCGTTAGGATTTTTTACTACATGCAACAGTTTTTAGCATCTATTTTGTGTGTGTTTATTCATGTAAGTTGAGTTGTGGATAAAAGGGAGTCAGAATTCTTTAATTCTTTTTGGTAACGAGCTTAAGTTGCCAACAGTTTATGGGATGTGGGTGTTCCACTATGATTCAGATGAAGCTCTAGTATATTGTGGAGCCCATCAATGCTATGTGATCTCAATGGTGTTCGATCCAAGAGTTTCTAGGGACATTCATAAGCAGATTCAATATGGATGGATGTTGTTAAGTATGCATAGTAATTGCGTGCTATTTGAACCAGGGGTAGCATATTTGCACCACAAATGCTTGATGTTGATTGATACAGGAAATGTATGCTCATGTGGATATTATGATGCTCTAGTATTTGGGAAATTCACCATTATCCCATTTGATCCTGGGGGAAATTGAAGTACATGCTGCAAATCCAAAGGATATGAGTTGTTTTCTTCTAGCAAGTTGCATGATACAAGGTTTTTGTTTCTAGATTATGCTAAGTCAGAAGAGTTTTGGTTATGCATTCAATAAGATTACATGGTTGGCTTCCAATTGTTGACTTCTTTGGACAATTGATGAAGTATCTTCACATCGTTTTAGTTGGTTCTTCTGCCAGAACTTGAAGTAAAGGACTTGACGGCCATTCCGTGTGCAAACAGAGTAAGTCATACTTGAGCTTGACAGGGTTCCCTAAAGCGAGCTTGATGGTCAAGCCGTGTGCATCATTAACTGGAGCACTTGAGTCTGGCGGGGTTCACTAAACAAGTTTCCCATAATTGAATGCTTTGAAGATACGGTAGATACAGTTCGAAGATTTTGATGGACAGCTACCTAATGATTAAGCGAGGAATATTGAAGATAGGGTATAAGCCTTATATTATTTTCCATATGCTTACCAAGTACGTGAGTTTGATGATAGAAAAGAGCTTAAGGCACCTATAGCAGATGCAGATTGAAGTGCAGTTGGCATAGACCGAAGGCTGTGCCGGTTTAGAGGGGGTGGATGTCATGCAACTCCAGTCCCGTGCTAACAAAAAATACCAGGAAGATGCACATTGAGATTATTTATCAGTGATCATAGCTTGATAACAATCTAGTTTTAAGCTTTATGTATGCGAGATGCAACTTTAAAAGGACAACAGATGCCTGATGATGCTAAAAAAGAGTGTGCTTGAGGTGATCACAGATGAAAGAATATAATCTAGAACTATAGTGCTGGAAGTGCTCTACTCGCATATCTTTATGGCTCGTCGATTGGAGCTAAGGTGCAAAAGTTATAGCAGTTTGAAGTTTCGGTCACTTGCAGATCCATACTAGATTGAGCAATTGTAGCTAAGGGGAAAAAAATGAACTGAATGCATGGGCCTGAAGTGCTCACTTTGTGGAGCACATCAATCTTTTTAGATCAGCGATCGGAGTTCTAATTTCCAAGATACTGGCCGTTGAAGATTCACCGAGGGCCACTTTCGTACCAGTTTGGTTGCCTTGGTTAGGGTGCCATCTCGGAGTTCTGGGCTTCAACCACGTTCTGGAATACAATGCAATTAGTAGATCAGTAAGTGCTTGATGAGATGTCAGCTAAAAGGGGTCATGTCGTGCTTGGAAGTATCTTAGCTGATATGAATTCCAAACTTGTTGTGACATGCAATGCTTTGGTTGATATGTTGTTCCCGGTAAAAATCTCATTTATTGGAGATTGCTAATAGCAGTAAATTCCCAACATGGCTATGGCTTAAGCACTTGCAAAGTTGAGGATCTCTCTCAAAATGCAATCACCTATACTAGCATCTTGAGGCATGTGGCATTATACGAGATGCTGATATGGACAGTAGAATTCACGATGACTTTGTCAGTCGGCTAGGGGATGTTGAAAAATAATCATTTCTTTGGCCGATGTGTATACCTAATGTGGTGCCCATTAGGAGGCAATTTGATTAATGTGACCACCAAGGGCCATTAACCCAAAGGTTCGCTAAGGGGGTAGGGCCAGTGGCCACCCAAAATATGGCAACAAGGCCGCCCTTAACAACTAAAAACAAAAGGGCTTTAATGTGAATAAAATTAGAGAAAAATCAAGGTGGGAAATGGCGTGCAGGCAGAAACAAAGATGCAAAGATGGAAAGAAGGGCTCGTAGCGGCCAAAGGGAAGCTCAGACAAGCATGCAACTAAAGGGCAAAATGCTGAAGGTCTCCTCGCGTGCAGTAGTTTGGTACCACTCGCGCCGAATTTGGTGAAGGACGTTGCCATGTCAGCAAGGCCCTTGTCACGCCTCCGTGACAAGCAAGAGACAAGTTTTTTTTACGCCAAAAATAGGAGAGCTTTTGGGGGAAGAAAAACATGGGTAGAAGAAGCATCAACGAAGGGAGAAAGGGTTGAAGAAGCAAAGGAAGGTCTCTCTCTCGTGCTGGAGAAGCAAGGCAAGGAAGGGTTAGGAGCAAAGGGAGGTCTCTCTCTCTTAGGACCTTGAAGCAAGGTACAAGCTCTCTCTCTCAATACATGGCAAGACAGACTTGCTTTTTCTTTCGACCTAAAGAAGCAAGAGGAAAACATAAGGCTTGGCAAGGGAAGGAGATTAGGTGAGTCGATGGCGGTAGACATCCTTATGGCCAGTTTAGAGTTCTAATTGCAGGAAAAAGTGGGATATCAATACTCTTGGTCAGATTTGTGAGAATTAAGCTCTATAAGCTCGATATTTTCCCTGGTAGTGTTGCTAACGTTAGGAATTGTAATTTGGAAGTACCGAAAGGAGTAGTAAGGCAAGAAGGAGAGAGGATAACCTCTCTCTACTATATTTGGGAGATACAAGGGCATCAAGCACTGAATTTTACCAGATAATTATGTCCTAATTAGCTTAAAAAGGCTTTAATGGCAGACATAAGTAGAAATTTTACAGTCTTGGTCTAATTTGAGAGCATTAAACTCTCTTAACTACATCAGTGCCGTTAACGGCAAACATTTGTAATCAAATTCCACTTCGGCTAATCATTAGCAGCTTAAACATTCCAATTGTCAATTTTTAAGC
Organism: Adiantum capillus-veneris; assembly: GCF_014529385.1. NCBI lineage: Eukaryota > Viridiplantae > Streptophyta > Polypodiopsida > Polypodiales > Pteridaceae > Adiantum > Adiantum capillus-veneris. Next base: position 128,108,072 of record NC_140947.1, read on the forward strand.
ATTTAAAGTGTCGTCGGAGTCTTTTGCTTTGTGTCGTGCATCTTGTATCTCTTATTTCTCATAGCAAGCAGTCGGGTGCTGACCCGGGCTCACCTCGTGAACCCATTATCCCCGACAACATTCTGACTTAATTTGCTCCCAAACACCTTTCATATTAGTCCCTCATTCTAGCCTTCATCTTCTTCACATCACCTAAAGCCAGATACCGGCCCTCCACATCTAGCTCTTCCTCTCACATTTCTCTAATCTTCTCTTCCACCTCTCTACATGATGTAACTCTATTCAACAAAACCCTATTACTGCTTTCCAAAGTAGCATTCAAAGTAGTCATTTCAACTGACCTTGCAAGACATTAAGCCACACATCTCTCCACCACTGAGCAATTATAGCTGAACTTTTCTCTCTTTATACTACCAATTGCTTATAGGAGGCTGACTCCTTTTGCATTAGTTCTTGGCGTTTAGTCAACTCCTTAACTTTCCTATGTAAAACTTCTTCTTCAGCCCAAACTTTCTTTTCCTTCAATGCTTCCTCCTTAATCTTCTCCAATTCACTGTTGTGCAATCTTTTATTCTCCCTCTTCATTAAAGTAAAATCCATTGTCTGCTATTCCACATATTCTTTGACTACACCAATTGCATTTTGCATCTCATTGAAGGATACATTTGAAAGGTTAGCCTTAGGTATGCTAGGCTTTTCAGTTGTGCAGATTCCCCAACTGTGATGATAGGTTCCTCTCCTGCAAGATTTGATTTTTGCTTTATGATTTTATAACCTGTTTTGTTTGACACGGTAGGTTGTTCACTTTGCTCCATTCCAGATTCAAGAAACAAGTCCCCAAATTCCTTGTCCAAATTTATCTTGACTGCTTCCAGAGATTCCTTTTCTAATATTCAGCAGACACTAGATTTTCCACAACCTTTGTCATATGTAGGGTGTTGAGCGGAGGACTACACCTAGACATTTTTACTCACACTCATATTTTTGTAAACACTTATTGTAATAAATGTCTTTCCGACATTTCATTTTTGATGGAGCCGATTCATTGTAATTAGCGGGACTCAATTGAGTTTCCAGCTTGTATTCCCCAAGTAGTTTCACCTGCTTATGAATTTAGATTAGAGATGTGTTCACACTTCCAAGGCTGAAGTATAAGAGCCAATTATCGTAAACCTAAGGACAAGTTTTTGAGGCATTAATCAAGATAAGTTTTCAAGCATCGTGACTATGTCTGAGAGAGTGAGAGAGAGAGAGAGAGTCTTATCCTCTTGCTACGTGAGCTACGGAGCCACCATTGGAGAAGCGACACCGCCATTGGGTTAGCAACGGCAAGAGCTAAACACGGATACCAAGCGTGCGAGCATTCGGATTCTACGCGAGGTAAGCTCCCACGAGCTTCTATGTGATTTTTCTCCCTATTTGTGTGTCGGAATTGAGCGGAGTCGAATTTTGGTCACCTGAATTTTTCGGCCTGTCTTCATACGCGTTTACCGTATGGAGTGGTTTTACAGGTTGAGATTATATTGTATATTCATAGGGTACTATCCTTACGTGGTGTATAGACTCCCCTTTGAGTTTGAGGCTCATTCGATGACTTTTGATCATGTTTCGGATAGCGTTTGCTCGTAGGACGGATTTCAGTCATTTGTGTTTTTAGAACTTAGATTTGATTTCCTTGGTAGTGATTGTCTCTAGAAGGTCGTGTAGGTGATTGACACCCATCTATTTGTTTCCATGCGCCTGCGGGTCAAGCTCCGTCCTCATCCAACATTCTTGTTTGTTGGTTGAGCTCTCGCTATTACACCATCCGCTAGCGGCGTAACCGCCCAACATTTGGCATCGCTGTCGGGGACGAGAGCCCTAAGTAGGTGACCTTAGACTAATCCTACGAGGTGAATTGTTTCATTTACTTTGTATATTTTAGTTAGAGAGGTCTAGGAGTGGTGGACTCCAAGGATCTTTGAGAGGTGCTAGGAAACTTGTAGATTCCTGGGTCTTTCGTGTTTGACAGTTTTTGGTTTAGATTAGATTGATTCTTGTTGGTGTTGAGTGGTAGTGAGATTGAGATATTTGCTAGTGCGTGTGTGGCAGTGAATCTCTTTATACTCACCATTGCAAAAACCCATTTTATGATTAGAAGTAGCTTGGGTAGGACTTGATTTGATCCTGATCTAGAGCTATTAATCAGTGATTTATTTTCTTGATGTGTTTGTTTGCATGTTAGATCACTAAACCGTCGATTTGGTAGTAAAACTTGCATAAACAAAGTGCAAAGAGATTTTCTGTGAAACTGAGTGTTGCTGAGCAATTAAGAGAGCTCTTGGAAGAGTTCTGTGCCAAAAAATTGGAATTCTGTAACAAAAGACATCATACGCGTATGATGTCTTAGGGGCTAAACACAGACCAAAACAAAAAATTTAACATTACCAGAGTGTTTAGAAGGGGGTTTTTACCCTAAGATCAACATAAAACTTTAACACTTCTAGAAACTCAAAATACCAAGTGAGAGTGCAAAAAACGCAAAGAATAGGTAAAATTGATTCAGAGCTCATTTTTGCATTCAAACTTGATAAAAACACTTGAAACTCAAATACAAACACTTGGAGAAGCTTAAAATTGAAAATTGTGCACTTGCTGATGTGATTTTGGAATTTTGACTTGACAACATTGTTGCAAACATAGTTAATAGCTGAAATATCAAGTTTGGACCAAAATTGGACAAAAAGACATCATACGCGTATGATGTCTCCAACCTAATTCTGGGCAAATTTTAACATTTTTCTATCACAGATCCTTTGACTAGTTGTCTAGAACTTGTATTTCAAGTTTCATCTCATTTGGATCACATTTAACCCCAGGTAAGTCAAAAGTCGAGAAATTGCCCAGAAAAGCCTAATCTGGCCATAACTTGCACAACCAGAGTTCAAATTGAATTTTGTGAGTGGACAGAGCATAAGGGTGCTACTGGAAGTGAGCAAAGCAAAAATATCCAAAATCTGGAAAAAAAGACATCATACGCGTATAATGTCTTTTTGAGCAAAGCTGATACAAAATTTTCACTTGAGATCACAAAAGTCTTCTAATTGACAAAACAAACCATTTGACGAAGTATCATTCAGTTTGGATCACTTTTGATCACCAAAACGGGGATAAAACAAATCGCCGAGACTGAAAATTTAGATTCCTCTAGGGGGATTGATGAATTTGAGATCTGGTAGATATCTCCAGAATAACCAACCGAGACAAAGAGAACAAGCGAGTGTTATATCAACCGAGGAGAGTGTAAACCAAAGTGTAGTGCGACCGTTAGAGCCAATCCTTGAAGGAAGTATTTCCAATACTTCTTCAGAGAGATCTTACGAGATTTTCACTGAACACTTAGGATATTTGAACTTAAACGAAAGAGGAAACATGGTAGCAGGACCATCAAACCCTTCGGCCGCAATGAAGCTATTGTTCATCAAGTATCAATATGACAACAAGCAAGGTGCCAAGATCTACAAAGATGGTATGGACCGCTACTGTGTGAAGATAGAAGATATACCAAGTGAGTTCAAGGACTTAGTGCCTGTGAGCTATAGCGGAGATAGGTACCTAGATGATGAAGGTATCATGTACTTGGTAGTCCTGAATCCTAACATTGTGGACAAGTGGGGATTGGTGGGCACGAAAGCCAAAGTAAATGAAGAACCCGAAGAGAAAGCACCAACAATGAGCTTCCCTAATGCTAGATTAAGACGAGAAAACGAAACTTTGAGAATCAACACAGACAACGTCTATGTGGGGTTATACAAGTATAATAATGGAGAGGAATATCTCTACTATAGATGCGAGGAACCCTACATTGATGAGTTGACAGAGCGGAAAATACTTTATGTCTTTACCTACACAGAGGGATCAGAAATGAAGATTGTTGCCTACGACAAGTATGGAAGACGATATGCAGCAATCGATAAAAAGGAATTGGAAGAATACACATACTTTGGGGGACCACTCCACCATTATTATGTCACTCCAAGCCCACTGAGACCAGCACATACAACTGTCATACCAGAACCGATGGCACCAGTAGAGAGAGGACTCATGTAACTGAATCTTTCAGTCGACCTCATTATTCTATGCCAAGCCCAATGGGAACATTACATTCTAGAGAGTCAATGGCCACGAGTCGAGGTAGTGCAGTTCCATTCTCTACACATACTACGGTAGGTCCGATGTTTGCAGCTGCACCATCACATTTGAAACACAGTAGTAGATTCGTGGAAAGGGATCCAACTAGAGCAGCCCATGAACCCCATGACACAAGAGAAAGTTTTAGTCAGGATACAGGAGCAATGAGATTGGTGGCAGACAATAGACGCATGAGATCATCTCAAGTGGCCAAGTGTATGCCGAAGAAGTATAGTGGCTCAGGAGATCCATATGCACATATCTCACTCTTTAAGCAAGTCCTAAGAGCTGAGCAAATAACAGATTTCCACACACAATATGAAAGATTTGGTCTTACTTTAGAAGGGACGGCATTGACATGGTTTCAACCACTGAATGGTGGAGGTTTCCATGATATTGACCAGTTGCTGCAAGACTTTGTCGAGGAATTTTCGAAAAGAGGGATCAAACACAACACGGTATCCCAAATATATGCTTTCAAACAACACATAGAGAGATGTCCAGTGCGGGAATGACCACAAGATGACAGACTATCTGTCCTCTTTATAGAAGGGCTGAGAAATGACACTCTCAATAAAGACTTGCACCTGAAAGCTTGTACAAGTTTTGAGCAAGTGACCAGAGAAGCCTTGTACTTAGTGGATAATTGCGCTATTTATGGAGAGGTGGCAACGGATACCGATGTCGCATCTAGTAGCTCATCTTCCGTAGCTAGCGAGACCACCACTGAGAAGAATGTCCAAGAAACAACAATGCCAAACATGGAACAAATGATAGAAGGTGCTATAAGGAGATTAGCACCATACCCTAAACCAATGCCAAAACTAACGAAATGGTGTGCAATAGAACAAAAATGGACAAATCATTCGACAGAAGAGTGCTATTACAACAAGGGTTATGTGAAGGAGCGTCCGTATGCACCTCCAACTCAAATAGCACCACCTCAAGTACATCCAGTACCTAGATACCCAACGGGAAACATACCAGGACCTAATGGGATAGAAAGGCCATAGCCGGTATTGGGGCAACAACCACCCTTACCAGGAGTGAGACTAGTGGGTATTAGATATGCACCCACCCTAGAGAATCAGGAAGAACGAGCTTTAGTGTCTATTCAGACTTATTACGAAGATTCCGGTGAACCCATGGCTCCTACTGTGTATTATCCACTTGAAGAAACAAAACAACCAGAACCTTGGAGCATGATAGGAAATGTTGGACTACCAACCGCACATGCCTCAAATGAAGAGAGGTATAACTTGGATGCAAGAACACTTATGTTCATAGCTCATGGGGGGTTGTCAAGCCAAAGACCAGCCTACCCACAAAGAGCAAATCAAGGGACACCAAGACCTGCATTGGGACCCTGTTATAAGTGTGGAGGTGACTATTTGATGAATGTTTGTCCACACACAGAGATCATTAGAATAAATGCATATTACACAGAGTGTGGTGTCACTCACTTCATTGAGGATTGTTCTAAGAATCCCAACAAAGTGCAAAAGACGACATTGAACATGCTAGAGTCGATTCCTACTAGCAGTGAGTCTGAAAATGAAACCAAGATACCAACACAAGTTGTGACTAGAGCTCAAGCGAAGAAAACCCCTAGAGAACCAGAGATGGGAAAGTCAAAGATGGAATTGGCAAGTCAAGGACGACGAAGCCATAGAAACACATGGAAAGCTAGGAAAGCCCGCATGAAGCTGAAAAAAGAACAGCAAGATGTGATTCTAGCTGAGAAATTAAAACAAACAAAAGACAGATTAGAGAAACTTGAGAGTCAAAACGGAATACGGGAAATGGACTCTGAAAAGTCGAAACTGAAGAGCGTCAAAGAGACAACGAGTGTAAGCTCAGGGAGATCAGTGTTAGTCAACAAAGTACACGAACCATTGGATGCACTGATGAGAGCTTACGAAGCGAGATTAAAAAACAACCAAACACAATAACAACGGTGGTTGACTTATCCAAACGCATAATTAGAAAAGCAGAGACTCGAAATGTGTCAGAAAATGATTGAGACTGCACAAGCCTTGTTAGAACCACCTAGAGAACCAATGAATTGTGGAGCGGAAAACCCAATTCATCAAGAGACTATCCTCTCACGGGTAGTTGAAAAGCCTAACAGTGCACAAAAGCCTAAAAAAAGCATGGGGATGAACGTATAGTGATGAATACCACAGATCAAGAAATAGAGAGTTTTCATCCTATGATACAGAGGTCTTACGGAAGAGATGAGGATTACAATGAGTTTTGGAAACAGGTGAGAGAGGCAAACTTTGCAAACGAGCTGAGTTGTCAATCTAATCAGACTAATGGGGAAAAGGACGTCAGGAATCCTCCCATAGAGGAAATTGAGACAGGATCTCAAGTGGACTTAGATCTGCATTCTTACTGGGGAGATGCAGGCTCTGTTAGAACAGTAGAGAGTAAACCTCATTCATTGAAAACCTTACCTTCATACTTAGGAGAATATGAAGCAAAATCTGAGATTAGAGCGCTTCCCTCACGAGGAATCTCTTCAGAAAAAGTTATAGACTCACAAGGATTGATAGAGATTTTGTCAACACCAGTGACATGCACTATCACCCTAGCTGAGCTTTTGAGACTACGACCAAACATGTGGGCAACTGTAGGAAAATGCTTGGAGAAATTCGAGATAAAAGACCCAACTACAAAACTGCAAGAGGGAATACGAGAGCTGAGTACGCCACAAAAAAACGCTAAGCCTGTACCTTTGAACAAGGTCGGAGAGTATTGTGAAGGCGAAGAGGAAAATACCACCTTACCAGTTGAATTCCAGGGAGTTAACACAATGGCAATACTTGACAGTGGGGCTGGAGTAGCCATTGCTACGAAAGAAATCTGGAAAAAATGGGGAAAACCAGCGATAAGAAAAACTAGGTTGAAACTCCAACTAGCAGACGGACATATGGAGAGACCTTTGGGATTGTTAGAGAAATTTGTAGTGACTTCTTGCGGAATTGAACACGAGCATACTTTTGCTATTGTTGACTTTGGCAAGGAGAATAACTATGATATTATACTTGGAAGACCGTTCATGAGACATTGAAAATGGTCCATGATTGGGGTTACGACCACATATACTTGAGACATATGGAAACCACTACTCGTGTGAACCTAAAAGACCATAGCTACAAGGATGTGAACCGAACGCCAGTTGAAGAGTTTGATTCAGCTACTTTGGTAGGATCAGAGTTTTCAGCTTGGTTAGGCAAACCCAAAGAGCTATGGATGTGTGGAGCTTCGAACTGTGGAAGTATGAAGCGCAAAGAATGTGTTTTAGAAAGGGCAATTGAAGACAAAAATTGTATAGGTGAACCCTTTCCAAAGGATGCACTTGAACCATTAGAATGGACACACATTCTAGCAACCCTAGATGTTTGTGCAATTCAAGATGGTCCCACAACTAAGTTCTGTCATAAAGATGGATATGATGTGGTTCCGTACTTCATGATGAGAGCTGTGCTCGAAGAGGGGACTGGAAAGATTGATACACGAGAAAACAGAGATGAAGAGGAGATGTTTCACGACATTCCCGATCATCCAGAATGGGGAAATGAAGCTAACAATGAGTCCACAGACAACTCAAGCGAGAACGAGGAAACCATAAAGGATGTCAGATTCTACGACTTCCCAAATCAGACTGAAAAACACCGGAAATGCTACAGAGAAAAGAGAAAAATGAAAGGAGTTAGAAACACTCCGATGCCTAGGATAAGAGGGAAAAACCAATTCCTAATGCTAGTAAAGGCGGACGATTGTGTCAAGTACAAGATTTCCGGAAGAATGAGAGGAAATGTGGAAACGAGCTCACGAAAGGACAAACGAAGCTCAAGAAATCGAGTTCAGCCCAGTGGAACGAAAACCAAAACATATAAAGCGGAAAAGAACATTAGAAACAATGAAAACAAAGAGTCCAAATTAGAACGCCGAAACAAGTACAGAGAGTTAAAGAAAACTCTGAAAGAAGTTTGGACGACTGAAATTGAGAGTGGTGAGGATGCAAATGCCAATGTCAAAGGAAACATGGATGTTCCCTCTCACTACAGGAAATTTACAATAGAGGATAGGAAGGTGATATTAACCTAGCCTATCAGAGAAAAAAAGGAAAACGAATCCTATGATGGACCGAAGGATGCTAAAAAGGTTGATTTAGCAGCTCCAGGAGAGGAACCTAGACCGGTGCACATAGCTATAGATTTGTCTCCGGAAGAAGAAGAGAGACTTTTGAGTCTTCTCAGAGAATACAGGGATATGTTTGCATGGTCGTACAAGGATTTTAAAGGAGTCGATCCATCAATATGCCAACATACAATTCCTTTGAAACAAGGCACTAAGTCTAGCAGACAGAGACCATACACGTATAATGACACGTTTGATAAGTGAATCAAAGAGGAAATAAACAAGCTAATGGAAGTTGAATTCATATATGAGATTGAACACATGGACTAGGTTTCTCCGATTGTGGTAGTGCCTAAGAAAAATGGGAAACTCCGAGTGTGTGTCAATCTAAAGAAAGTAAATACTGCGACAATCATGGACAATTATCCCTTGCTGATAACTGACCATGTTCTAGAACGTGTATCGGGGAAAAAAGCATATTCCTTTCTGGATGGATTTTTAGGATATAATCAGCTTGTCATTGCACCAGAGGATCAACACAAAATAGCTTTTGCAACAGAGTGGGGAATTTATGCGTATCGAGTTATGACTTTTGGTTTAACTAATGCTCCTGCAACATTCCAAAGGCTGATGACTCATGCCTTCAAAGAATACTTGAGGTTGTTTCTAGAAATATACATGGATGATTTGTGTGTACACTCTCTTCTGAGAGATGAGCATCTAGAACACCTAAGAAAGGTATTCGAGAAATTTAGGACATATCGCATTTGTCTTAATCTTGAGAAGTGTGTGTTTATGGTCCGACAAGGCAGAATTCTGGGACATATTGTCTCACATAACGGAATATCCACGGATATGGAAAAGATAAAAGTAATAGTAGATATGCCTAGACCAGCCAACGCGAAGCAAGTGCAGAGCTTTATGGGACATTGTGGATATTATAGACGATTCATTTACATGTATGCTATAATAGGCCAACCACTTTACAGGATAATAGTGAATTACGAATGGACAGAGGAGTGTGAGGAATCTTTCAAGAAACTGAAAGAGGCACTCATCACTGCTCCAGTCTTGAAATCACCAGATTGGGAGAAGATATTCCATGTGCATATAGATGCTTCGGCATATGCAATAGGATGCATCCTAGCTCAACCAGAAGAAGGAAACATGGCTTTTCCAATCTGTTATGCTAGTCAACAGCTCAACAATGCTGAGAGGAATTACACAACAACGGAGCGAGAGGGATTAGGAATGATTTATGCTGTGAAGAAATTTCGGCATTACCTTCTAGCCAATAAGTTTGTGTTTTTCACAGATCATCAATCCTTGCTCTATCTAGTGAACAAACCATGCAATACGGGACGGATAGTAAGATGGTTCATCATCTTATTAGAATTCGACTTCACGGTCATAGTAAAGAAAGGAAAGACACATCTCAAAGCTCATCACCTTTCAAGGTTGACAAATGGAGAAGAACCTATAGGTGTAGATGACGACATGCCGGATGCGTACTTATTCAACATAGAGATGATACCAAAGTGGTCTCGGGATGTTGTTAATCTATTAACCTATGGAGGAGAGTTTGATCGAGAAGAATACAACCAGAAACAAGTTATTGTTCAACAATCTAAAAATCTTTAGTTGATTGCAGGAAGGTTGTATTACTTAGGAACCGATAACATTTTAAGGTTATGCATCAATCCTGAAGAATATAACATATATCTGCGAGAAGCACATGTTCACGAATGTGCATTTCATTGTTCAAGAAGAAACACATACAGGAATCTGTTACAACTGGGAGTCTACTGGCGAGGAATGAAAGAGAGTGTACATGAATATGTCACGGTATGTATTACATGTTCGTGAAAACCGCCCACTGAGTATTCAACATTGTATCAGATAATGATCGCTCTTGAATGGAGCGATTATATTGTTGAGTATCTCACAAACAGAACTTTTCTCGAGAGAATCTCAAAAGCGCGTCAAAGAGCTGTATAGACGGAAGCGCGAGATTACGCTTTAATAGGAAATCAACTCTATAAGAGAGGAAAGGACAACTAGCTTAGGATGTGCGCATCAGAGTCAGAGTATGTGATAATCCTAGATCAGGCTCATGGAGGAGTAGGTGGAGGCCATTTCTCAGGTGATAAGACAACAAAAATTGTCTTAGCTGCAGGAATATGGTGGTTGACATTACACATGGACGCTGAGGAATACGTAAAACGATGTGATGATTGTCAGCGAACAAAAGTACCACTGAAAAGAGATGATATGCCGCTTAGACCAATGATGGGAGCAAGAGCCTTTGCAAAATGGGGGATTGATTATGTTGGACCTATCTCACCTCCAGCATATAGGACTCATGCACAATACATCATTGTGGCGATGAACTATCTAACAAAGTGGGTTGAGGCAAAAGCAACTCAAAAAGCTGATGCCAGGACCACGACACAATTTCTGTATGAATACATCTTTGTACGATATGGATTACCAATAGAAATTGTGAGTGATCGAGGCACACACTTCATAAATGAAGTGATAGAGATCCTTCTAGATGAATTCATGGTAATACATCGTAAATCAGCTCCATATCATCCACAAGCCGATGGACAAGCTGAGGCAACGAACAAAACCATATGCACGGTTCTTACAAAGATTGTATCTGAGTCGAGAACTGATTGGGACCAGAGATTGCATTCTACATTATGGGCGTATAGGGTAGCATATAAAACATCGATAGGAAACAACATGGTTTTTGGTTTGAATGCTATTTTACCAATAGAATTTTTAATTCCAACACTGAGAGTAGCTAAGGAATTAGAGTGGACAGGACATGAGCTTTCAGATAGAATAAACGACCTTGAAAAGCTAGATGAGCTTCGCTTAAAAGCTGTGGCTTCAATCTATGCTCAGAAAAGGCGACAAAAAGAGTTCTTTGATAAGCATGTACGAACTAAAGAGTTTAAGATTGGGTACTTTGTCCTAGTATACACTCTGAAACAGCATGCAAAAAAACTTAAAAAGCGAGGGATGGGACCACTTGTGATTAAAGATATATCACCAAGCGGGGCCGTCAAGCTTGCTACATTAGACGGAGAAGAAATGCCAAACTGGATTAGTGGCTGCAGATTGAAGAAGTATCATTTGCCACTAACCCAGGACATGCTTCTCAAAATACATCAAGATAAACTACGAGTTCAAAAAAAGAAAAAGATTGTTGAGGAAGCGTAAGCGGAAGCAAAAGAAAGAATGGAGAAAAGAAGACTATTGCGTCAGCGACAACGTAATGAAGGAGCCTTACGAATAAACGCAATCAGTGTATCAGAGATGGGTGAAGACAAAGTAGAGCCCATCATTGAGGTCAAAGTGGGGCCAAACCAAATTAATGCCAGAGCACTATTGGATTCAGGAGCACAAGCTAACCTGCTTTCAATCAGTTTGTACAAACAATTGAAACATGACACTAAGCTGCAAACTACCAAACAGGAGTTGAAGAGTTATTCAGCACACTCAATTAAGGCAATCGGATGCACATTACTGCATGTACAGATCAATCAAGATGTGTATCCACATATGTTTTATGTGGTTGAAGACAAAGCTACGCAACATCCATTGTTACTAGGGCAACCATGGCAAAAGCAGTACAATGCGATGATTAATTGGTGCTCAAATTCAGTTAACATCAAATATGAGGAGGAAAGTCAATCCATTCCGTTCTCCAAAGCAATCATACAAGTGCAAGCCGAAGAATCCAATGACAAAGGTAAACGACCTAAAGAGGTGAAGAAGGAGCGATGGCAACCAAAAGCCACGTCTACACAATCGGAACGCTCCTCAAAGAAGAAATCTCAGATATGGGTAGGGAAGACAGAAAATACACGCACAGCTCAACCTTGGATAAAGACAGACTCAAAGTTAGTATGGAAGCCAAAGGAAGTTGTGCTAGAGAGAACAAAAATGGAAAATAAAGTCTTCAACACCAGACAACAGAGTGATTTCAGACAGCCAAATTCAATGAAACGGATCTGGATTTCAAAGAAGTTGATGACAGCACAAAGCCATAGCAAAGAAATTTGGATTCCAAAGATTTGTAAACAGGAACTCCCTTCAGTACAATCAACAAAGAATCCTCAGTATTCAAGGACAGAGCCATCACAACCTAAAGACAAGCAGATTTGGGTAGCAAAGAGTTTGTGGCAAGCACATGCAAATCGGAAGCAGATTTGGATTATAAAAAACGACACAAATGTAAACAAAAACCCAGGTACTGATTCTACAACACCAGTACTACAGACAACCCAACTATTGCCCAAAAGCCTAACAATCAAACAAAGAGCGGCATTATTGCAAATATTGCTATTTCATCACTCTACAATTGAATTCATCAGGCATGACCACAACAACTACAAGGCTTCACCCTCAGACACTTCATAGTCGTCCGAGAGGACTCAGACTAGAAGGGGGGGGGGGGGGGGGTATACAGGTATACAGGAACTACAAGCAATAAGGACAAAGAAAATGATATTACGAGGGCAGTGTCTTACATGATTTTGAATTTTTTATGTTTGATTGCGGATTTTTGATAATATTTATGCCCTTATATACTTTGTTTTGCAATAATAAGAGATCAAATGATGAATTTGAGTCTCCAAGTTTGTAAATACGACTAAATATGCGTGTTGTTGGAGCCAAAAAGTGGAAAAAAAGGGGTAATCCAAGCCGAGAAACCACAAATAAGTGTATATATATATACACGGGGTTACCAGCTAATTATGGTGCATTTTTGGAATTTTTGGGTTTCAATTTGTTATTTTCCTTTCTTTTTAGGATTTTCTTAATAAAAGTAAAAGAAAAATAAAAAAACAGGTGAAACGAGATCAGAAAAAAGAAAAGAATAGATGGTGATGATCCTAATGACAAGAGCAACCCATGGTAAAAATTGGGCACAATTCGGGAAAAGTTGCGGAAAGCCTGAAATGGCAGAATTTTGACAAAGTGGACAAATTTCTCAGAAACAGGTCAAACAGAGTCCAAATTGAGAAATTTCAAATCCTAAAGCGCATTTCATGACGAGATAAGAGCACATGTCAAATTTGGTAACAAGTGAGCCGGGAAGTCTAGAGTTAAGTATTTTTTACTTTACTTACAAGCTCATTTGCACTATTGTCCACTTAGAGAGAGCAAAGAGCACACAGGAGCATCCGACCTTCTACAGCCTTCTACGACCGCTACAAGAGCTGAGAGGACTCCAGATATGAGAGGTAGACTTGTTTCCATAAGCTTTTGATGCTTATCACTAACTTTTGTCGCGAAAACTAACCAAAACAAAGAAACAAGAGCAGACGGGAAACGGGTAGAATGCTAGGTAGAGGCACAACCGCCTAACCAAACCATGCAAGAACCAAAAGGTGGCTTACCCTAGAGTAAAATATGAGTTCCTAACTCTCAAAGTACGAGAAAGACCAATTGGAAAAACCCTAGGTCTAGAGAGCCTGCAAGCGGCAAATAGGAAAAAGTTGTCGAAACGACACCAAACTTCACAAGAAGCTTGACAACATCGAGGACAATGTAGCCATGGAGTATCTCTAGGTTTGGACCACCAAAAGTGAGTCAAAACAACCAATTCAGCTGCAGACACACAAAGCGTCATTTTGGCATAATGGCCAAAATTGACGACCGACTGCCATGAAACTTCACAAGCAACTTCAAATAGTCATCAAACAATGACACATGTGTACAAGCAAAACCCAAAAGAAAGCAGTTTCACCTACCAATGGTGAAAAAGACGCTTTCGGGCAATCAAATGGCTAAAGGTAGAAAAGAAGGAACCAAAGTCGAATCCAACCATATAGACGACTTCCCAACACCTCAAATGAGCTCGGGATGCAACTCTCAAGGAGAAAGATCGAGGAAAATCAACTCCAACACCAAAAGACGACTTCGGAGACTGAAATGCCTACAAAGGGGGCTTTTAACTAAACTGATGATTTTTAAGGTTGAAAACTAGTTAGCAGGGCTTAGGGCACTAGCACAAACCATGATTTGCACAAAAAAACACTTTTTATCAAGAATAGACATCATACGCGGGTGTAGAGGTCATGCTCAAGACAAGCATGGTGATTGCGGTGATGGTGATGGTGTGGGTGTGTGTGTGTGCAACAAGACAAGAGAGATTTCGAATTTTAGAGAGAGAGAGGGGGGTATTTGGATCATGGGAGAGTGTAGGAGAGAGAAAAGGGGGGGTGGGGTATATTGTTTTGGAAGATAGGAGAGGTGTCATGTGAGTTAGGGTGCATTATTGGTAAGGATAGGGGGTGGGGTAGCTTCAAGGGAGAGAGAAAGGAGAAAGGACAAGGGGAAGAGAGAGGGGGTTGACCTTTTGAGTGGAGGAGAGGAAAAGGGACACCCGGCGGGGCAACACTGAAGAAAAAGGAGGCAAGGTGGGGATGGGCTACCCCGCAGGCATGAGGTGGCCTATTTTACCTTTCTTATATATTTACATAATCATACTTTATTTTTTTCTTACTTTTTCCAATGCCTTTTATCACTCCCTCCCTAATAGGGGGTTTTCATGGGGTGGGGACGAGAGAAGAGGGGTATGGGAGCTTGGCTTGTGAAAAGCCCCCGTCAGCATCTTCACCTGAAAAAGGTGTAGGATCCCATTTCAAGAGATTTAGACGTTTGAAAGTTGACTCTGGGAGAATATTAACTCCTAACCCGCCAACCAAGAATACTCCTAGAAGAAACACCTTTCCAATAACTTCAATGCACCTACTTCTTTCAGGAATATCCTCAATTTGAATACATGCTGCACAGTCAAAGTTGTAATGCTTACCCATTCCCTGAGTAGAGTGACACTCCTGTACTTTTTGATCAGGTTTATGTTCCTCTTGATGAAGCTTTACCCTATCCTAAATCCATACTTCCTCAGTACATTCTTCTTCAATAAATTGCTCCAACACCACTAAATTAGCCTCACTTGGAGGTCTTTGTTGTTGTTGGGGTGGAGGTTGTTGATTTTGTTCCTGAGGCCTGTTATTGTTGTTGTTGTTGTTGTTGTTCTTATTGTTATTGTTGTACCTGATGATAGAAATGCCTCTATCGTTATTATGTTTACAACACAGTTCACAATCAAGACCGTGTCTATGTCCCACTGCTCCACAATAATTACATTGCAACTGTTGCATATTATTCTGACCTCTGTTTTGGTATCCCCAATTATTCTGGTTATGGAACCTTCTTTGAGGTGCAGGTCCTTAATATCTCATGTTAACACCTTGAGGAGATACCACATTTGCAGCTACCTCCCTCATCTTCTAAGTAATATACTCAAGTCTTCTTCACTTGAAATCTGGATTATAATAACAATTTTCATACTCATGACCAAATCTTTGACAAACTTGACAATATGGTTTTCCTGACATTCCAAACTGGCTAATTCCAATGGTCTACAGTTTTTCCTGAATAATTTTGTTGAGTTCATCTGCAGTTACTACTTTCTTTCCCTGCTTATTTTCCTTCTTCTGCTTACTCTTATCCTTCTTCTGCTTCTTCTTCTTTTTCTTCTTCTTTTCTGACCAATCTTCATCATCAGTATCAATTTCTTCTTCAGTATCTTGATTTGAATCTTTATCTTCTGATTCTGAATCATCTAATTCTGAATCTAAATCCTCACTCTTCTTTTCTTCTTGTCCTTTAGTTCTGCCTTACCATGGGGGTCTCCCTACTGCACTTCTAAACTCCTTTTTGAGTCCCTTACAAAAGTAGTCTCCCAATTGCCCCATAGAAGTCTATTGTGCTACCTCCAATCTATTCTTCAAATTTCTAATTTTTTGTGCATAATTTTCAACCAACAAATCTTTCTGCTTCAATTTTCTCAACTTCTTGAAAGTGTCTTAGGTGTTTTATCCTCCCTAAACCTTAATAAAATATCTGCTTAAAATAATTATAATAATCAAAAGTTGGCATGCCATACTGCAAGAACTAATCTATGGCCTTACCCTGCAGCGTTGCTGCAAATTGCTCTTTCTTCACTACATCCGGATGTCATGCCTCATATCCACTTGCAGACCACCTTGTTTGAAACTGACCAACGTGGCTGTTAGCATATTGGGACTTTTTCCCGCTAAACTTTGTCGTGCCTACTTTGGGATTTGGTGCGACCATTGGAGGTATCGGTGAGTATTCTTACCGGGGGTGCATTGCAAGGTAAAGTACATATCCTTGATGGTACAAACTGCAATTATTTTCTTGCCCTTAAGGCTGTCTGAGTTAGTACTACATTAACCAATTGTCCCAAAAGTGGGTCTTGTTGGGTTTATGCTGGCCATGTCCGGCCGCCCATCTACTTGCTCCTAACCCAAGTGTATAGTAAACTTGAGCCACTCTTCAATATATGTGTATATTATAATTGGGGGCCTTAATCTTTGGCTCACCCCCTTCCATACATGTGTCTCTGTGCTCTTTCTCTCTGCCCACAGCTTCTCCCTTACAGATCCTGCTTCATCAATCTGTATCAGAGTGACAGGTGGGAGCAGAGAGTTCAGCCATAGCTTGAGCTCGGAGCTTGATCAGAGTTGAAGCTCAAGCTTAGAGGAGGAGAAGAGAGAGGGCTGCACATCAGATCTGAGACATTGCAAGAGAGTAATGTGCTTGCAGATGGTTGTGTACTGGAGTGTGTGTGTGCTGCAATTTTCAACCCGTTTTAGTGTTCATTAAGAGAATTTTTGACAAAAGCCATTTTTTGAAATTCTGTTTCGTTTCGCTATCGAAAACAGCGTTTTGCAACTTTTTGCCACTCACGCGCATCTGCTTATTTGTCACCATTTGGAAGATACATTTGATCAGGAGATTGTATGTAGACAACAGCATGTTCTTGCAGATCTGCATTCTACAGGTGTTTTGCCTCTTGTGTGAGGGCTTCCATAGCTCTTTCATTTCAGCTCCTAGATCCCTACTCTACACAGGTTTCCAGCATCGGATTGCGTTTCGACAATGGCATCGACACACAGAGTACAAGTTGCAGCATTTATGTTAGTTTTGGTTCCAGTGAGAGAAGTTTATATGCGTATATGCATATTTTGACACTTTTTACAGTGTTTGAGCTCTTTTGAGAGCAATTTGCCTCCCTGCAGGGATACTTTTTGGCATGCAATATGCTTTTGGCGTCTATTTGTGCACAGTGACAGCCTTGTACGTCTTTGTGGATACTGCCATTGTATGCTTTTGTGGAGCCATCTTCTGGCTAGTACGACAGTCCCGGCCATTTCTGAGACTTGGTCCGGAAGATAGCCATTTCTGAGACTTGGCTATACATTTTTTGTTGCATAACCTACGTTGTTGAGGTCGATAGCGTGAGGTTTTCATTAAGCTGGGGTATTCTCAAATGTGGAGATACCTTCGGTGATACAAGTAGCTGGAGCATCCCTTACGAGGCCTCGCCATAGGATATGTATAGAGTGGTATAGGTGCTTTTGACGCCGAGTTGGCGGTCTATGGTCAATTTTGACTATTTATGCGCCTCAGTTGGTCTCTATACATTGTACTTTTGAGAGGCATTACTCTCTTTTATGCTTTATGAGTGCCATACTTGGTCATTTTGTCTCGTATTTTGGTTGACATAGTCCCAAATACAAAGGAGACTCTGCCAAAATTTTCCCAGAATCTTTTGGTAGTTTTGTCACCATGTCTACTAGCAAAGGCCGTGACATTTATGACATAAAGAAGTTTGATGGCACTAATTTTCAGCTTTGGAAGAATCAGATGCAAGATGTGCTTGTCCAAAAGAAACAGAAATTGCCTATTATTTATGCGACACGGACTGAAGAGATGAATTTGACTCAGTTTTAGTGCGAGGAGCTTGATGAGCTATGCATATCTACTATTAGATTGCACCTTGCTGAGTCAGTATACTTTTCAGTGCTAGAATGTGAATCTGCCTATGCTTTATGGCAAAAGTTATGCAACACTTATGAGAAGGATACGGCAAGTAATAAGATTTTCATGATGCAAAAACTGTTTAACCTTCGCATCAAGGAGACAGCCAGTGTTGCCAGTCATATTAATGACTTTGATTTTCTATTTGCCCAGATTCGTGCACAACGGATCAATATTGATGACGAGATGAAAGCAATATTCTTACTTTGTTCGTTGCCACCCTCATGGGATATCTTTTGCACAGCTGTCAGTAACTCTGATCCTAATGGTACGCTAGTGTACATTGATGTCACTAGTTCTCTTTTGTCAGAGGAAATGCGTCGCAAGGCTATGGATAGCTCGCATCATGGCGAAGCTCATTATGTGCAAAAGGATGGAAAACATCGTAAAGGTCGTTCTTGGAATCGTGAATCCAAGAAAGAGGGCAATAGAGATGCTTCAAAGGGTAGATCAAAGTCTCCTGGTCATCGCAATGTTCAATGCCATTATTGTGATAAGTTTGGTCACATAAAGAAGGATTGTTATGCTTGGAAGCATGACAAAGGTAAAGGCAAAGGCAAAGACAATGATGATAAAGAGGAGAAACCGAAGAGTTCGGTTAAGATTGAAGAACTAAACATAGTGCAAGATGATTGTGATGCACAAGACATCAATATATTGACTGAAAATAATGATGTATTTTATGATGCACAAGAAACTCTATCTTTGCAGAGTTCTATGCCAGCAGAGCTACTTGTTAGTGGTGAAGTGTCCCATACATGGATTCTTGATTCGGGTGCTTCGTTGCATGTCACACCTCATAGGCATTGGTTTACTACATATGAAGAAACCATTGGCACTGTTACGCTAGGTGACAGCTACTCTTGTGACATTGTGGGCATAGGTGATATTGCTATGGTTATGGAAAATGGGGTGAGGTTTACCATACATAATGTGCGTCATGTTCCAGCTTTGACACAAAATTTGATTTCGGTTGGACGTCTTGATGACTTGGGTTACAAAGTCACTTTTCATCAGCAGTCTTGGCGTATTGCAAAAGGTCATCTTATTTTAGCCCATGGTTCTAAAGTTGGTACATTTTATCCTCTTTATGTACCTGACAAGAACAATGTTCTTTCTGTAACCGAGCTGCCAACTGTTGCTTTGTGGCATAGCTGGTTAGGTCATATGTCAAAGAAGGGAATGGAAACTCTTTCTCGTTTGGGCTACTTACCATCTTTATCATTTTCTGATTTTCCCTTTTGTGAACACTGTCAATATGGTAAGCAAACACGAGCACATCGTACACAGTCTTTTGACAAAGAAAGAAATCCCTTAGAGCTTGTACATAGTGATTTCTGTGGGCCTATGCCTTCTAAATCCCATGGTGGTGCGTCTTATTATGTTACATTCATTGACGATGCAACACGACATGTTTGGGTTTATGCCATGAAGTCTAAAGATGAGACTTTTTCTTGTTTCAAAAAGTTCTTATCTAGTGTGGAAACTCAGTCTGAACATAATTTGAAATCTTTATGCTCAGACAATGGTGGAGAATATGTCTCCAAAGAGTTTGCAGACTTCTGTTCAAGTAGAAGAATTAAGTGCGAGTTTACAGCTCCTTATACCCCTGCGCAAAATGGTGTTGCCAAACGAATGAATAGGACCATCCAAGAGAGGATTATGTATATGCTATCATAGGCTAATTTACCGCAAGCATTTTGGGCTGAAGCATTATACACTGCTGTGTATTTGATCAATAGATCACCACATGCTTCATTACAGTTTCGTGTACCTTTGGAGTTATGGTCAGGACATAAGTTGTCTTATGAAAAACTCCGTACATTTGGCTGCGAAGCTTATGCACATGTACCCAAGGAGTTGCGTGCTAAGCTTGACCCTAAGTCCAGGAAATGCATCTTTATTGGCTATGGTGTAGATGGTCAATTTGGCTATCATTTTTGGGATCCGGAAAGTCGATCAGTAATCCGTAGCAGTGATGTTGTCTTCAATGAGACCAAGATGCATAGGCAGCCAACGAAAGAGTTTGAATTCCGGAAAGTGACGTTTTCCAATGTATCACCTCTTGTACAGATAGCTCCAGAGCCAATTACTACACAGGCTAGTACAAGCTCTGATCAGCCAAGGAGATCTCAAAGAGCCTCACATCCGCCAGAACGATTTGTTCCAGGCGTGGACTTTGTGTTGCTGACAGATAGTGGTGAGCCTTCTTGTTACAAAGAGACCATGCTAGCCAATGATAAGGTTCAGTGGGAACATGCTATGAAGAGGGAGCTATCCAGTATTGCAAAGAACAAAACATGGGAACTTGTTCCATTGCCAAAAGGTAGGAAAGCTTTGCCTTGTAAATGGGTTTACAAGAAGAAGATTGCATCCAATGTTGAGAATTACAAAGCTCGTTTAGTGGCCAAAGGTTTCAAGCAAGAATATGGTGTAGATTTCCAGGAAATCTTTTCTCCAGTGGTCAAGATGATGACACTAAGAATGTTGCTTGCTTTGGTTGCCACAGAACATATGGAGCTTGATCAAATGGATGTCATTATAGCTTTCTTACATGGTGATCTCGAGGAAGAGATTTATATGCAACAACCTGAAGGGTTTGTGCTAAAGGGCAAGGAACATTTGGTCTGTAAACTTTTGAAAAGTCTCTATGGCTTGAAGAAATCATCCAGACAATGGTATCAAAAGTTTGATGCATTTATGCGTTCCCTAGGCTATAAGCGCAGTAATGAGGATCCATGTCTTTACGTGAAAAGACAACCAAATGGACAGCTTATTATGCTTATCCTTTATGTAGATGACATGCTTATTGCTGGTCATTCTAAGAAGGACATTGCTGACTTGAAAACCAAGCTGAAAAGTCAATTCGACATGAAAGATTTGGGTGAATCCAATCATATTTTGGGTATGTGCATTACTTGTGATCGTAAGAAGAGGTTGTTGTACCTTTCTCAAAAAGAGTATGTGCACAAGGTTCTTGATCGTTTCAACATGCAGAAGGGGAAGTCTTTGAGTACTCCATTGCCTGCATACTTGAAACTTAGCAAGAAAGAATGTCCCAAATCTGTTGAGGAAAAAGCTGCGACGGCTAAGGTTCCTTATGCTTCAGCTTGTGGTAGTCTTATGTATGCCATGGTGGCTACCAGACCTGACATTGCACATGTAGTGGGAGTTGTCAGCAAATTTATGTCTAACCCTGGTAAAAAGCATTGGGATGTTGTCAAGTCGATTCTCAGATACTTGAGTGGCACTGCAGATAGACAGTTATGCTATGGTCATGGAGAGTTATCCATTAAGGGATATGTAGACAGTGATTATGCAGGTTGTGTTGATAGTCATAAATCAACTACCGGTTGGATTTACACATTTGCTGGTTCTGCCATTTCTTGGAGATCAATTCTTCAAGATTGTACATCCATTTCCACTACAGAGGCAGAGTATGTTGCATTGAGTGAAGCATGCAAAGAAGCTATTTGGCTTGCTCGCCTAGTGCAGGATCTTGGATTGAAGCAATGCTTACCAGTTCTTCACTGTGATAGTCAAAGTGCTATTGCCTTGGCTAAAAATCCAGTGTTTCATTCCAGAATGAAACACATTGATGTGCGTTATCACTTCAGTCGTGAATGCCTGGAAAACAAAAGCCTTGACTTAGTAAAAATTCCTACGTCAGAAAACACAGCGGATGCACTCACCAAGAGTCTCTCTAACCATCGTTTCAACATTGTCTGAGTTGATGGGCATTGGGTAAGATAGAGACTTACTCATTCATTCTCTCTTTTGGCCTCTCACATTGGCCATCAAGTGGGAGATTGTTGGGTTTATGCTAGCCATGTCCGGCCGCCCATCTAACTGCTACTAACCCAAGTGTATAGAACACTTGAGCCACTCTTCAATATATGTGTATATTATAATTAGGGGCCTTAATCTTTGGCTCACCCCCTTCCATACGTGTGTCTGTGTGCTCTTTCTCCCTGCCCACAGCTTCTCCTTCACAGATATTGCTTCATCAGGTCTACTATGGGAGGAGTTGTTTGTTGGCCTCCTTGGTTTGCAGGTGGGGTCTCCTCCAACCTGTGTTCAAGTTCTTGCAGTTCAGTCTCCAGCCCAACAGTTCCTACTCTTGAAACAACCCCCCTTATAGGTTCTTCTTGGTCATCACTACCAGACTCTTCTTCCTGTCTTCCCGTTGTGGAGAACTCTCTCCTCAGTCTTAACCTTGTGCCATATGAGTGTTGTGGTAAATTAGACCCTTGCCCTTACCCACTCATGCATTGCTTCTTCTCTTCTCTCTTAAATATTGTACCAACACTTTCCTTTCATACAGATTTTAACATGAAGGCAAATTGCAAGCACCCAAAGGTAAAGATGATGAAACTACCTTGTCAAAAATTGCAATTTTGATTTCCTCTAGCAAGTTTGGGAAGAACTCCTCTAAGAACTTTGCTGCATATTCCTCAAACTCTTCCTACGTGGTTACCCAATTTGAGAATTCCTTCAGGTGATCTATGTCAACCAACATGTCATTTCCCTGCTGCATTCCTGAGTGCCATATGGTTCATGATGAATTTGAACCAATTGTAGGATCGCCAAAGTGTTAGGCACTCACATCCCTAACAGGTATTCAGTACAAGAAACATGCAGTGCAAGAGAAAGAGAAGACAATAGACTACACATTAAGTCACAAAACTGCAAAGCATATGAATAATAAACACCATGATTGAGAGAAAGAAGGTATTGCTTCACTGTGTATTCATCATCATCATCATAATACAAGCCAAAAACAGCAGTACGACTACAGGAAGATTGCAAACTGCTCGTTGTTTACCTCCAAAAACCTCTACACACCATAAGACAATTCGGGTATTTCAAACTACCTAAGCATTAGGCACTTGTGTAAACATGCCCCTAAGGTTTAAAATAAGAGCTTAGTTACATTCCAAAAAATATAAGTCCCCTAACACATTAGGCACTAACACCATTGAATAGGAAGCATTTGCAGCCACTAGATCTTGTCCATTGCAATGTTTTGTGGTCCTATGCTAACCAAGTCTCTAGGAGGAGCTAGCTATTTTGTGAATTTCATCAATGATCCAATAGAAAGGTGTGGATTTATCCTTTGTGACATAAGGATCGGGTCTTCTCTACTTTCCAAAAATTCTTAACATTGGTAGAAAATCAATCTAGCAAGAAGATCAAAAGCTTGAGGAGAAATATTGGTGGAGAATATGTCTCCAAGGAAATTTATAGCAATGGAGGTATAAAGACGTAGCTTATTGCACCTTACACACCTAATCACAATGGAATGGCAAAAAGGATGAATTGTACAATTTAGGAGCAAGTCACAACCATTCTTTCTATGAAAAATTTGACTCAAGGCTTTTGGGTAGAGGTAGTACAGATTGCAATACATATCATCAATTAGTTACCTAGAATTCCATTGAATTATTAGATTCCAAAGGAGTTGTGGTACATTACAAAACCCCATTATGATCATTTGTGTGTCTTTGGATGCAAGGCATATGCACATGTGCCTAAGGAGCTTCACAAAAAGCTAGACCCAAAGTCATGCAAGTGCATTTTCCTAGGTTACAGTGTAGATAGAGAGATGGGATAATTGTCTCTGGCACTCAAAATCTCAAAAAGTAATTTACAGTTCACATGTTATCTTCAATGCGTCAAAGATGCATAAGAAACCTATTAAAGAGATTGAGTGTAGAAAAGTCACATTTGAGGAAATTCCCTTAGAATCTATGAAAACTTAGAAGCCTAGTGATGTACCTTCCACTAGCAACACTCCAATTGACAAGGCAAAGAGCATTAGTCAGGCTTTGAGATGATCTACTAGATCCTCACATCCACTTGAGCCATTTCAGTCAGAGGTTTGGACTATATTATGATGACTGACTACGATGAGCCATCTTTTTACAAAGAAGCCATACAAGTGGAAGCAAGCCATCAATCTAAGTACAACTCGATTTGTCATGTAATGGAAATGGCCTATGAACTTTGAGAATAGTAGAATTAAGAGAATTAGAGTGAGCATTTTTGTGAGATTACTTTGAGAGCATAGAGGGTGAATTTAATTGATGGTAACAACATCACCATAGTACTTAATTAACTTGGCATGAACAATACTTTTGGAAGAAAGAGTATTAGAGAACATGACAATAGTTGAGGTCTGGATTTACTTAGAGCAGATGTACTTGGAGTCGGTCCCCGCTCCAAAAGGTGTTTGTGTTATAGATTCTCCCATCAAGAAAAGGTGTTTTGGAGTCGGTCCCCACTCCAAAAGGTGTTTGTATTATAGATTCTCCCATCACGAAAAACTTGGTACAATACAATATTTGTGTTCCTTGTGACCAAGGTGATGCAATGCAAATGGAAAGCTTCATGCATCATGAGCATAACATAAACTTTGCAAAAAGCATTAACTATCCCAAGCCTCAGTCCCAAGGCCTCAAACACGTTCAAAGGTGGAGAGAGCTAGCGGGGAATGAGGGTAGGGAAGAGGAATAAGAATCATTCATAGAAGAAAGAAAAAGTTCCTCACTTATCATCACTCTTCTTGCTTAGCATATCATAATAGCATAGTAATGAAGATGAAGAAGATGGCAAGCTTCAGCATTGAAGCATGGACCTTGGCTGGATTTGCATTCCATAGCCAAGAGTGTTGGTGTAGACTCTCAACTTCTCAACAAGCTTGGAGAAGGAGATGGAGCTCTTGCACTTTGCACTTCACACAATGTGTGTGTGTGTGTGTGTGTGTGTGTGTGTGTGTGTGTGTGTGTGTGTGCACGCACATGCGAGAGTATACCCCTCACATGCTTGGTCCACCTCTCTCTCTCTCTCTCTCTCTCTCTCTCTCTCTCTCTCTCTCTCTCTCTCTCTCTTGTATTATTTAACTATATCATTTGGACATGTGTCCTCTTTTTCCTCTTTGTGAGAGAAAGAACTTAATTATGTATTTTTATCTCATTGGACCCCTTTAAAGCCTATCCAATAGGATTCAAGCACATCATGAGGGCCAAATGGGGAGGATCTTGACATGTGTCTTTTATGCTTCTTAAGATATCATGTTTGAATTGAACACTTCAAGCACCTTAGTCATTTAAGCATGAAAATCATTTATGCCTCTTGAGAGATCATGTTTGAATTGAACACTTCAAGAACCTTAGTCATTTAAGGATGAGAAGCACCTCAAGCTTGGGCAAGGTTCCCACAAACACTTTAAGCACCTTAGTTAGCAAGCACGACAAGCACCTCATGCTTGGGTAGGATTCCCACCTCAAGGTCAACCCTGACTTGCCTAAGGTCAAAGGACTTTTTAACACTAACTTTTGGAGGTGTTTAATGAATATAACCCTAAGGTCTTTAAGCTCCATTAGGTAGCATTGCTCTTTAACAGACCGTCTCTCATTTGGATAACTTTAACCTTGGCCCCATGTTGAGACAGATCCATAAGCACGTATCTATATTATAACCCTTATTCGCATTTATTTTCCCACATTAAATGATCAATTTAATATGAGAAAATCATTTGGTTTGGTTAGATATTAGATTTTATGACATTACCTCTCTCTTGAAATCATAGTCGTCCTTGACTATGAAGTAGAAGAGATAAATTCTTAGTCACTAGTCTACATTTCTTAGCGGGTAGAGGATCCCTTTTCACCCTACGACATCATTCCAAAATGGATGACTAGTCCATTGGGTGCTTAGGAAACATAGCTTCCACAAGCATGTATGCTCTTTAGTCCACATCATACTCCCAAAGTAAACTGGCAAATTCTACTTGGTGTTTGAGTGACGTCGTCATCACCACAACATGATTATAAGCATGCATACTATTTAAATTTGTGCATAAAAGAGGATTAGTCTTATAAGACAAAAACATTGTTCATTTAGAAAGCATTTACATTTGCTTACTCTAGTGTAGCATTCTAAGCATTCACCAGGTTCATACTATCCTTAAGCTGTATTCCATCTAGCATCTTCAAAATGATAATTTTTGAACTTACTAAGATACTGTTGGATAATCTTACCATGTCGTAGTACCGTGTCTTCATGCCGAAGGATAGCTTTGGGTTGTAGCACCTCTTCTTAGTCTTTGATTTCTGGAGGGTATTCAATAATTGATTCTCTTGGTGGCTCTCCTTTGTAGGCCTTAAGTAGGCTCACATGAAAAGCATTGTGTATGAGCCAATGGTTGGGAAACTTGAGTTGATAAGCCATGTCATTGATTGGCTTCACGATTTGAAAAGTACCATAGTATCTTTTTGCTATTTTAGCATAATACTTTTGATGGCCCGTAGGATTTTTGCCCTTCGTTTGCCTCAATCGAGCCTTGGGAAACTTAAGTAAGACCGAATCATTTTCTTTGAACGTTAAGGCCCTTCTGTGCTTGTCAGTTGGTAGCAGCTTATCCATCTCATGTACTTTAAGTAGTAAGGGACTTTTAGGTCTTCCCTTTATGATCTCAAAAGGTTCTTTTCCTGTAGGGTGAAAGCATGGTTTGGTGGTACAAAAAAAGGACCTATTTTGCTTCTACTTGGTTGGTACTTCTACATATGTCCACACTTTGGAGGGAACCTTTTTTTTCATCTATGTTAAATAATGGTAGGAGGGAAATTTGTATGATTTAAACTTTCCGTAAAAGAAAACGTGGGTGGGGCAATAAGTAATGCGAGTGGTGTTTTGAAACCGTGCCAAAAGTCCCATCACAGACTGCGTTTGTGAGTGGCGTAGTTGCTCAACACATTTTCCAGCTTCCGCCTTGCTCTCTTATTACATCGCCTTCTGCAAACCACTATAGTTGTAGGTAACAAGCTCCCCGGCTACTCACAATCAGAAAGATGAGGACGGCAGCGAGGAAATCAGCAGCCAAAGCGTCACCAGACAATGGGAAAAAGAAGAAGAGGACAATGGATGCAAAATCCCCTCGGAACATCGACACCCCAAATACGAGGGCTAGCAAGGGGGCCTTCTTTGTGGAGAGGGAGAAACCTTCTGTGTCCATGGAGACTTCATTTAAGCCTAGGCCTCTTTTTTCCGATGATGAGACTCCACGGTCATCTACAACATCTAAAGGTAGGTGCTATGAGAGCTGTGCGTTTTCTGGTGATTTACCATTTTATTTTCCATGCATGCAAGCTTCTGCATGTCTTTTATCTGATGAGGTCTGCATTTGCTTTTTTTGCATGCAGCAAGTACATATGCATGTTTGGGATCTTCTTAGGAATTTAGGGTTTAGGAAAGTTACAAAGTTACATGTATAAGCTGCTCTTTAGATTTCTAACTTGCATGCATGCAAGTGCAAAAATCAGTATATGTTGTGCATGAGCATAGCACAAAGTTGAAGCTCAGTAGGGATGTCAGCATAACCAAATTTGGTTAGTACCAAATTTGGTACTAACAGTACCAAATTTGATACTAACCACTACCAAATTTGGCTTTGTACACAACTGAATTTTGCAATTGTCACCTGAATGAGATACATTCATTTCATTCCATGTGTTTTGTTTTGCACAACTGAAATGAGGCATATAATGAGGGCATGTCTTTACTTGCGTGTTGTTTCCACATCGCAGGAAAAAACAAGATGGAGGAGTACCCTATCTTGACAAAGTTCTGCTATACAGCACAAGAGCTTCATGATGAGTATGGATTGAGCATGGAGGGGGTGCTACCAAAGGATCTTACGGAAGATGACATCCCCGATGACTAGTGGCTCACTGTATTCAGGCATTCCAACCAGAAGAAGACAAAGATTTACTTAAATCACGTGCAGCCACGGCTTCAGGATGAATGCAGGTTCCTGTTCCATAAGGTGTACCAAGCCCCACCATCATGTGGGGAGATCACTACAAAATTTTCCTGTTGTTTTGCATATGAGAAGTGTCATGCAGCCACAAAGGACCCTGCGGGCCACAGGGTTGCATGGGCCAGGTTTGGTGAGAGTGTACTCAACATGTGTTCCTCCCGACCAGGAGGCTTGGAAAAGAAGGTTGAGAATTGGCGAAAGGCAAATGGTGCGTCCCAAGGAGGCCACCCGTCAAATACCAAGAAGCCCCGACTTACGCCAGTCGGTAGTATGCCCCCTACACAGAAAGTCCCCCCACAGCGTCATGAGGAGAAGACACCTGATTATATTGCGGACCTTGAAGCTATGGTTGGGAGAGTCCCTCGGACATGTGTCGAGGTAGCCGATAGGCTGAAAGAGCTGACAATGTCTCTGAAGCAGAAGAAGGAAACACTCTTGAGGGCAGAGGGTTCCAATAAACTTGTCAAGCAGATTATGGACGACATCAAGGAATATGAGACCCAACTGGAAACAGTGAGAGAGGCCAACACTGGCGATGACGCAGAAATCAATGTGATAGAAGCTGATTTGGCTGTCGGTCGAAGGATGCTAAGTCGATATGGAATCAATGAAGATACGTCATTGCTCGACAAGGAGATTCTAGAGCAACAGGTGCTGGTAGTTTTGGAAGTTTTTGGTAGAACTGTTTATGCTTGGTTTGGTGGGATTGGTAGTGTTAGGTACCTTTGGTAGAACTGTTTATGCTTGGTTTGGTGGGATTGGTAGTGTTAGGTACCTTTGATAGAACTGTTTATGCTTGGTTTGGTGGGATTGGTAGTATTAGGTACTCATGGTAGAACTGTTTTTATTCTAGGTAGTTTATGGTTTCCTTCTGTCTTATGGTTTGGTATTTCTGGTACTATGAAGAATTTTTTGTACTTTAAGGTACTTTAAGGTACTTTAAGGTACTTTTTGAAAGTGCTGCAAAAGGTGTTATGGTAGTTTTATTCTGATAGCTTTGGTAGTTTTGCTAGTTTTGGTACTTTTAGGTACTATTTGAAAGTGCTGCAAAAGTGTAATTGGTAGTTTGATTTTGGTAATTTTGGTAGTTTTGGTAGTTTTTGAAAGTTCTGCAAAAAGTGTTTCTTTGGTAGTCTTGGTAGTTTTGGTTGTTTTGGTACTATTTGAAAGTTTGATTTTGGGAGTTTTGGTACTTTTGGTACTTTTGGTACTTTTAGGTACTATTAGAAAGTGCTCCAAAAAGTGGCTTCTGTAGTTTGATTGGGTAGTTTTGGTAGTTTTAGTACTTTTAGGTACTATTTGAAAGTGCTACAAAAAGTGGGTTTGGTAGTTTGATTTTGGTAGTTTTGGTACTTTTAGGTACTATTTGAAAGTGCTGCAAAAAGCTTGCTTGGTAGTTTGATTTTGGTAGTTTTGGTAGTTTTGGGTACTTTTAGGTACTATTTGAAAGTGATGCAAAAAGCTTGTGTGGTAGTTTGATTTTGGTAGTTTTGGTACTTTTAGGTACTATTTGAAAGTGCTTCAAAAAGTGGTTTTTGGTAGTTTTGGTACTTTTAGGTACTATTTGAAAGTGCTGCAAAAAGTGGCTTTTGGTAGTTTTGATAAGGTTTGGGTAGTTTAGTTCTTCATTGAGGGTATTTATATGTTTTTGGTACTATATGATTCCCGAGTTTGGTAGTTTTTGGTAGTTTTGGTGGTTTTGGTAGTTTGGGTTCTGTTTCGTAGTACAGTACTTAGAAGTACCAGTCTCGGTATGACTTCTTGGTAGTTTTTGAAACTAATTGGGACCGCTGGTTGTCAACAGGCTGAGTATGACACTCTAGAGAAAAAATGGAAGGAAGGTCAAGAGCATACCCTCTTCCCAAGCCTGAAGGAGATGTTGTCTGATATCAGGCTTGGGAAGAGGTTCCTACTATATCCTAGGCCCCAGGTTAATGATTCGGTAAATGTGATCCCGGTGTTTGGTATGTGTGTTGCATGCGGTGAGCCCTTGGAGTGCGCACATGTAGTCGGAACCTTCATGCTAGAGTGCCGACACCAATATTATCCCTTGTGCTTTAGTGCTCTGTTACAAAGCAGGGATCAATGTGTCAAGCCGGGTTGTAATATGGTAATCTCTGATTTGGCAAAGTCCTGGGCCAATGGGCTTCAAGTTGTCAAGAGTAAGTATGTGTGCATTTTTGAATACATATGCGCACTTGCAACTCAGTGAGGTTTTCATACAAGTTAGTATGTGTTGTCTTTCTTTGTGTTTGCAGAGGAGGAGGATGCTGCAGTTGCTGACCAGCACGCCACAAAGTCGGCTGCAAGTCGAATATGGGACGTGGATGAGGTGACAAGGGAGATATCAGATGTTCTCCACGATTTGAAGCAAGGTAATTCTGTAGGGAAAGACAATGTGACGGGGCAAAGATGTGAGGCAACAGGTGACAGCGAAAGTAAAAGTGAGGAGGAGGCCAGAGATGATAAAAAGACAGGTGACAGCGAAAGTAAAAGTGAGGAGGAGGCCAGAGATGGTAAAAAGACTAAGGACAAGGAGGAAGGTAAAGTCCCTGTTGTTGTGGAGCTGGATGTGGAGGAAATCCAGGATGCTGCCAACACAAGCTCGATGAAGCAACGGCCAAGAAGGGAGAGGAAGAACCCACAAAGGGGGGTGTTGGGGAGGGGGTGGAAACCACAAAGGGGAGTGAAGGGGAGGTCAAAGAGGGGTCGGAAGGCAACAAAGATCGGAGGGAGGCCGAGGATGAGCAGGAAGAAGTACTTGCGAACGATACTGTTGTGGAAAGCACCGACGGGGGCGTTGACTCTACTGCTGCCGATGCTGTTTCGAAGCAGAGAGGTGATTCCCCTGATTCCGTGACCCTGCACGAACTTTTCTGTTTGCAAAGAAAGAAGCGCAATCACGCCCGTGATCAATTATCCCGTGCATGCAAACCGTAGCCAGTGAGAATCTATTGTATTCCGCACTATGTGCTTTTTAGTGACTAAGTCAACTTGATTTTTTGGCCCTGAGCTTTATCTGTTCTCTCTATCTAGTTCTGTGTTGGTATGTTACCTTTCGTTACATTACTGTTTCAGTTGTCCTCACTATATGTGCATTACAGTACCAAATTTGGTACTTTTTGGTACTGTTGAACTTGGGTGCACGTATGTCCACTATTACAGTACCAATTTGGTACTTCTTGAACTTGCGATTTCGGATAGTCCTTATCACTTGTGCAATACAGTACCAAATTTGGTAGTTTTTGGACCAGTTTTCTGTTTTAGATATGATGTTTGCACTGTGTATTTGTCCCCACTCATTATGTTTGTTGGTGCTGTAGTAAGTTGGTGGCTAGATGAGACACCGGCAAGCACATTGTTGCAGCCTGATGTGGCTGCTAGACGCGGGCGGATGATTGTGCTTGATCTTAATGGCGTGCTACTAACCAGCTGCAGCGAAATCCCTGAGGAACTTGAGTGCCTGCCAAAGGAGCACACGCCACGGGTAGTCTATCTCCAAAAGAATGTAATTTGTCTTGTAAGGTCGGATGCGGAGCAGTTCATCCTACGGCTTAAACAAAAAGCCATCCTAGTGTTGTGGTTCTGCTGTAGAAGGGAAAAACTGTTACACATGGTGAACGCGTGCTTCCCCAACCATAGAAGGCAAAAATATTTTGCAGGTAAAGCATGCCCGCTTTGAATGTTGCAGGACATAAGTTACGCATACCTCTAACCTCGTTTTTTGGCATTAGCAGATATTCTCTCCCAAGAGGACTGTGAAATATGGCGGCCCCGTATGTCGGAGGTGCCGGTTGTGCCCAAACACATGGGCGATAATCCCGTTTTCCTGAAGAAGCTACGGACGCTGTGGGCAAGGCACCCGAAGTACGATGCTAGCAACACTATTCTTGTAGATGACTGTAGATACAAGTCTCTTAAAAATGACTATGAAAACTGTATGGCAATCCGATCATACAATCCCATGGTAGTAGGAACCGATTACCCGTTTTACTTGCTGGATTTTGTTTTACCTTGGTTGCTCGGGTGGATAAGGGATCGGTACCCAACAGCGTACACTCGCAAAAACCCAGTCTTTGACACTGAAGACGATATTTGTGGGTACATTACCGATTACTTCATACAGATGGAGGGGTACTCCTATAAATTTGATCCCCTGAGGTAGCAGATTGCCATAATCATGTAAATAGTGGAATTTTGTAACCCGATACTATACATAATGAAAAACCACTTCTCTTGTTCAAACTGTCTTGGTATCTTGATCTCTACTATTGAAACCTCTGACTAATTCTGTTGAAACCTCTTGGAGCTAACCAGGTTGTCCAACATTTTAATTTTTGAGGCAGATAGCATCTATGTTTGGCATACCTTTCATGTTATCAACGTAGTTCTAGACATTGCTCAAGGTGGTCGTATCAAATACGAATAGACAAACTGAAAAATACCAAGAAATAAAGTAAACCATAAGTGATACAGCAAGTTCAAGGAGTACCAAATTGTACCAAATTTGGTACTGTAATAGTGCACAGGAGTGCACCCAAGTTCAACACAGTACCAAAAAGTACCAAATTTGGTACTGTAATAGTGGACCGATGTGCACCCAAGTTCAACAGTACCAGAAAGTAGAGAACCAGATAGAGCAATAAAGTGAACCATAAGTGATACAGCAAGTTCAAGCAGTTCCAATTTGGTACTGTAACAGTGGACAGACGTTTACCCAAGTTCAACAGTACCAAAAAGTACCAAATTTGGTACTGTAATAGTGGACAGAGAAGCACGCAAGTTCAACAGTACCAAAATGTACCAAATGCACATATAGTGAGGACAACTGAAACATTAATGTAATGAAAGGTAACATACCAACACAGAACTAGATAGAGAGAACAGATAAAGCTCAGGGCCAAAAAATCAAGTTGACTCAGTCACTAAAAAGCACATAGTGCGGAATACACTTGGTACTGTTGACTACCAGATCTGGTACTGGATTCAGTTGTTCAATCAGGGCTTCTCATTGCCCTCAAGTAACATGGATGCACCTTCGTTGCTCTCATCATCATGATATGGCATGCTATTGTATATCCTCTCATATACTTCAGTAGACAACTTGTATTGTAAAATTTGACCTAGGGATCCTGCAATAGGCTCCATCGGGAAACGTATGGCCCTAACAAGATGTGAGTAGATCATTACCGGAGATGTGTGATCCAATAGCCGGTATGTATCAGCTTTTCCTTCAACTTGGTCATAAAAAAAGCCTTCAACAACCTTCCCTCCTATAACAATTTTGTTATGCCACTTATCCTTTTGTGCTTTCACCGTTTGGTACAACACTTCTGTGCATTTGATAATCTAGAAGTCTTCATTTGCCTCAGCTGCTTTTACTGCAAAATTATCCCCTATGGACAGCATGCCACTTAACATGTCAGGGCATCCTTCATATAGTGGCAGGTTGGACACTTGGCTCATCGGAATCGATGTTGAATCTCCACCCTCCTCCTCGTCATCTGATTCGTCATCCCTAATTGTATCCCCGGACTCTGGCAATGGTTTGATGCAAACATATTTCCATTCTTCAATGTGCATTCTGTTCCTGCATCTTCTCCACAACCCACGCATACACGGATCACAAAAGCATGAAAGTGATCGAAAGCGTATGGCGGTGCGGTTGTCCTGTGAATAGCCATCAGCACAATGAAATGAGCGGGAGCCAATGATGCGCTCACAGTCCCAATGCAGATTGCGCTGCACTTCATTCGTGCCAATAAGCCAAAAGACTCTTTGCGTATTACACCTCTGAGACTTTTCTTTTGGATGAAAAGTTGCTTTCAAAAAGTTGACAACATAGGCTGCACACTTCATACGCCAGCCATCTGGTTTCAATTCCTCATGCGTCAAAGCTCTCTTGATGACTGCCCGTGCCCCATCATGTTCACCTTTTCCATGGCCGGATGCAGAGAAGTTATGCATCATGTGCAAGCCTGTCATTTGATAGTACTTGGCCACAAAATAGTAAGGTCTACGGGCCTTGAATTGTGAAGCAGCACCATCTGACCAAACCCAATGTTGTTGAAGAGAATGTCCTCGTTCTTTCAACCACTTGTCATGCAGCAAGAAACAATGTTGTACAAACAATGCGTCATGTTGCTTGTCATCCGATATGTAGAAGTGTAGCGTCTTCTGTGTACTACCTACTGCATTTCTTAAATAAGTGATGTGCACAAGTATTGTGACTTGGGTAGACCACCAATGCATTGACTGAATTTCATTCTGAACTTTAAAGGAATAATTCTCCGTAAAGTCAATAACAGATACTACAACGTTGCTAGGAAAATTTTGCAAACAGTCCTTGAATTGTTGGGCTTGCCAGCAGAAGACAAAGTTGTGCCTGATGAAGCCTATCAGATGGGCTGAAAATAGGCTAAGAAAAGTCCCACTTTTCATCCGTTTCACAATCAAGTCCTTTCTCTTCTTCTCACTCCCACCTTCGTGAACCTGTAATGTTCCAACCTCCATGAAAACCTTCACAGGCACCTCCTTGCTATCCTCTGCTATCTCATCGGGACAAAATGTCAACCTCCGTACTCCACATTGTGAGCAGCCCCCCATCAAGCATTTCTTTGCATGGTATTCACAATTTGGAGGCTTTGGGCACATGATGGATTCCCACATAACGGTGATGTGCTGACACACTACTTGGTTTGCAAAACACGTTCCTCTCTCATCACCTCTGCAACAAACGGAGCAAGTGCAAAGGTGACCTTTTCCGTGGTGCCCTAACTTGTTCTGTCGCATTTGATTAAGGGCCTCTTTGAAATAGAGCATCTGCACATGAACCACACAACAGCAAGTATTTCTGTCCTTCAACTTTCGTACAAAGTATGGCTTCAATGCCTCGAAGCATCTAAGAGACACTACCACTGTTGGGTGAGCCTTCTTGAATCTTTGGTATAGCTCAACCTATGGCACAAAAACAAAACGATTCAGAAAAAAACCAACATCATGGTACTAGTAAAATTTCACTACTGCAGTAGTGCCAAAACTGGCTTTCGACAGTTCCAAATATGGTACTATAATAGTGGACAGACGTGCACCCAAGTTCAACAGTACCCAAAAGTACCAAATTTGGTACTGTCATAGTGGACAGATGTGCACCCAAGTTCAACAGTACCAAAAAGTTCCAAATATGGTATCGTAGATTTGGTACTGTCGGTAGGCTTTGGTACTCTATAGATATTATTTGGTACTCTACATATAGGCTTGGTACTATCAGAAGTGTGGGGTACCCTGTAAATATACTTTGGTCCTATAGTGGTAGGCTTTGGTACTCTACAGATAGGATCTAGTACTCTTTAGAGAGGATTTGGTACTCTACAGATAGTCTTTGGTGGTATCCGATGAGTTTGGTACTCTACATATAGGCTTTGGTACTATCAGAAGTGTGGGGTACCCTGTAAATAGACTTTGGTCCTATAGTGGTAGGCTTTGGTACTCTACTGATAGGATCTGGTACTCTTCAGAGCGGATTTGGTACTCTACAGATAGTCTTTGGTGGTATCCGATGAGTTTGGTACTCTGTAAATAGACTTTGGTTCTCTATACATAGGCATTGGTACTGGATAAATAGGTTTTGGTACTCTGTCAAGAGGATTTGAAACTCTATGGATAGGCTTTGGAACTCGATCGCTAGGATTTTGTACTCGATATACCGGATTTGGTACTCTACAGATCTGAGTTGGTACTCCATAGATAGGCTTTGGTACTCGATATACCGGATTTGGTA
Organism: Adiantum capillus-veneris; assembly: GCF_014529385.1. NCBI lineage: Eukaryota > Viridiplantae > Streptophyta > Polypodiopsida > Polypodiales > Pteridaceae > Adiantum > Adiantum capillus-veneris. Next base: position 128,143,927 of record NC_140947.1, read on the forward strand.
CCCTACATATGTGCTTTGGTACTCGATAGACAGTATTTGGTACTCTACATATAGGCTTTGGTACTATCAGAAGTGTGGGGTACCCTGTAAATAGACTTTTGTCCTATAGTGATAGGCTTTGGTACTCTACAGATAGGATTTGGTACTCTACAGAGAATATTTGGTACTCTACAAATAGTCTTTGGTGGTATCCGATGAGTTTGGTACTCTGTAAATAGTTTTTGGTTCTCTATACATGTATAGGCATTGGTACTGGATAAATAGGTATTGGTACTCTATCGAGAGGGTTTGAAACTCTATGGATAGGCTTTAGCACTCGATAGCTAGGATTTTGTACTCGATATACCGGATTTGGTACTCTACAGATCTGCTTTGGTACTCCATACATATGCTTTGGTACTAGATACACCGGATTTGGTACTCTACAGATGTGCTTTGGTACTCCATAGATAGCCTTTGGTACTCGATAGACATGATTTGGTGCTCTACATATAGGCTTTCGTAATATCAGAAGTGTGGGGTACCCTGTAAATAGATCCTGGTCCTATAGTGATAGGATTTGGTACTCTACAGAGAGTCTTTGGTGGTATCCGTTGAGTTTGGTACTCTGTAAATAGACTTTTGGTTCTCTATACATAGGCATTGGTACTGGATAATTAGGTTTTGGTACTCTATAGAGAGGGTTTTAAACTCTATGGATAGGCTTTGGCAGTCGATAGCTAGGATTTGGTACTTTATAGATATTCTTTGGTACTGTAAACACCCTCTGCCGTACAGCAGACTACCAAATTTGGTACTGTCTGGACCAAATAAGCCTTAAGTAGCACCAAACGAGATGAACAATTACTAGAAGTTGTTGGTACCTGAGATTCGTCGAGTAGATGTATAGCATGTTTGACAACACTTTTCCTTTCAATTCTCATCTTGCATATGTCTTTCTTGTTGGGTGAAACTCTGCTCTCTGATGTCCAAAAGGCATATACCAAATCTCTTGTTTCATTGGTAATAACGGTTCCTCGTGGAAATTGTCTCTCACAAGCACTCAATGGCAACACTTCATCTTCATCTTTATTCTCTAGCCGCGAGCTTGCTGCAGCTATATTCCTTCGATGGATCCCCAAGATACTAGCCATTCTGGATTGGTTTACTGATTGTGAGTTTGTACTATTGTTCAGAATCATTGCCAAAGAGCTTCTCTTTACAAAAAGTTCACTTGCTGAATGAGGGACCTTGATTTGAGTCAAAGTGTTGCGCACACCCGATACAACAGTGTCTTCGACTTTGCTGAAATTTGATGGTTGCAGCAAGGAAAATTTTTGGTGGTCCAGGAGTTGCCGGAATATTTCCTTCTGCTCATTCTTTGGAATCCCTACTGTTTGCTTGCGCCAACATCAAGCCACCACTGCACAAATGTTCTTTCTTGACCTGGCTTTCCGTAATCCAAGAGCAGACGTAGGATGTCTTTCCTTGCTTCTCTGTGCGCGTTTCTTTGCAGCCCAATAATCACGAAGAAAAGCCTGATTATCGGCTGGAATACTAGTGCTAATGGAATTGATGTGCATCTGCTGAACATTGGTTGGGCCACCTTGTACCTCGTCAAAAGAGAGGAACTGTGCGTCACCCTCCATCTCGTCGATAGAGAGGAGTTGTGCATCACCTTATACCTCATTGAAAGAGAGGTCCTGAGCATCACCTTCTATGTCATCGAAAGAAAGGTTCTGAGCATCACCAAGACAGTAATCTCCTGTGCTACTATCCATTTGCACAGAGAGAGAGAGAGAGAGAGAGAGAGAGAGAGAGAGAGAGCTCGAACACAGCAGCTCGGTGGCTATGGAGGCGGTAAGGAAGGCGAGAAGGTTCAAAACTGAGAGAGACACACAGGGAGAGGGACGTGCGAGGGAGGGAGGGAGAGAGAGAGAGAGAGAGAGGTGCTGGAGTGAAAGATGCCAACCGTAACCCCACCCCCCGGCCCCGCCGTCACCCCCACCTCTTCTTAGGATTGCATGCTTCTAAAGTTAAAAAAACGTCCACTTAAAAAAGAAGTTTATTTGCCCTCCCCAATTCCAAAAAAATGCCCATGGTTTTTACACACAAGAATCACCAAGCATATGTTGTGTCAAGGACACTACTTTTTGTACCACCAAACCATGCTTTGACCCTGTAGTAGTATGGATCGTATTATTGTACGCATACTCTATAAGGGGTAAGTACTTCTCCCATTGTGATAATTGATTAACTTCTGTAACATAAGTCTTTAGTAGATTGAGTATCATAAGGTTAACTATTTCACTTTGGCCATTTGTTTGTGGGTAATAGGCCGAAGAGAGATTCAATCTTGTACCTAGATTTTCAAAGAGACCTTTCCAAAAATTACTGGTCATTCTAGGATCTCTATCTGACACGATGGATGTTGGTAATCCATGGTGTTTGAAAATCTGAGATATGAAGAGGGTTGCCATTTGGTGTGCCTTAATAGTCTTTTTGACAGGAATAAAGTGTGCTTGCTTGCAAAACCCGTTGACTATTCTCCATATTCCCATGTTCCCAAGGATAAACTTGGGTAATCCAAAGATAAAATCCATGGATATATTCTCCCATGGTGAATTAGGGATTGGCAATGGCTAGAGTAATCCAGGTTTCTTTCCTCTACCATACTTAGTCTTTTGGCATACCACACATTTTGAAACATCCTCTTGTATATCTACTTTCAATAGAAGTATGTCTCTACTTCTTGAAGAGTAGGTTGAATGCCTCTATGCCCCGCATAGGGAGGAGCATGTGAATCATACATGACTTTCTCATGAAGGGAGTGGATAACACATAGCCTATTGCCTCCATGGACAAGATACCCATCCTGCAAGGTGAATGGTTCCTCTTTCTTCCCCAAAGCAAGGGATGACATTACGTCTTTAAAGTCGGGGTCAATATCATACTTATCTATCATAGAATATAGATCATTGTGAGTTGCTATAGACATCGCATTAACTTTTGGTCATCGTGAAAGTGCATTAGCCACACTTGATTGTGCTTACCAGCAATGTGAGCAATATGAAAATAAAATTACAAAATAAAATTTTCCCACCTCATTTGTTTGTCGGAAAGCTTGGTTTGCATCATGAAGTATTTGAGACTTTGGTGGTCTGTTCGTAAAATGAATGGAGACCCCAATAATTCCATGTGTCTAGGGCATGTAGAACAGCTAAAAGCTCTTTCTCATAAATGCCCAAGACCCGTTCAGCCGTATTGAGCCTTCGGCTCTCATATACTATGTCATGCCCTTCTTGAAGCAAAACTGCTCCAAGGCAATCACCACAAGCATCACATTGGACCTTAAATGGCTTTGAGAGATCCGGAAGCATGAGGACTAGTTGAGAGGTAAGCTTCTCTTTTAGCTTGTCAAAAGGATTTTGCTCCTTAGCAGTCCATAAATACTTAACGTTCTTCTTTGTTAAGTCATGTAATAGTCCTGCTATTTGAGAAAATTTTTCTATGAAGTGTATATAGTCTGCACACATACCAAAAAAGCTTCTTAGCTCATATAGATTCCTTGGATTGGGACATGCTTTTATTACCTCTAACTTTGATGATCCATACGGATACCATCTTGAGAGATAATACGATCTAAGTATTGAATCTCTTGAAGGAAAAATTCACTCTTCTTTTGGTTGAGAAAAAACTTGTTCTACCTCAATGCTTGAAAAATCACTTGGAGATGTTGCTTGTGTTCCTCCAAGGACTTGGAGTAGATGATGATATCATCAAAGAACACTCCAGTGAACTTGTGGTAGGGTATAAATATTTTCTCCATCAAACAATTGAATGTGGTTGATGCATTGATTGAGCCAAAAGGCATGACTAGATATTCATAAAGACTAAATGTGGTACAAAACCCTGTCTTTAGGATATCTTCATCCACTATCCTTATTTGATGATAGCCACTTTTAAGGCCAATCATATTGAAGTAGGTAGAGCCTTGTAGCTTGTCAAAAACATATTCTACCCGCCAAGGCAAGAGAAATTTATTTTTGATAGTGATATGGTGTAGTGCTCGATAGTCCACACACATGCGGTATGTACCATCATTCTTTTGCACTAAAAGGATTGGAGAACAAAAGGGAGAGGAGATAGGCATCACCATCCCTTTGTCTACTAATTCTTGTACTTGCCTCATGATCTCCTCTTATTGAGCTTCAGAAACTTGATAAGGAGGCTTGCTAGGCGGCGAGCTTCCAGGTAGAAGCTCAATTCGATGGTCATCATCCCCTTGTTTTGGAGGTAAGTCCATAGGGATACATCGATAAAAACATATTGGAATCCATTTAGAAAAGTAGACAAGTCTAACTCTTCTTGATTCCTACCATTTCATTTTGTGCGCTCCTTGCCGCACTGTCGAAGCAAGGGACTTGCCAATACACCGTGTGCGAGCCACAAACGGCTCCAAGCACACAACAAGCCTAAACTAGCAAGCTCAAGAAAACAAAGGGTGTGTCACTCACCGCTCTACGCTCGCCTTCGTGGTGGATTCCTCGCCGCGATGAAGAAGAAGCTGCAGTCGTGCCGCGCTCAACCGCTTCGCCGCCGTCGTGCCTTCGTAATGCTCGATCGCACACACACTCTCCCTCTCTCTCTCTCACACACACACACACACAAGGAGGTGAAGAAGAAGAAGATGGAGATGGAGCAAGCGCACTCTTCAATTGCACAAATGAGAGAATGAGTAAAAATTAGGTTTAGTTGGCTTTTATAGGAGCTCACCCCATTCACACTTGGGCGCCCATGCTTAACCAACTAATCCCTTGAATGTCCAAGTTAAAGTGCGCCTCTCATTGGCGATCACTCTACCTTTCCCTATTGGACCGACAAGCCCGGTACCTGACTCTACTTAAATAAATAATACAACGTTTATAGATCATAGGGTGTCCGTGTGCCGTGAGGGTTAACATGTCCCCCTTCCTGATGTAGATTCCGTCCTCGGAAGCTATTGAGTTGAAGCTGGTTCGTCGAGGTGGAAGAGCATTTGAGATGAATGTCCTTAGCCTTCTTCAGTCACTGCAAAATCAAACAACATTGGCACAGTAATTGCATTCTCTTAAAAAGCATATGCAGTTTTAGGTAGACACATTGATTGGTCAAAGAATTTCAAACCATTTGGTAGCAATGAACATTAAATTGCAATGTAATCAAATGCATAAACAGATGTAAAGGTAAAAAATTAAACAAGTCTGGGGTCGCTAATTTGACGGTCGAAAAGTACTAGAGATCGAATATTAATACCATGGGTAAGCTTCTTAATTTTCTGTGGTCAATTAAGTTGTTTAATCGCGAGAGCCAAGTATTCATGTTCGAGGGCTGACTAGAGGCTATATCTAGAAAACCTTGTAGTTAAGCTACCATAAAAGGAATTTCTCATGAAATCATCGCCTGTCTGATTACTTTTTCTTTGACCCCCCAAAGTCTTTTCACATTGATTCAATTTTGATGTGTGTGCTTATTTTGTATGCCTTGGGTTTTTTGCTTTTCAAGGAAAAGCGCCCACACTGGGAACCTCTAGGGCTCTAGTACCATAGGCTATACATGTGAGTGAAGTACCAAATCAAGCCGAGATTTCTCTTCCAGCTTAAAATTTTACATTGTGGCACTTTGATTTTTTGTTTGTTCATTTTCAGCATTTAAATTTTGTAACTTTGGGGGGTCATATAACACTGTTACCCTCCCCAGGCTCATCACATTAGTAAACTCCCTTTATAATACTTAAGCTAAAGGTCAATAGGGTTAAGCCCACTAGAAAGCCCTAGTACATTTCATACAATGCTGCCTAAATCGGATTAAGAACCTAAGTAACCATTTCTTATTAGGAAGGCATTCCCCATGGTATTAAGAGAAGATCTCTAACACCTAACTTGGTCAAACTAGCTTAGTCGGACTGCTTGATTTTTACACCTAAACAAGTGATTATGACAAAAGATTGCATTGAATTAAATGTTTGATACTAAGCCAATGCACTGAATATTATGCTACCAATCACAATCAAAGCAGACAATCATAGATGCAAAAAAGATAAGGGCAATGCTAATGGACAAGAAACACCTGTTTGTGTTGATGGTCGCGCTTGATTTGAAGGTTCCATGAAGGTCCAAATCCTATCAATAGCAACACGCTCCTGTACACACTAGGAAACAAAAGGAATACCTCCAGGAGGCACATTAGTGGGAAAAGAGAACTTTGCTAATCACTCAACTCTAAAACAAAAACACTCCTATCGTACTAATCTTACCTAACCTCCATCATTCAAGTGATGAGGATCAAAGGTGTTTTATGGCATAGGTTTCTGTTTCATTGTACCAGATGTGACATGTGTAGGTCTGAGTCAATGTTTTGACTTTTATTGTGCATACTCGTTTGCTAATTGCTCTTGCTCTTTTTTTTTTTTTTTTTGTGAGTATAAAGCTTTATATGTACATTCCCTAAGATCGGAATTGAGAGGTCAGGGAAAAAGGTTGAGAGGGAAACAAGTGAATGATGGATGTCCACAAACACTCCCCCCTTCCTTGGGTAGATCATACCGTTTGAAATGAGCTTGTCACCCTTTGAAACCAATTGTTCCAGTTGGTAATAGGTGAGGATTTTTGCCAGTAGTTTTCTATTACCCTAGGTGCCTCGTCAAGTTGCAAGGGTGGTAAGGTACTCTCCCAGGATCGAACTTGAAGTGGTTCATTAGGTGATTCTTGAACACTGGGAGGTGTGGATTCTTTTGTAGCTTCATTGAGGTCCACTACTATAGATGGAGGCTGTGTAGAAGCTTTTACCTCTATGGATGTATTACATGAGGAGCTAGAAGCTTCATGGGACTCCCCCCTTCCTGAGCTAGGTGGAACAAATCGTTCTTTCTTTGGTACCCAAACTAGCTCGGGAGCGGGTGTGTAGCATTCTGTGATTTTTTTCTTTCCACGATCATTGATTCGTTTTGGAACTACGGGATTGGGCTCACTTGGGTCAGGTGATAGGTAAGAGTACAATCTACGTTTTGGCACCCAGATTTGATCATTTCCTTGATAGTAGCCTTGGGCTTCCAATAGTCGTTTAGGGATCCATCGCAACATTTTCTTACTTTTCTTGGAGCGAGTGGTACGTTTCTTACAAGGCTTCTGTTTTTTAGCACTAGCTGTGGTCACTAAGGAAGCTTTAGGGACCCACTTGTATGTTTTCTTCGTGACATTAGGATGAGTCTTGTCGGAAGCGATATGCATTGCTTGTAGCATATTCAAGGGTATAGGCAATTCATCCCCCTCAGGTGTTACCCAGGTCGTCCCCCTATTTCCCCAAGTGTCTATGGTTGATGCTAGGTGGACCCAATCCACATTGTCTAATTCCGTCATACCCGGTAACACATCCATGTAAGGAGAATCTTGGCCAATGTCTGTATCCTTCTTACAAGTGTAACAATATTGTAGTGGGGCCGAGTGAACTGTGGTGTCAGAGCGATGATCAATAATGGTTTTACTCCCTAAGGGGTGTACCTTACCAGTCACCAAATCCACTCTAAGGACAGAGTCTTGGAATTGCAAATAGACATGATTTTTAGACCAATCGTGAACCATTTGTGCTTCCCTCATGAATGGTCGTCCTAAAATCATTTCATATGACATAAGGTGTTTAGAGAAATCCATTACAATGAACGTATGTCGTACCTTGTGTCCTAGAACTTTGATCTTAAGATCCTTGAGCATCCCCATAGGTTTGGCTATGGTACCATTTGCCATCTTTACCACAATGTTAGTAACACTCAGGCGGGGTTTTCCCATGGATTCCCAACAATCTTTTGTAACGATGCTAACTCCCGCACCACCATCAAGAATTCCCTTTATAGTTAATCCCTTGGTAGTGATGGGTAGGGTCGCATTAGACTCGTCGCCTTCAAAATACTGCCCTAATTCGTTAATGGGTACCTCAATCACATACTCGTTTCCATCTAAGTCAAGTGATTGCACATGATTTTCCTCATCAATCATAATCGAGTCAGGCCTATTTGGTTGCGCAAACTGCGATAATCCCGTTCGTAGCTCTCCGTTAAGGAATGCTCGAAGTGCAAGGAATAACTCAGGATCTCCATACAGCTTTGCTATGATCGTGGTTCGGACCTCAGAAGACATGAAGTCCACTAGTTTGGCAACATTCATTGGCGTTTTGCAGGGTGTAGGTCCTTGACTAGGAACTGGTGAGGATGGAATCTCATATTCCTCAATGGGATCAGGTATTCCTTCGTTAAACATCCTTTCCAACAAGAAAGGTGTATGCTCACTTTCTGATGTCCCGTCCTCACTAACGGTCTATGGTTCATGTGGGGTGGATGAACTTGCGTGGGAAACACTGTGTCATGAATTTTGACATGCATGGGTTCTGGTTCTAGTTTCCTTTGAGTCTTCTCCACTAAACCTCTTAGAAGTTTCACCTGCTCAATCTCGTCTACTGGGTTTGGGTACGTCCCAATCTTCTTTTTACGATTCTTTCCTTTTTGCCCCTGCGGTTTATCTTGGGGGTCTTGGATTGGATTTGGAAACACTTGTGGTGTTTTCAGAGGCTCTTTATGGTTTTCTCTTATTCGGTTTTCATTTGGTTCAATGTTACGGTTTTCTTTGTCGGTCTTTCCCTTTGTGGTATTGGTTCTAGTCTCCATTGTCTCGACTGAATCTGAATCATCCTCGAGGTCATTCATATACACGGGGTCATCTCCTGTTCCTATGTTTGTTTTGGAACTTGGCTTTGAATTTTCCGTATTCTGCGACTTCTTCCTTCGTGTCTTCTTTTCCTTTGCTTGGATAACTGACGCGGTATCTCTCTCTTCGAGGATATGTCCTGGCCCTTGAAGCATGGACCGTGTAATCGCATAAGCGGGTGCGACGGGTGGTATTGGTGATGTCACACTAGCAATTTCGACCAAATTCAGGGGTGTGATTTTAGGCGCATTTGGGTTATAGGGGCATTGGGCAATCAAGTGATCTATGCCACAACGATTACATGTGAGTATTGGCATTGCAGACGTGCTCCCTTGATTCATTTGCATCTGTGCATCATTCTTTTGCAGCCTAATAGGGCACTCCGCTGCTCGATGTGGTCCTCCACACTCGTAGCATTGAAGAGGTGGCCTCCTAGCCTGGGTGTTGATAGTTTGACCTCTGGATGCGAGAGCAGCAGCTTGATAAACCGGCTTGACTTGTCCCCAACAATCTTCCATGTAGTATATAGGACACTCTTCCAATGTATCAAGTCCGTAGGCAATACTAGTGTCTATTTCCTCCTCACAGCCATCTGCATAAGCATTTGATGGCTCGCAACCCACTTGGTTCATAGGGGCGACTCTTGGATGCGGGGGCTGCGGTCCTAGCACAGGAGGTGGTAGCGGTGTAGCTTGTACAACATTTTGAGATCTAGGGACCATGTGTTGCGGTAGTTGCTGAACAGGTGGAGCACGCATCAATACAGGAGCTCGAGGTGCATCCGTCCAGGCTACAGATGGTCTATTTGCCATCATACGTTTGATCATTAAACAATCCTTAGCTTGGTGACCATACCTACCACATGCGTTGCAAGTTCCATTAAATTTTACTCTAAACGTAGGGCACTCACTAGTGCTATGTGGACCTAAGCAAATGGAACACCATTGTTGCTCCCTTCTTGGATACATGTGACTATTTTGAGGGGGTCGATTATCCTTAAGAGACTCTTGGATTGCCTTGGTGAGGTCTGTCAAGAATGTCTCAAATACCTTTGGCTCATTGGCAATGGGCTTTGCAGTCATGGGTTCATACTCAATGGCTTGTGAGCTAGTGGATCTCGTGTCAGTAGACACCCTCATGCCTGCTATCATCAAGTTGTCCTCTAATTGGATTGCATTGGCAGTGACATCTTCCCAGGTTGTGATACCTCTAATCACTAGTCCATTATAGATTCCTTCATTCCTCAACCCTCGAATGAATCGATCAAGCAGTTGGTTATTGTTGAAGCGCTCATTTACAGGGCAGCGAGAGTTTAAGTGCTTTAGACGACTAATGAAGTCCCTTACTGACTCTCCTTCCTTACGTTCAGCCTTCTGTAGCTGAGATGCTACACCCCAAAGCACACCTTCTCGTATGTACTCCTTTAGAAACAACCTTCGAAGGGTAGGGTAGATTGTTTTCTCGTCCACCCTTAGGGTCCTATACCAATCTCCAGCCTTCCCACTTAATGTCAAGCTTAAGGCATTGCACTTATGTAGTTCGTTGCGTTCCCCTAAGGAATCACATACTTGTTCAAACACTTCAATGTGTTTCCTAGCATCTTTGTCCCCATTGAATTTTTGCGTGAGTTTGGCAATTTGTACTGCCTTACTTCTAGGCTCTCTATCAGATGCGTGACGCATATTTTCCGTGATAGATCGACCTATGGTTTGAGCAAACGCTGCCAAGTCACCTATGTGAGGAGGCAGGGCCGGTGGAGGTACTCTTGGAATCATATGTGGGAGAGGGACGGGTGCCGGTCTTGGCATATGTATAGATGATGCAGGATATGGAACATAACCGGGCATAGGTCCACTCGGATAAGAGCTAGGGAGCGGCACTCGAGGAGCATAAGCAAGTGGTACAATTGGAGGTGTGGGGGCCATGTGTGCATAAGGGGCTAGAGGCACATACGGTCGAGGCCTCATATTAGGTACTACGACACTAGGTAGTGGCACTGCGCTAACCGTAGATGTCATCGGTACATTCTCTGTCAGGCTTATCCCTGGAGTGAGCACTGTGTTTTCCTTGATAGAGGGTTGAGCCAAGTTAGGGAAGCTAATGTTTTCGCTCGGAGGCTCAGATTGCATAGAGACCCCAGGTGAAATGACGTAAGATGGGTCCATGGGGCTCATTAGAGGAGTCTCCATTTGTGATAGAGTAGGCTGTTGAGCCTTACTCGTATCCAAAAATCTCATGGGGCCAGTTGAGAGTATATTTACCCCTCGGTTTTGCCTTTCTGATTGAATAATGCCATGGATAACATTACAGATCATTTTCTGTTGATCTTCGATGCTCGTGGCACTAGAGGTGGATTGTACAATCTCTATCCATCCTACATGGTAGGCGTGGCCAGAGTGTAGATCCGTCAACACCTCAGTGTGGAGGTCGTATGTCCAATGATCATTAATGAACAATCCTTCTAGAGTCGACGTGTTAATGGTTTCTTGTGAGGTAGAAGCAATGTTGCTCCCCGTGGTTTTACTTGTCACCAACGGTACTCTAGAGGGAACTTCTGAAGGAGGCAGCTCAACAGGGCCTTCTTGGTAAGAAGTTGGCAGGATATCCACATGGACACTCTTTGGGGGTGTGGGGTCCACGTGCGATGTGAAAGGAGAGTCCACTTCCCCACCCCCTTCGTGTGCTTCATTTGCCTCAGGTTCCGAGCGAGTAGCTCTACCTAATGTTTCCATGAAACGGCTAAACATACTAGTACTAGGCTGTGGAGCTTCGGGAGGTGCATGGCCTTCTCTCTCAGTGTTTTGGTTAGGGTATGCTTCCATGATTTCTGAGTCGGAGGAGGAATCACTAGCGGCTATTTTAGGGTCTTGGGTGGTGCTACCTTGTGTCCCCGCTGAGGGTCTAGAGCTTATCGTGGATGGGTAATGGGTGTCCGTATGAACAGAGGCACCCTCAATATGCTCGTGTTCTAGCACCCGCCCAGAGCGTAAGTGCATGTGCTTTTGATACCCTAAGGTGTCAAAAAGCTGCTCTAGGAGGCCTTGTGACTAGTTTTTAGCGTGTTTGTTGTTTATTTTTTTGCTAGAATTTTTAGAGCGTGTCGTGGAATGGGCCGTGTGATAGCTCGAAACGAGCGTATCGGTCAGAGGGTCGTGCCGTGCTTTACAGCCCTCCGTTTGGTCACTCTATGCTCTCGGAATCCCTAAAACTGTCAATTTCCAGTAGGGAACTAAGCCCAAACTAGAAAGTCTAAGGGTGCAAGTGGGAAGAGAAAGGAGGAGAGTGGAGGACTTGTCCCACATGCTCTCATTCTCTCTTGAGGGAGTAGGGTATATATATAAGAGTGAGTCTAGTATATATCATAAGACTGAGGGCTTGGGCTTGGGCTTGGGCTTGGGAAAATGATCCCGATCCCGATCTATCTTTTATACAAACCAACCCGTCCGTTTTAAGAGTCACGTTTTTTATTTTCAAAAAATTTAGCCGCCCGCTCACTCGCGTTTTTAATTTCCGATTATTTTTTTTTTTTTTTTGGAGAAAAAATAAAAAACTTTTTTTTTTTTTTTGGCTGCAGAAAATACAGAAATTGAAAACGCAGATATGCAAAAAATGCAGAAAACGCAGATATGCAGAAATTGAAAAAACGCAGATATGCAGAAAATTGAGAAACGCAGAAATGCAGAAATTGCAGAAAATTGCAGAAATTGCAGAAAAAAACGCAAAAATTGCAGAAAATGCAGAAATTGAAAACGCCGAACTTGAAAATGCAGAAATTACGGAAATTGAAAAAACGCAGACAATAGCAGAAATTGAAACTTGACAGCAAATGCAGAAAACGCAAAAAACAAAAATCTCCACACACTCCTTCCCTGCCTTTCCTATGATAGAAATTGCACCACAAGGAAGCGTAAAGTGCTAACCGAGCTTAGTGTAGGGCATATCCCCGACAGCGGCGCCAAAAATGTGCGCTCCTTGCCGCACTGTCGAAGCAAGGGACTTGCCAATACACCGTGTGCGAGCCACAAACGGCTCCAAGCACACAACAAGCCTAAACTAGCAAGCTCAAGAAAACAAAGGGTGTGTCACTCACCGCTCTACGCTCGCCTTCGTGGTGGATTCCTCGCCGCGATGAAGAAGAAGCTGTAGTCGTGCCGCGCTCAACCGCTTCGCCGCCGTCGTGCCTTCGTAATGCTCGATCGCACACACACTCTCCCTCTCTCTCTCTCACACACACACACACACAAGGAGGTGAAGAAGAAGAAGATGGAGATGGAGCAAGAGCACTCTTCAATTGCACAAATGAGAGAATGAGTAAAAATTAGGTTTAGTTGGCTTTTATAGGAGCTCACCCCATTCACACTTGGGCGCCCATGCTTAACCAACTAATCCCTTGAATGTCCAAGTTAAAGTGCGCCTCTCATTGGCGATCACTCTACCTTTCCCTATTGGACCGACAAGCCCGGTACCTGACTCTACTTAAATAAATAATACAACGTTTATAGATCATAGGGTGTCCGTGTGCCGTGAGGGTTAACACATTTGATAAATCATTAGCATCATTAGTGAATTCTTTGACAAAAATCATGTCCGCAGAAATCAAGCTTTTCATTGACTTATCAAAAGCCGGTGAATTTACAAGTGGTATAGTACGACCAGACTCATTAGTATCTATATACATGCTCTTTCCCCTGTAGGTGAAGTAGATTCTTCTTCCAGGGAACTTCATGTTGACAGCCATGCGGTTGAACCATGGTGTCCCTAGGATAGCATCCTCATGTTGGAGAGGAGAGATGAAAAAGTCTTCTTTGTCGACATAGCTTTGGACATGAAGCCTCAACTTTCCGATCAAGGGAGTAATGGAGGCTTGTTGTCCCGTGAAAGTTGTGTCAGCAGTTATAGTATCTCCCATCTCAAAAGCTTGAATGCAAAACTTGGTGGCCAACTCCATTGATATGAAGTTGTGAGTAGAACCAGGGTCAAAGAATATGAATGCATCATGTTCCCTTACCTTTCCCCAAGCATAGGAGAGAGGTGATCCTTTGCAATGAGCATCCTCTTTTGGAGCTTCGATGGTGGAAGCTCTAGGAATATCATTGCAGGCATTTCTCTTGGGGCAAGAACGATAGCCATGTCCTTGCTCCCCACACTTAAAACACTTATGGTCCTTGCAAAAAGCTTCAAGCTCTTCAGGAGAGATTTTGTTTTTACCTTTGTAAAATCCCTTCTCCTTGGACCGATTGTTGTTGTTGTTGTTATTGCAATTGCCTTGGGAAGAATTTTGGGCATTTTTTTTCCCCTTCGCATCACTTTTGTCTTTGTTTTCCATGGGCTTGACATTCCATCTAGCCCCTTGTTGGAAATTGATGTGGGAAGCAACCATGGTGTGGTGGATTACTTTGGTGATAGAACCAGGCGGTTGAGAGTTAACATACTCAGCCATTTCTTTAGGTAATCCCACACAAAATTGTTGCTTTTGCTTGGCAAATTCTATCTTTTGGAAGATTAGCCTTGAGATGTAAATCCCAAAACTTGTCCACATATTTGTGAATAGACTCATGGGAGAGAAGCTTCAAACTGTTCCATTCGGTAAGTACTTTGTCCTTTGCATTGCTTGCAAGGAATTGCTTCATGATGGAAACTCATAGATTTTCCATATCTTTGGGTCTTTATTGTTGCCACGAAGGCTAGCCCACCATTGACGAGCCAATTTTTGGAAGTGCATAGCTACATGGTGTAGCTTGGAGGACTCTGTGAAGCCCTCCTCTCCAAATGCCGCATCAAATTGCTGGATTAAGGCCAATACTTTGTAGGTGGCACCAAAGGTTCCATCATAGGTGAGAAAAGAGATAATTTTTCCTCCCTCTTTGAACTTCTTGAGCTTTTGTGACCTTTTCCATGCAAGTATGATTTGCGATGTCCTCCCCTCTTGTATTCTCTAGGAGAATAGTCATAGCTTTTGTCAAAAGAGGAGGAAGGTGAAGAAGAAGAAGAAGAGGGTGACCTCTTTCTTGAACTTTTCTTCCTTTGTTTCCCTTTTGGAGTGACGAGGATAAGGATTGTGTGTTGAACGTTTCCTCTTGGGAGGAGTTGACGATCGTCTAGACAGCCATCTTTGTGGAGCCACATCTTTAGAGGAACTTAAGGATTCATTATTGCTTGTTCTTTGGATTCCTCCTCTCGTATGGGAGAGAGTCTTCTTTTAGGGGTCTCATCAAAGGTCCTCCTAAGCTCTCTCTCCTCTTGGAGAGGAAGGAAAATCCCATAAGCACGAAGTGGTTGAGTAAATTCAGCTTGCAAAGTAGGGTTGCCTATAGCTTGCTACAACCTAGTAAAACAAGATAATTAACAAACATGGGGGCATCATCATTAGCACTTTCATGTGCAAAATCAAAGTTATCAATGTTCATTCTACTCTCTTGGTTATTTTCAGCCATGTTAGTTATACTTATGTGTTACTTAGTGTATTCTTTGGCAATTCAAAACCTTAGTTGCTACTCCTCTTAGCCTTTGAAAATCAGCACTTAAGTATCTACACCCACGGCTCAAATTGGTTAATTATAGAGAGTAGTGGAGTGGGTCTAACATTGCAGAATTCTCGAGGGTTAACTCCTTTTGAATTTCTTATGGCTCAATAATGGTAAAGCCGTAGGCAAGTCTAAAAAGACCCCATTATTAAGACCAAAGCTTCCGAGGTGTGCACCATATCCCACATAGTGGGCTCAACAAAAACAATAATAGATCCCATTCCCACTTACCCTAATATAATTAACAAAATCAACCTTTAATAGGCTACTTAAGGAACTCTCTTCTTAAGCAAGAAAAGAGAAACCAAATGCTCTGATAATGTAATGGAAATGGCCTATGAACTTTGAGGATAGAGAAATTAAGAGTTTGTGAGATTACTTTGAAAGTACGAAGGGTGAACTTAATTGATGGTAGCAACATAAACATATTACTTAATTAACTTGCAATCAATCCCCCCTCCAAAAGGCGTTTTTATTATAGATTCTCCCATCAAGAGAGACTTGGTACAATACAATCTTTGTGTTCCTTGTGACCTAGGTGATGCAATGAAGATGGAAAGCTTCATGCATCACGAGCATAACATAAACTTTGCAAAAAGCATTAACTATCCCAAGCCTCAGTCCCAAGGCCTCAAACACCTTCGAAGGTGGAGAGAGCTAGCGGAGAATGAGGGTAAGGAAGAGGAAGAAGAATCATTCATACGAGAAATACATAGTCCCTCACTTATCATCACTCTTCCTGCTTAGCTTAGCATAATAGCATAGTAATTAAGATGAAGAAGATGGAAATCTTAAGCACTGAAGCATGGCTCTTGGTTGGATTTGCATTCCATAGCCAAGAGTGTTGGTGTAGACTCTCAACTTCTCAACAAGCTTGGAGAAAGAGATGGAGCTCATGCACTTTGCACCTCACACAATGAGAGAGAGAGAGAGAGAGAGAGAGAGAGAGAGAGAGAGTGTGTGTGTGTGTGTGAGAGAGAGAGAGAGTGTGTGTGTGTGTGGGAGAGTATACCCCCTCTCATGCTTGGTCCACCTACCTCTCTCTCTCTCTCTCTCTCTCTCTCTCTCTCTCTCTCTCTCTCTCTCTCGTATTATTTAATTATATCATTTGGACATGTGTGCTATTTTTCCTCTTTGAGAGAAATAACTTAATTATTTATTTTTATCTCATTGGACCCCTTTAAAGCCTATCCAATAGGATTCAAGTACATCATGAGGGCCAAATGGGGAGGATCTTGACATGTGTCTTTTATGCTTCTTAAGATATCGTGTTTGAATTGAACACTTCAAGCACCTTAGTCATTTAAGCATGAAAATCGTTTATGCCTCTTGAGAGATATTGTTTGAATTGAACACTTCAAGAACCTTAGTCATTTAAGCATGAGAAGCACCTCAAGATTGGGCAAGGTTCCCACAAACACTTTAAGCACCTTAGGTAGCAAGCCCGACAAGCACCTCATGCTTGGGTAGGATTCCCACCTCAAGGTCAGCCCTAGCTTGCCTAAGGTTGAAGGACTTTTTAACACTAACTTTTGGAGGTCTTTAATGAAGCTAACCCTAAGGTCTTTAAGCTCCATTAGGTAGCATTGCTCTTTAACATACCGTCTCTCATTTGAACAACTTTAACCTTGGCCCCGTGTTGAGACAGATCCATAAGCACATATGTGTCTATATTCTAACCCTTGTTTCCGTTTATTCTTCCACATTAAATGATTAGTTTAATATGAGAAAAGCATTTGGGATGGTTAGATATTAGAATTTATGACATGTCAGTAATGAGATATGGGAGTTGGTTGAATTTCCAACAGGCGTTACCTTGAAATTGGGTTTACAAGACAAAGTTTACATCTAATGATCCACAACATAAGCACAAATCTCATGAAGAAACCTAAAGGTTTTGAATAGCCTAATAGAGAGGAGCTTGTATGCGAAGTCAAGAAAGCACTTTATGGTTTAAAGAAAGTTTCAAGGTAGTAATATCAAACATTTGACACTTTTATGTAGTCCTAGGTTTTAGAAGGAGTCAAGAGGATCACTCCTCGTATACAAAGAAAATCAATGATGGTTCTTTGGTCATTCTCATTTTATATGTAGATGACATGCTCATAGCAAGAAAGTCTCCACTAAGGAGATTGCCAAATTAAAGCAAATTTTGAACAAAAACTTTGAAATATTTGGGCGGAGCAAATCAGTTTCTTGTTATACATATCAAGAGAGATAGGAAAAGGAGAATTCTTGAGTTATCTCAAGAATCCTATATCTACAAGGTCTTGCAACGTTTTAATATGGATGGGGGGAAGGTAGTGAATACCCCACTTCCATCATATTTGAAACTTAGCAAGGAGGAATCTCCCAAGTCAAATGCTAATGGAGCAAAAATGGCAAGTGTACCATACTCTTTGGTTTTAGGCAGTCTAATGTATGCTATGGTAGCTACAAGGCTAGACATCGCATTTGCAATGGGAGTGGTTAGTTGATAGTGGTGCAACACATCCTCAGATACTTGAAGGGTACAACAAGCAAGTGTTTACGCTTTGGTAACAACAATGCAATGATTGTTGATTACATGAATGCAAATTATGTGGGTTGTAGGGACAACAAAACATCTATGCCTGGCTACATTTTCATATTTGCAGGAGGATCCATTTCTTGGTGTTGGGGGTACCATTGTTGCATAGCTCCAATGACCAACAAAATTATCAATTTGGAGGGATGAGCTACCCGGCTAGGGCATGGAAACACTTAAACGAGTAGTGAGCTAATCATGGCAACACAAATGGTTAACTCTACGGATGAGCTTCTCATCCTATGGAGGAGCTAAGCCACAATGATGGGCAATCTCCACATCCATTTCTATTCACCTCTAATCAACCCAATCACACACATTAAAAATTCCAAGATTCACACAACACTAATCCTATCATGCAACACACTAATCGCAAGCGCACATATGTAGATCTATCGAGCACAACACTCCAATCAAACCTACATGCACACACAAGAAAAAGAGGGAAATCACACAAGATTAGAGCGGGATTAACCACTAATTAGTTAAGGTCTAGCTAATCTAATCATCATAGGCAATCACAAGAAGCATGAGAGAGGCATAATGAAAGAGAATTAAGCATTGATTAGTGTTAATCAAGTCACATGAGCAAGGATAAGCTCAAGGATTCCGTAGCCACACACCTCAAGAGCTCTCACCAAAGAGTGCTCTCAACAAATGAGCTTGAGAACCCTAATTCCTTTTACACACTGCCTTGTATACCTAGGGTAAAAATAGGCAATGTCCGGGTGCCCAAGGCTTGCAGGGCTCCACCCTTTACTAAATTTGCAACCTAGGCACACTAACTGACCTGTTCTTTATAGCTTGGAACTCCCATTGAGCCCGTAGCACATTACATTAAAATATTACAATGGCTTGATATAAAGCGGGAATTTACAATACATGACCATTTTGGAAAAATGTGGAAAATGTGTAACTCTAATCTTCATTGTTTCTTTCTGTTGATCTTTGATGTGCATCCGTATGTCTTCGGTCTTTAGTAGCTCTTGTTAACTGACGTTGACTCGGTTAACATTCCCCCCTTCCAATTTTAGCGTCCGTCCTCGGGCACTGTTGAAAAGTGTCCGTGGAGGCAAGGGAAGGTTTTGATTGGTTGTTGATGGGCTGGTTGTCTTCATTTGTTGTTGAATTTGTTGATGAGGTTCGATTTATTGCAGCATCTTCATTGATCCGCATATGTCTGATGTGAGAGATGATGTTGCATTTTTCCGTTGTAATAGCATAATGATGAGGCTTCTGTTTATTTATGAAAAGTATGTACAAGTGAAGTAGAATGATGAGGTTCTAAATTAGGGTCTTATACCTAGATGACAAAAGGAGAAAAACCCAGTGCGAAAAAAGTGCCTTTGGGATACGCACATTATTGGAGTATTTATTAGCATGGGAAATATTAATAAAGTACTCAAGGGATTATTTGCTGATAGATATGGAATTAAAAATGCAGCAAATATGAGAGGGTAGCAAGGTGGAACAATTGTTGGCCTATTGTAGTCCACTCAAGATGCATAGGTGGAAGCAAAAAAGAGTGTTTAATGCATATGTCCAATGATGGGACATCCTATTTATGCATACACAGAAATGCATGGAAAACAATATGTTGTGCAAAAAATATTTTGAGGGGTTATTCAGAAAGATGGTGTAGCTATAAAAGCATATGACATGGCTTTGCAAGTTGGCACCCCTTTAAGAATGGTTTTCGTTGTCAAGGATATGTGCTCTCATCTTACTGTGCACTGTGCGTGAGTGTTGGACTGTATGACACTCCACCAATTGTAAGCTAATAGACTTCGACTCTTATGCTCATCTCATCCAGCATGAGCAACATGACTTTAGATATGCTCAACTCTTCCAGCTTGATTGTAAGCCTAAGAACTACGACTCTTAGCACAAAGTGTAATATGACTTGAAGATTTGGGACTAATACTTTGTTCATTTTATGGCTCAGAAGCTCGACTCTGACTATGACAAAGAGTGTTTTTTGCACCCTGGCGGCTTGAATTTTTACATTCTTGTGCTTATTAAAAACATTTCTTCAGGTAAAAGTAAGCTTGAATCCTCAAAAAGAGGACTAGTGAAGGACCAACTTGGCATTGAAGGTTTATTTTGCCATACTATGTTTTATCTTTTTTGACTCAAAAGCTTTGTTGGTTGGGTTGTCCTTCTTTGACTGTGAAGACTCCATTATTTGTTTGATTCTCCAATTGGGCTTGTTCATAAGAGTCTTTGATGTTGTTGTAGGCCTTTGTTCACTGTCGGCATTTGGCTTTTGACTAGGAGCATTGGAAGACTTAGGAATCCAAATGTCTTGATGACCTTTGTATCTCCATTGTTGACTTTGTTTTGCTCTAGGTCTTACTGAGCTCTTGAGATCTTCATGCAGGTCTGGTGTAGCTGCAGTTGGCTTGCGATTGACTGGTAGCCAAATCTTTGTATATCCTTTGTAGAATCCTTGTCCAAGAGGAAGATTCTTTGAGATCCGTCTTTTTCCTGTATCCTCTTGAGAGTTGTGGTTGACTTTAGCATCTTTCAATGTTGTTCTATTGTATACCTGCTTCTTAGGTATCCTAGGATATTGTCGAAGTTGATACCTTGTGGGTCTTCTTTCTGGGGAGGGACTTGACGTTACCTCATATGCTCTAACCTGCGGTTTTGGTACCCATATATGTTTGTTACCTTTATATTACTCTTACTCTTTTAAGCTCCATTATGATGCTATCCATCCCATGTGTTTGTCTTTCTATGTTGATTTCTTGTCTTTAACCCAAACCGGATCATTGACTTTGACTAAACTGCTTGGAACAAACACTTTCTTGACCTTTCTTTGCTTTCTTGAGTATTTTGGCTGATATACCTTTGATTTTTTGAATGGCTCCTTAGAGGTTCTAGTCGGGTCAGCAATTGACTTGAAGTTTTGAAATCCTGATTTGCTTGAAGAAGCTGATCCATGAGGGTTCTTTGATGTAGAGGCATATGCTGTCACACCTTCTTTGCTAATTGGTGGAAGTTCCACTTTAGCTTTACCTTTGTCTATAAGATTTGTCTTTGATTCTTGTAACTGCTACAACTCTGAATCTAGCATTAGCGGTACCTATAAATGTTGTTGGCTACCTCTTGGAAA
This sequence comes from Adiantum capillus-veneris, assembly GCF_014529385.1. Classification (NCBI taxonomy): domain Eukaryota; kingdom Viridiplantae; phylum Streptophyta; class Polypodiopsida; order Polypodiales; family Pteridaceae; genus Adiantum; species Adiantum capillus-veneris. The sequence goes on from NC_140947.1 coordinate 128,164,849, forward strand.
AGAGAGTATTAGCATTTTATCTTCTTTGTATTCTTTGGGCTGGTCTAACCGCCTGATGTCCAAGGATTACATCTGCAAGCATTTCTTTTGAAGGTTTCACCTGAAACTTCACCTCCTCTTCATGATTTTGGATGCTAATAGTAGCAACCATTTCTTCTTGATTTGTAGCCTTACCCATGATGTCTCTGTTACATGGCTTGCCCTGAATAATCTCTAGAATGCTCTGAATGTGGTTTGCAACCATATTGCACTTTGCTAATTTATCCAATAGATCATTGCATCAGACACTTGTTCCTTTTGTATTGCTGAGAACTATAGCTATTCTTGTTGTTGGTTCTATTGAAGATCTATGTCTTGCTTTTGCCATAATCTCGTATTGATCTGACTCTGTCTCTATGGAAGGTGGCTTGAGACTCTGTTTTCCAATCTGACTTACAACATCTGATTCAATTGGCAATGTTTGATTGATCTTTGGACTTCCTATTTCTTCTTGATTGTCTGCAACCCCATTCTTCTTAACTTTTCGCTTTTATGGCATTCTCTGCTCAATAGCTTTCGTGGTTGCATGTTCTGTTTGATCTGCACTTCTTATTGTCTGATTTTCTTTAAGCTCTTTTGAAGTTCCAATTGATGAAGATGAATCACTCTTTAATAAGATATGCTTTGATATCAGTCTCCATTTGAACTGTGCTTGAGCACTTTGTGCTGTCGTTCGCAGGTGACCAGTCTTGGTCTTCATTCTTGGTTGTCTCTGAATACTACATATTCATTGAACTCTGTATCTCCAGGACCTTTTGGGCCATTGGCATTCCCATTATGATGTTGTGTGGCATATCCTTTGTTGTGATCACATGGAATTGAGCTTTGATTATCTGTAAACCTATTTGAATGGTGGTGGAGATGATTCCCCATCATTCTGCTCGTTTGTCTCCAGATATGCTCCCAAATCCAGGATCATCTTCCAGCTGTGGTTGGCCACATCTTTTCCAAGTGCGAAAGGACATGAGGTTCTTGTTTAGTTGAAAATATAGCTTTACTTCTCTTGATAACTTTTCTTCATTCTCACCAACAATGTTGCACTTGATCATCTCAGGATCTGTGTTTAAATTGACTTCTTTTGCTATGGCAACATCCATTTTCTTTGCTTTGACCACCTGCTTCAATCAATGTTGACTCCATTGGCTGTAATATTACACCTTTTTGCAATTGTTGAGCATTGTCCAGCTGCATCTAAGTAACCTTTGATCTTAAAAGATCCATTGTATTGTCTGTCAGAATCTGTCTCTTAGGAGGAAATTTTGGTGTTGATCTTTGTGTAGATTTTTGGACTTTAACTTTCATTGATTTTGACTTTTTTGTCACATGTTCTGGTAGCTTGAGGCTTTGCGTCATCTTCAGATAGTCCTTGACTTCACTCTTACCATCCACAGGGGTTTGTACAAGGTTTTGATCTTGCTGATATTCATTACCATGTGCATATCAATATGCATATATGAGCTTGGTCACATGTAACTGTTTGAACACTATTAGATTTGTTGTTTTTTTACTCTGACTTGTGGAGATCAGCTGAAACTTTTGTCCTTGATGATCTTCATATAGGCAATTGTCTGCAGATTCTGATGGAATCTAGGTCACTTGGAAACTTCCAACAACCATATGATCTTTCAATGGTTTCTGCTTTGAAGGATTTTGTTGGTTAAAGGCTCTAGGGCTTCTAACTGGTGTAGCATTTCCTGGTACATAAGATGAGCTTAATGGATTTACAACTCTCCCCTTCCTAGGGTGATCACTATAGCCTGCTTCACTGTAAGAGTTCAAAATTGTTTGGCTTTGGTTTAGTCTCACCTTTTGGGACTTTGAAGGTACACTTTGGATAGCACTATTGATGTTTGGCATCTGTAAAACTTCTGCATAGTTTCCTATATATCTCCTTGAAACATGACAAATTATTCCGCAAGTCAAGCTGTAGATAGCATTATCTTTGCCATGATATTGTCTATCCCATGGGTCTCCTATGATATGAGCTTCTGTGGTTTCAGGACCCAAGACATCATAGATGCTAGACTCTCGTCTATATCTATGACTGTTTTGGTCAATGTATATGCTCATTGGGTTACAACATCGAAGCTTGATTTTCAATGGAAGAGAGTTTGGCTCTGAACAAATTTCTGGGTTCACTCGAGTAATATCCTTCAGCTCTAGAGAGGATGGGCTATAATAGATTCTTTCCTCTAAAATGAACCATTCTTTCTGATCTATTACTGGACGCACTTCTATGAGCTGGTATGTGGGCCGTTCAAACACTGGTTGATCCTTTTTGTACAGTTTCCATTTTTGGTCTACATAGTGTGCATATGAATTATGGGTGCCATACAATGCTAACATCATTCTGTTTGATGTGTCCCTTAGACTCGTGAATGATTGCACACTTGTGGCAGTGGATGCAGAATTATTTGCAAACCTAACAGTCTTTTCAACATTCGGTGATATCTGGACACCTTGACCAAATTCATGCAATAATTTGTTGTTCAAAGAATCAATTTTAGATTTTTAGGTGCATGTGCATCTTTATGCTGATTTTGAATTTGCAGTGTTTTTATTGGTGCTTCTAATGGTAATGCATAATCATCCAATTGCATTAAAAGTGACAAGGTAAATGCACTTACATCGAGATTTGCATTTCCAATTTTCTATGTACCTTACTTGGCAGTTGATGTATCCTTGTTGTCTGGATTTCTTGGACAATCTTCAGTAAAATGTCCACCTTTTCGTCCACAATATGAGCAATACGCCATGATTGGTGGTATTTCAATTGGTTTTGTCATGTCATGTTCTAGTTGAGAAGCTTCTGTTTCTATGCTTGCCAAATTGTCGGCATCTTTTTTTTAAACACTGAACATCAAGTTGTAGATATATTGCTTCATCTTGACCTTTGTACCGTCTTTGGCTTGGTTCCCCAATTAGACTTGCTTCTATTGGGTGGCTGATCTGTTGGATTTTGCAATTCTGGTTCCCTATTATAGATCTGACCATTGTAATCCATGTACAATGACCCTAATTGCATATGCACCAATTGTATGTTTGGTTGGCTTGTGCAGATTTCAAGATAAACACTTGGGTTGATTTTTTGTACTTCATCTTTGATCTTGCAATACCTGGCTCCACTAAAGTTTGTGAACATCTGGGAGTTTTCTGAATTTGGCTTTACTCTGATCAGTGGAATCTTGGCTCCTGTGTTGCTTTTGCTGCGCATTAAGTATCTATGGCCTTCTGAATCTGCATATAAGAATTTATCTCCATTGTAGCCATATAGCTGTAAAATCTGCTTTGTTGCAGTTGTGCATGTGTTGCCACTGTTACTAGCTTGCTCTGCTGTACTTGAATTCTCGGCTCAATTTGAGTCCATGTCGACTTGTTCTATAAAAACTGTCTCCTAGCAGTTTCTGGTATTGATTAGCAGAATTACTCATGCTCGGGTTTGATAAAATTGCTTGTGTCAAAGCACTTTTGCAATTGACTGCTTTTCAGACTCACAAGAGTTAATCAACTCTAGCTTGAAAGTTTCAGAATTGATTGCAACCTTTTGAAACAATGAAATTCTTGGCTCTGAAGAGCTTAATCTACAATCTACCGTGATTTATGTCCTTGTTCGTTCGATTAGTGCAATTACTTGCACTTGCCAATTTCTAGCGTGCCAAATTTTCAAGTTTGCCTGCCCCTCAAACAGCTTTGAGTTTGTCATTTTGCTCGCTTTTTTTTATCGATCTGATTCGATTTGCGCAGTGTAATTTTTTTGGCTTTGCTTTTTTCGACTTGCTCGCTTTTGTGTTGTACGCTCGGTGTACGACTCTTTCGGCTTTGCTTTTTTGCTTTTCTGGCTCTTATCACGACTTTCTTTTTATTTTTATTAATTTTTTGTGAAATTTTGAATTTTTAATTCTTTTGGTATTTTTATGATTTTTTATAATTTTTGGGAAAGTTTTAATTTTTTAAGAATTCTTTGTGAATTTTCTTTTTTTTGTGAATTTTGAAATTTTTTATATGAATTTTTATGAGTTTTTTAAAACTTTACGATTTATAGTCATTTTTCAATCAATTTTGGATTTTTATGATTTTTTTCTTAGGTTTTTATTTTTTATAAGTTTTTTGGTGATTTATCTATGTCATTTTTTGTAATTTTATTTTTTTAATTTTTCTATGAATTTATTATGAGTTTACTTTTTCTTTTTTTATAAATTTTTAAATCCTTTTTTGATTTTTTATTAGATTTTTAGATTTTTTAATTGTTTTTTGTTTTTAATGATTTTTGGATTGATTTTTTTTTTTTTTTAGTTTTTTAAATTGTGTAATAAAATAAATTAATGCAAAATAAATAAAATAAAAAAGAATTATTTACCTGCTTTTACATGTATGCTTACCTGGCTACGCATGGAGCAGCACGTAGGCGGGTAGGCAGCACGAGCGTCGTGCGAACTCCGAGGGATGGTGGGCGCTGGATGCAGGGTCTTCGAGGGAGGGTGTATGAGCCTGGGGAGTGAGGACTCATTGGGAACACGAGAAAGAGACACGGCGTGACGGAGGGGTCTGAGCGGTGCAAAAGTGATTAGTGAGCTAATCATGGCAGCAAAAATGCTTAACCTTTGCCTATGGAGGACGAGCTAAGCCACGAGATTGACAATCTCCAATTCCACTTCTCCTCATGTTAATGATTCCAATGATGCACCACTCCACTAATCCTATCATGCCATGCACTAATTACTTGCACACACATGTAGATCTACCAAACTAACCATGCTTCAATCAAATCACACATGCAGACACAAAGAAAAGAGAGAAATCACATAAAATTAGAGAGTAATTAGACACTAATTAGTTGAGATCTAGCTAATCAAATCATCAAAGACCATCAATAGAGAGTAAAAGAGGAATAGTGAAAGAGAATTAAGAAGAACATTAGGAAAAATATGGACTCTCCTTGGGCCTTTTTGATTAGTGAAGGCTTAAGGGAGAGCCCGGGGGATTCACCGTGGAAAACTTACCACACCACGTAAGTGCAGGGGAGGGGAGTTTTCTTACAAGTTACATAAGTGTATAAGTTAGGGGCAGGCCCCCAATAATTTATCTCCCACGCTTAAAAATAAGGAAGGGGGGTATCATACTTTGGGGGGGGGGGGGGGGGGGAGGGCTTGCCCAATGATTGGTCATTAGTGTGCACTAGAACTCAGATGAATTTTGAGGAAGTTTTTTATCATGTCACACATCAAATTTGGCATCAAGGCGGTCGTAGATAAGGGCTAATTTGGAATAAGTCAAGAGTTGGTTTACACCAGCTTTGGATGGGTCAAAATTGGACGAGTAGCCAGCGTGCATGCTGATTGGACACATAGTTTTAAAGTCAAACTAAAATACATTGAGAGTACATATTCTTATCAACAGGATTGGTTCCTTATATGTTGCTAGTCACTATGTTACACACTCTTTGACTAGTTTTACTCAGCTAGATCATGTGAGACCTAAATTTTATATGTAAGATAGGGGTATGATAGTTTTCTTCATTGATTGTCGTATAAGCGTAGAAAGGGGGGTCATATTTCCTAATATGAGTCGTATATATGGGTTTTATCAAAGTCGTCCGCTCGCAGGTGGCATCCCATTTTGTATAAAGAGTGAATCCCCCAGGAGGGAGAACCAATGAGAGGGCTCTTGGGATATCACCTAGAGGGGGAGGAATGGTAGGGGTGCAGCTTAATTGTCCCTAAAATTAACTCATTTGCCTCTAAAACTGTCCCAAAACATACAATAACTTCAAAAAGTCAAATTCCCCCCTCCCCAAAATCCACTTTTCTCTCTTTATCACTACTTTTCTCTCCCACACTCTCCCTCTTCTCTCTCCTCCCATTCTCTCTCTACAATCAAGGCAGCCATAGCCAAAAGCTTTCCACCACTCTCTTCCTCTCTCCATAGCTCCCCCTTCTCTCACACCTCCATCAACCATCTACAGTCCCACACCCCATAGCCCACAGCTCACCACTATCCTCTCTACCTCTCACTCCTCCCCTCTTTCTCTATCTCTACTGTCGAAGCCACCATAGGCATCTCACCTCACCCTCCCCTCAGCTCCTCATTCTCTCTCCACATTACCCACACACAATAGCCCACAGCCTTGCCCACTTCTCTCCCTCACCTTCCTCCCACCATTCCCAATCCCTTCCTAAGCCCAACTTCCCAAGCATGTCCACCGCTAACACGCATAGATGGCCCAAACCAGAGATACAGGAGATTGTATTGCACAACACAAAAAATCCAGAGGGGGGATGGATCCCACAGGTATTCAAGAAGGGTTCATGGGTCTACATGCAACCTTCCAGTGTTGGACCTCATCGTGTACGATGTCGAGCCGTACTGGAACGTCATTGGAAGGGAAGACTATTGGCATTCAAAGAAACCAAGTCCGGAATGGTGGCCATCGTGCAACACGTGTACAGTGCTGCTGAGATCCACCTGCAGAGAGCTTCAACTCAATTTGCACCTCATTGTAAGTCCTCATGGTTTAGCTATCCCATGCATATATCATGTTTAACGTGCATGCGATCATTTTGTTTGACTAAGGGCATAAGATGTTTTTCCATCCATCTTTGTTGAGGAGTATCCGCTTGAGTGCCTCTCAGGCACGTTCATGGTTGTGCATGCTCACATTGGGGAGCTTATGTTTCCTAATGTCTCATCGAAAAAACTTACCGAGCACCGAATATTCATGTACTCCCACAAGTAAGTGGTACCGAAGTCAAGCCAAGGCTATGGTAGGTTAGAAGCCGTGGAGACACTCTCATTGCAGAGTGCAGAATGGCCAACTCTAGACCATTGGGCCTTGCTTTCTTTCAAGCACAAGGTGCTGCAAGATTTCGAAGGCTCCCTAAAGTTTGGTAAGGCAACCAGATCGGTGGGTCTCAGTTGGCATTGTCCCATCCATTTGTTTGTGCATGCATTCCGCTTTCTGCCGACTGTGGAAACACCGACAATGTTTGTTTGCAAAGAAGATGACGTGGATACAATGGACACCATTCTAGGTGTCAATTGGGGCTATGTTGACGGTTTGCATGATGGTGACCGTTACAAGTGCAATGTGTCCCCCACACAGCTTTGCCTTCGATATTTGAAGGCAAGGTGTACCTTGTATGCACGGTTTAGCTACGAAAGGTGGATGCACAAACGTGGCAAATGGATACCCTTGCAGCTGACGGCCGAAGAGGTTCAATCCTTTGAAATTCGTGTCCGCATGCCCAATAATGAGGTGGAGGTGGTTGCAGTGAGCCCGCATTGGACTCTTGCCAATCTTCGGGAACATTTTGTCATAATGGGGTTCGAGGATGTCGGCAATGGAAGTTTCAAATTGGAACAACGCAAGATCTGCTTTGTGCTGATTAGCTACCTTTTCTTAATTTTTCTATTTATTTGTATCTTGATTGCCCATTTTTTGTTGTGTAGATTGGAAGGCGGATGGAGGCCACTATGCTTGTTTCCAAAGATTGGGCTACAGACGAAGTCATCTTGTCTAAGTGAATTGACTTGTAACTTTACTCTTTTATGTACTGGATATTTTATTAAAGATTTTCAAAAATTTTAGGATGTTGTACTTGACTTTGTACTTGAGTTTTAAGGTGTTGTGTAATTTTATTTTTAAAACGCATATTTTTTTTTATATATAGATGGAATATGTCTATGACCACCTCCTCATTTTACCATTTTCATCCCAGCATTGCAGAGAGACCCAGCATACCTAGTTACGCAGAGAAAAAACATGGCTGCAACTAGTGCTTTAGATGCATTCCTTAGTGAGGCTGGGCATGCAAATCGCCTTGAGCTTCATGCATTTTTCACAACCCAACCCGATTTGGAAACCACCTTGACCCTCCACTCTCAATCTCTTGAGCACATCACTTCAAACATTTCCACGTGCATGGGGAGATTCATTGTTGAGTTACCAAACCGGCAAGGGCAATGGGTCTCTGAGGGCCTTCTGCACCACATCTATAAATGGGACAGGACATTTCATCAGCTGCTTGCACTCTTTCCCACCATAGCACAACCCTCCGGACAATATGTGCGGCTTGAAGATGATGATGTGCGAGCAATGCGTAAGGGGAAGATCGGAAACACATTTTTCTCTGTCCAGGCCATAATGATCTTCCTCCTTCACGAGTGCCCAGCAGGCCCTGACGTAGTGCTACCACACTTGCAGATCGGCGGGGTCCTGGCGGATGTGAAGGACCTCAAGCCCGGGCCCATTGACACATCCGTAGAGGAGAGGACGCTTGCCTTGACCTACCCTGTAGGGATTCAAGGCCTCTTGCAAGCCTTTCCATCTGTCGGTTCGTCCTCGGGGCCGCCAGAAGGAACCAGCACTTGGGATGCCATCCCTGAGGTAGATATTACCCGTTTCTCCTCCATTGTGGTGGGTGGGGAGGAGTTTGTGTTTTTACATGATCTGGAGAAATCCTTTGAGCTTCGCATGGATGAGTGTTTCGCCATCCTCGATGCCCATGGAAAGTTTGAGGTTGATACCACCACCTCCCATGACGATGATCTCCTACTATCCATGGGGAATACTGTGGCGGGCACAGTGGCGATCCCACAAGCCGAGGTGGCAACTGCAGAGCATGCCAAGGTCTCCGAGGAGGAGTTTGTGGCCATGCAAGCCATGTGTTTGGCTAAACGCACAAGAGTGGATTCACCATCACCTACTACAACACCTGTTTTGCTTGATTCAAAGGGGAAGTCAAGTGTGGATCTTTACTTGCACCCGGATGCTAATGAGGAGGATCGTAGACAAGAGGTATAGATGCTCACTTAAATTTGATTGTTACAGTTGATTTTGTTAATGTTATAACTAATTTTTTGCCATATTTCTCACAAATCCTATGTTTTGCAAGATGTTTTGGAGGTTGACGCGTGGACGCAACGGTCAGGGGGGAGGAGGACGGCGTTTAGACCTCAAGCGGCACTTGCTCACTACCTTGGCACACTTCCGACTGGTGACGTGGTGTTTGTGCATGCCGACTATCAACTACTCCCCCAATGGATGCTACAACATTTTTGCCCTCCGTTCACTCTCCAAGGCCTTGTGCTTAACAACCCTTGCCCAATCGGCCAACCTTGTAGTGCTTGTAAAGAAAGATTTTGCAATATCCACTTTCGGCGTCAACTTTCGCGGGTGCCTCATTGCCCATGTCGGCATGAACCAAGCTGTAGGGGTTAATGAAACCCAAGAAATTACAACCACTTTGCTTAACAAGGAGCCACCCCCATTAGGAAAAATATGAACCCTCTAGGGGCCCTTTGGGATTAATGTTAATTAGAGGCCAACCAATAGGAAGAGGGTGGTGGACACACTCTATACCCTCAAAAAAGTAGGGGGACAAGGTAGCCTTACACCTCTTAATGGCCTCTTACTTAGTGAGAAGGTAAGGGAAGTGGTTAGGGGAAAGGGAGGGAAGGGGGGCGGGGGGGGGGGGGAGGGACCACTTTGACCTTTTTCCCCCCACTTTTTGGCCCGGATTTAAAAATACACTAAAAAATTTAAATTTTCAAAAAAAATCAAATTTCAAGTTTTCCCTCCTTAAAAGGTCCCCTAACCTATTTCATGGTCAAAAAAGTATTTTTGACCTCCAAAAGTAAAAAACGTGCACTAAAAAATTCCAAAAAAATATTTTTTTTCAAAAAAATTCAAAACATCATTTTTCACCCTCCAAAGTCCTTCCAAACCTATTCTATAGCTAAAAAAGTGATTTTCTCTCTCTACAAACCCTTTTCCAAGCTCTCCATGGCTGCAACAACCACATGCACCCCTATAGTCCAGCATTATCTCTCTACTAGCTTTCTCCCATCTCCATTGTAGCACCAAGCAAGCTTCTCCCCCATCTCTTCCCCTTGCCCACCACATAGTTCCACACCAAGCTAGCTCCTCTCCCTTCTCTCACCTCCATTACAGCATGAAAACAAGATTCTCCTCCTTCTACTTTCATTCACTCGCACTACATGGAAACCTCTACTCCCGAAGGTGGAAAAAGCATCAACTCACATGACTTGCATACCACAAGGAGGTGCGAATAGTGCATGGGCATTGCAAGGATTCATCTCCAACATAAAGATAGAATGGTGAGAAAACTACCCTTGTAGCTTACATTCAGAGCTTAAGATCATCTCCATCTTTAAGTTTATCATGCTGGAGGGAATTAACCTCTTTATGGCTTTCAATGTTTAGGCTTCACACCTCATAACATTGGGTGGTGCTATTTTGTTGATGGCTTTAGTGCGCCATCTATAGTTTTATAGCATGTGATTGAGTCTCACAATGTAAGTAAGTTGTGTTATCTATGGAGAGTCATCAAAGATTTTTCTTATAATTTATTCTTTGTATAGTTGTCATTAGATTATTAGAATGATATCATTTTGTACTTTATAACTTTGTGCTCACATAATCTGTTGTTTACTTACAGAGTCAACTTGTTTTGAGAGAACATGAGCAAGCAACCATGTGCAGAGATGGAAATCACCCTATTTTTGTTCCGTGAGGAACCTTTCACTACCGTGTTAAAAGATTTTGATAAGAATAGTAGGATTTTTGTAGAATCTTGAACCAATAGGTACTCTCTAGGAGCTCTTAGAAAAGCCATCCCTATAGTACTACTATCTTCCCTCGCGTCATGGACACACAAATACTCGTGTATATGAATCTCTAGATGAGAAAGACAAATACTTGTAAGAGAAGCCTAACAGCAACAACATTGTCTCCATTTGTAATTATTTTTATGAGGCTGGATTCCTCTATAAATGCAATATAAATATTTCTTTTTGTTAAATGGTGTCGCACTGAGTGAGAGTATCATACAGATTTGAGAAATATTGTTGATTTTTATGGATATTCTAATTTGCTTGTAAGATGTTTGAAGTTTCAAGTCTTAATCATTCCACCATGAAGAAATTCATGCAATATTTTGATTTCAGTTTAATCACTAATGGTTATTCTTATTAAGTGGATCATAACCTTTGTCAAGATGTCCTCATTTGGGGATGTTGAATATATATCAATAGCAACATTTCAAAAGTTGATAAAGCTAAATTTTGCTTTCCAAAATGTTATTGTTTCCATACTATGCCTATGCCAAGCTTGACTTAGAGAAATGACAACTTGAGATGGAGGTGTAGATATATAGGGGTGACTTATTATTGATTCTTGCTTCATCATATATATATATTATAAAGCCTTTGAGTTTCCACCTTTTTGAGTAGTGTTGACAAGTTTTTGGTATCAAACCTTCTTGAATATCCCTATTCATTCGCTATTGGTAGCTATTTATTTGGTATTGCTAAAGATCATACCAATAGCTATCACCTTGTGAACTTAATTGTTGAATTGCGGATTTGATTTTTACTATGTAGCTCATTTGGATAGAGAAAGTGTAAACATAAATTATAGATACATGCATTGTTAACATAGAAGATATGTATCACTCGAACTTATATAACTGCTAATCAAGAAACCTTTGGTTGGATACTATAATAATAGGGGTCACATGTGGTTTCAAATACCAAAGAAATGGCTTAACCAAAACATTCCCAAGAACACGAGGTGAACACAAGGAAGTAAAAATTGGCTCCGTGGTTGGTTGATTTCTAGTGCTAAATGTTCTGAGTGCACAAAATTTGTGAGGCCTTTGACTTTGGGAGTTCACTAAAGTATATGTAACATAGCACATGTGTTCAACAGAAGGGAGTTTATATTCTTGTAAAGTTACAGAAACATGTGTCGGTAAGGCCTATAAGGGCTACTTTCAATCCATTGTGGTGAACGCACATGATATAGGAAAATTTTACATACGTCATTTTGAAGCCCCAGGGACCCTCAACAAGAGGGACCACAATGGCACGCAGAATGGCCGTCCAGGGACACATAGGGGCTAAGATATTTCCAAGAACAGGGGATGGACACAAGGAAGTAAAAAATGGTTGATAAGCATGATACAAGGTTTAGGTATCTGCCATTTTTGGGGGGGGGGGGGGGGGGCTCTTGCTATTTAAACTACCCAGGGCCATGCATTAAAAAAAGCATATACTTGGGGCCCCAGGGACCCTCAACAAGAGGGGCCACAAGGGCGCGCAAACTGGCCATCCAAAAATTTTGGATGGCCAGTTTGCGCGCCCTTGTGGCCCCTCTTGTTGAGGGTCCCTGGGGCCCTAAAATGACAAGTACAAGCTTTTTGTTAATGCATGGCATAATACAATGTTTAGCTATTTGCCATTGGGGGGAGGGGGGAGTTTGCTATGAATACATTAAATTGCCCAATTCTATCTCATGGCTATGCATTAAAAAAAGCTTGTACTTGTCATTTTAGGGCCCCAGGGACCCTCAACATGAGGGGCCACAAGGGCGTGCAAATTTTGGATGGCCAGTTTGCGCGCCCTTGTGGCCCCTCATGTTGAGGGTCCTTGGGGCCCTAAAATGACAAGTACAGGCTTTTTGTTAATGCATGGCATGATACAATGTTTAGCTGTTTGCCATTGGGGGGGGGAGTTTGCTATGAATACATTAAATTGTCCAATTCTATCTCCTGGCTATGCATTAAAATAAGCATGTACTTGTCATTTTAGGGCCCCAGGGACCCTCAACATGAGGGGCCACAAGGGCGCGCAAATTGGCCATCCAAAATTTTGGATGGCCAATTTGCGCGCCCTTGTGGCCCCTCATGTTGAGGGTCCCTGGGGCCCTAAAATGACAAGTATAAGAATTTTTTTTATGCATGGCCATAATTCAAGTGGTCAAATTTTTTTTTAATTTTTTTTTTATTTTTTTAAGTGTTGAACTTTTAGGTTGTTTTCAAGAGCTTCTAGTGTTCAATTGGCTCCGAATCTGTCTGGGCTTGTCTCACATAAATTTGTTCATCTCGTCATGCTCTTCGACCCTCGTGTGATGCAAAAAAATCATATCCTACTCGGATTCTCCAAAAATCAACGTGCAAGTTGGCAATTTCTTAAAAAATATTGTAAAACAAACATTTCCTACTTTTTCCTTAATCTACGGGCTCGAACAAGCATTAAACCATGGAATCTGAAAATACTCAGAGAACCAATGTTTTTTATTGTGTTAAGGGCTGCATTTCCTACATACAAAACTTTCTCAAAATCTCACCCTAACACCTTCAAAAGTGGCTTCCAAGGAGTGCCCTCGATCAAAAATTGAAACTGAAGGAAAACAATCAGAATGAACTCCTAGATTGTGTACAAACTTTAAAATAACCAAAATTTCTTTTTAAAAAAAGTTATTGCTAAACATTTGAAAATAGACCACCCTGGGACTTCCCACAATGATAGAAATCAAACGGTTCAAGGAGAGGTCTAGTGTCACAAGTGCAAGGTAGGAATCTAATCGAGGTTTATTCCGTCAAGATCTGTTATACTTTATTATGTCTTCTCATGTACAATCTTACCAAACAAAAACAAACTTACACTTTAAATGACTACAAATTTTATTTAACTTCTCAAACAATCTAAAATATGGTAGACCTAGAGTGCTCTTACACATCAACAAACAAAAAAGTTCAAATTTCTTCTCATTAACTTTGATAAACATACATCTGTGAACAACTTCCAAGGAGTAGTGCGGTGCAAACGTTGCGAACAAGCAAATATGTATGTATACGCTTTGTGATGTCCTTGAGCACCATGGTAGCTGTTGCATGAGGAAGCAAAGGATGAAAAGAGAAAGGGGGGAGGGAGAGAGAGGAACATGGGAGGAGACAAGGGGGTAGTGGGGGAGAGAGAGAGTGGAGAAGGAGGAGAGAAGGGGGCAAGGAGGGAGAGGGAGGAACATGGGAGAGAAGGGGACAGTGGGGGAGAGGGAGAGAGAGGGGAGGAGGAGGAGAGAAGGGGGCAGGGAGAGAGAGGAGAGGGAGAAAGGAGAGAGGAGGAAGAGAGAAGAAAGGTTTTTTTTTTGGGAGTTTTTTTTAAAAAAAATTGGACTTTTAGTGCTTGTAAGTTTAAAAAAAGGTCAAAAAATACTTTTTTGATATGGATATATGTTGGGGGGGAGTTTTAAGTAAAAAATAAGTAAAAATAACTTTTTTTTTTTAAAGTCAAAATTTGGCTCTTATTGATCCACGTTTTTTATGATGTGGCCACACCTCTTTACTCCCTTCACTTTCAAAAAGCTAGAGAGAGAAGGTGACCTCCTAGGCCCACATCCTACATGTGTCAAAAAAAAGGCTATAAAAGCCTACTTAAAACTAGCTTCTTGAATGCCCTTGTCCCCTTAACCCTACACACCATTAGCTTTAATCCCTAAAAATTAGGATTCCTTACAAGGCCCATGCAAGGTTCATATTTCTCCTAATGCAAAAGGCCAAGCGCCAAAAAATTGTAATTCGAAAGATCCTAAAGCAAAAGCCGAATATCATGTAAAGCCTTGATTTCCTAAATGAATCTACTTTTTGGTGTCTATGACTCTCTTTTACTTGCAAGCTTTTGAATTTTTTACATGTTTGGCTTCCAATGTGTTTATGAGAAGCACCGGTGCTTAGTGAATCAAGCAGTTTTTGATGCATGCTAGGTTGGAAAGCATGTTGGCCAACCAACTTGCATTAAATCATGGGGAAAGTTATTGATATGCCTACAAAAGGGCTTGGGAGGCCCCAAAATGGCCTGCCACAAGGGCGCCCATCTGGGTCTTCCATAAGCATATGCTTCAAAAAATCTATGCTACATTGACTTAGTGGGGCATGCACTTCCTGATGCATCCAGGCTATTTGAAGCATTGAAGCAAGGGAAATATCCTGAATGCAGGGCAAAACATCCTGGAAAGCTTTGGAAAGACCTTGGCAAGCCCTAAAAATGGATGTCACAAGGACGCGCATTTGGTCCCTTCATCGGCTTGTGGAAGCACCAAATGCGCGCCCTTGTGGCAACCATTTTGGGGGCATTTCAAGCCCTTTCCAAGGCTTTCCAGAAACTTTTACCATGCATTCAACATATTTGGGTTGCATCAGTGCTTCACATAGCTTGGATGTATCAGGAACTGCATGCTTGACTTAGCTAAGGTGCTTAACGTAGGCAAGTTTTTCCAATGCCAAGCTTTAAGCTACATACATACAAAAGAAGGTAGACAAAACGGACCACTGCTACATTGCATGGTACACAATTAAAGCAATACAATGCACAAAGAGTGGAGTATACAATCAAAAGACGCTTATATTCAAATTCTTGGAAGTTCCGTAAATACAAAAATGGTTTGATGACTAATTACAAGCTAATGCTCATGGCACAAACAGCGAGCAAGCTGCATATCCTTGGGCATAATCGTTACACACTTTCCATGGATGGCACATAGGTTCGCATCCTCGAATATGCTAGTTAGATATTGTTCTACTGCCTCTTGGACTGACTCTATGGCCACGGCGCCCATCAGAAACTCAGTGTTGTACATTTGCAAAACCTCCCTGCAAAGCCTTGCAAAAGGGGCCCTCCGAATCAAGTGCTCGGTGCTCTTCTGATAGTGGCGAATCTCCGCAAATGCACAACTGCGCTTTCACACCTTCTGAGGTCAACGGGGAGGTGAATTTGTTGCACGAGTTGGGGCAGCTTGCTTCCTCTTCTTGTAAACAATGCTCTTTCTCTTTTTTGGCTGCACAGTCACCTCCATCACCTCATATTCCGAGTCCACCCACTCTTCATTTGATTCGTGCTCTTCATTATTGTGCGGATGTGATGGTGTGGGTCCACTCCCTTTAGGGAGTGTCTTACCCCCAATAGACATGTGAGCGGCATAAGTTTGTATTTGGACGCCAACCCATGGGGGATCATCATCCGTTTGCATCTCTTTGGAGCCTTCTGACCGCTATTTGTGGTTATTTCTTTCTTTGCCTTGGTCACTCTCATACGTCGTGTTGCCCTCAAAATCGTTGGAGTCCGATGAATAGACAACAAGGTGATGCTTCCTTCTCTCTTTTCTTGCTGTAGAGGACTGGCCATGTTGATTTGAAGCTCCAGCTTCTTCTGTGTGGAGCTCACCTTGAACTTGTGAAGTTCCAGCTTCTTGTGCTGGAGCTGGGATTCGTTGGCCATCCGGGCCCTCTGGATATTCAATCCTTGCCGTTTGTTTTGTTCTTGCCATGGTAGCACCTAGTATGAAAAATGACAAAATGAGCGCCTTCAACCTTTAAATAGGGGTTTTTGGGATTTGGGCCCTTCAACACTATGCGGCCAATTAAGTGAAAAACTCAAATAAACCAATTGAATTTAACAAGTAAACCTGGATCATGTGGACGGCTGGCGCGACACCCAAACGCTGCCATTTCGATCCTTAGTTGCACACCAAGCCTCATGGCCCAGGGCCGCTCACGAGCGTTTCCACTTCTCGGATGCTGCAGTACGGGAGGCCTTGCGTAACTGCTTTGCTAACATCAACTCTCTTGCCTTCTCAATAGTGCGAGTCCTCCCAAAGGTGTGCCTAAAAAACTAGTTAAACATCTCTTGGAGGTAGTTGGAGTGTGAACCACCACCACCATGCCGAGTATTCTTGAAGTAGACTCCTTTTTCTCGATAGTGGGACTTCTGCATGCCTTGTGTACTCCATATATCAAGCAAACCATAGCGGTCCATGTAGTATGCACCATGCGCATAGAGAATGTGCTAAAACAACCAAAAAGGAGATAAGCCAATAGAAAAGTTGCGTTTTCAAACATTGCATATCTATTAAGTCCATTAAAAAAAACCATGTAGTGTGTAATCTTGATTTCAGACCATTCGTCCTTAGCCGCCTTTGTGAACTTATAAAGCACCTTCTTGAACTCCTCTCACTGCTCAACGGTGGTGCTTGAAAGATTTATCAATTGCACAACCTTTTGAAAGGATGACCATACTAGCTTGCGTTGGTTAGCAACCTCCACATTGGGATCTTTGTCCGTCGTGCATGAACACAAATCTTTCCACAACTCCCACCGCTTCTCACTTGCTAGATCGACACTTGCCTTGTGTACCTGCATTGGAGACTTTGACATCTTCTTGAAAAATCGATGTGCCTTGGCTCCATTCATGGAAACCTTCTGTGCCACCTCATATGTCTTCTCCCTACAAGTCTCTGCTAAAATGTTCACCCTTGATCGGTGACATCCAATCTCATTAAGGAGCGTCTCCACCCCCTGCAAGGAGTCTTTTGACCATTGAAGGGGCTTCATTGTGAAATCATAATCAATGTGATGCTTTAGCATCCTATCAAATATTCGCATAAACGCATGCAATGTACAAAAGTGAACATTGTTGAGGGAGGAAGGGAATTATGGGTTCCACCCAGGATCTTTGCTATCCCTATTGGGCACCTCTAGCATATCACATGAAAGAACAAAATTTTGCAAGTCCCTATTTATATGATCATCATTATCTTCGTCCTGACCTTCCACTTGAGTTGCTCGACTTGTCTTGTGCCCTTTCACATAGAATGGGCAGGGAAGTAAAGAATTTGCACCTTGTTTGCATCCAAGCATGCACTTTATGGTCTTTAGATCACCACCTAAATGCCATTCAACATCAAACTCTCCACGCCTTGGAACCATGAGCTTCTCACCATTTATTTGAGCTTTAATGACCTCTGTGACCCATGGGATTCTATTAAAAATCCATGCAAGGACTTCATGTGTCTCTTTCGGAACTTGAATTGCACCAAGCCACCATATATCCTTCTCTGATTGCACACTAAAAGAGGGCTTTGTCGCTTCACTCGAACTGCAAGATTGCTTGGCATAAGCTAGGGCTTCATTCATAAGCGTGATACTCATTCTCTCCAACTTTCTCCCTTTTACAATTACACACTCATCCAACTTCAGCACAAACATAAGCTTGCCTTCAAGAACTGCCACAAATATAAATCCTCAGAATGCATGTTATGACACATCATAGAGCATGTAGGCAACCCTAAACTAACCTGCATCACTCAAATTGTAGAAAACAACCATGGACTGCTGCAATCGTATCAAGTCCACAAAGATATTGTTGAATTTGGTGTAAACAAAGCCTTCAGTCCGCAACACGCTGTTAGAAAGAGCCCCGCTTCTCTTCCCGGGGCCCTTCCTTCCTTGCGATTTTCTACAGAGCGGCTGAAGAGGCATCGTGTCCTCAATATACAAGTAGTCCCCTAATCAGTGAAAAACATCTTCATTTGACACCCTCTTGGCAATCGCCACTCTGTGAGGAAGTGGGAATAGGTTTTCCGTGACTCCTCGACTTTTTAATGCATCTTTTAACACTTGATGTATTGCTTGATAGCCCTTCATACTAATCCCAACAGCATCACAAATATCCTGAACATCTAGGTCAATGACAATATTAGAAAAACTTTGAAGAACTCTCTTAGTGATTGCGTCTTTCAAGTGTTTTGCCTCTGGAGCATCAAGCATCCCAATAAAGTCCTCTTTGTTGAAACAAGAACTAAGTAAAGATGCCTGAGCTGACACATTCTCGCCGTCGCACGTTTCTTGGACGAAGTTCCTACTACCCAAAACAACAATGATGAGCGGTACTAGACTTAAACAACATGAGGGGCAGAACATCTTACCTCATAGCTGTCACCCTTCATTTTCTTGCCCCACCACGTGGTGCAAGAGTCTGAATTTTGGACAACTCCCATTTCCTCACCCTATCTCCCATGGTAGTACTCTTCATGTGTGAGAGAGTATCCTCAAGCTTTTTAATTTCATTTTCCTTGGTTGCAATGGTGCTCTTTGCCTCCTCAAGTGCACTAGTAGCTGTTTGCATCTGATCTTGAAGATTGTGGAAACTCCCATTCAGCAATTGCCAATGACGCAAGTAGATCTCATACCGAGCAATCTCGTGTCTGTTGAGTCTCTTGCAGTAGCCCAACAAACCTTGCTCTCCATTTCCAACATATTGCAACAGTGATGGAAGGTTTGTAAAAGGCGGATGGACATTGAGAGAAGGATCCTTTGGGTACAAGCATCCCTCTGTCCAGAGATCCACATTCTTCTCCCCTTGAGTGGCGTTCGTTGGCTGAAGGTAATGTACCCAAGCATGTCTTCTTTGTCAGAACATACTCTTGAGGTAAGCGTAGGAAAAGCCCTGGAGATCTACTGCGTGAAGAGCTTGTTGGGACATTGGTCACGTCGTCAAGAGGCATTGTAGGATGGAGAGATGGAGCTTGAAGGATGGAGAGATGGAAAGGAGATGGGTGTGTAGGTGCAGCAGCAGGTGCAGGTGCAGGTGCAAGGGGGATGGGTGTAGGAGAGGAGCTTAGATTAGGAGGGAGGGTGGTCAATTTTGGGGGGAATTTCTTAAAAATTTTGGAGGGAGTCAAAAAATGCTGAATTATGAGTAATTTAGCTTATATATCTTTTTTTTGTATATGTATATATGTTGGGGCCACTTTTTAGGGGGAAATAGAGTTTATTTGGAATTTTTTGAAAAAAGTCACTTTTTTAACCTCTTTGACCCACGGCTTTGATTAGGTGGCATGGGAGAGTTAAGGGGCCACTTACAAGTTGGCCAAAAAGCTAGAGAGAGAAGATAGCATTCTCCCCCCTTCCCCCCTACTTTTCAAATGGTTTACCCCCCCTCCCTACTTTTCAAATGGTTACCCCCCCCCCCCCCCCCCCCCCCCCCCCCCCCCGCCCCTTCCCCCTACCTTTTTAGGGGTCAAAGGTGGAGGAGACCCTATCAAAACAGCCCCATTCAAAGCCTTTGTCCACCTTAATCTCGGCAGGCTTCCTTGAAATTAGGGATTCTTACAAGGCCCATGGAGAGTCCATATTTTTCCTAATGAATTGTTAGCATTAATCAAGTCACATGATCATGAATAAGCTCAAGGCCTCTATAGCCATACACCACAGGAGCTCTCAATAGGTTGTGCTCTCAACAAACAAGGCTAGGAATTCTAAACATTTTTCCATTGCCTTATGTACCTAGAGCTAAAAATGTGCAATGTTCAGGTGACCAAGGCCTTTAGAGATCCACACTTACTTTATCCACTACTTAGGCATGCTAATTTACATCTTGGAGCTCTTACTGAGCACGTATCACATCATAAGTACTACAATGACTGAAAATTAATCGATAAATTACAACACAAGGCCATATTCAAAAATTGTGGCCATCCAATCCTTGTTGATTCTTTGTATCCATCCTTGATGTGTAGCTACTACGCTTGGACCTTTAGAAAAAATTTATGAACTAATGGCGCACCAGTTAACAATGTGATTTTTGAGTACAGAGTGGGGAGACGATGTCATGCAATTCTCTCAAGGAAGGGTTTTTGATAAGGCTATGTGTGACATGTAGTTTGTGGCACATTGAAGGGTTTTTGATACAGAAGACCATGTTGTACCTTGACACGTGGTTTGTGGCAAAAGATGTTGGCAGAGTATCGCAATCCTTCTTTTTTTGGGAACAAGGTCATAGAGGCAATGCTTAAGGGTGTTGAAAGATACTTCTAATGGCCACAACTCATTCAACTCATCACTCATCAAGGATGATGTGGATGAATTTGTGTGTACTTGTTTGGTATATCAAGAAGTTAAGTATGACATGCACAAACATGCCACACCTCTTTAAGTCTCTATTGATTCCAGACCGACCATTGGAGAGTACAGCAATAGAATTTGTTTTTGATCTTCCAAAGATTCAAAGTGAACATGATAATATTTGCACTAGTATGGATAGATTTGGCAACTAGACTCATTTTGTACCATACAAATGAAGAAAGTGAAGGCCAATCCTTTTGCACAGTTGTTTGTCTCACACAACTTTTCAGTCGCATAGGTTACTTAACTCTATTTTGTCTGATAGAGACCCCTCCTTTACCAATTTCTTGTGGGAAACACTCTAATGTGAAACAAGTCCACTGGCGCTAAGCAAACACGAACGGACCACTATGTGTACTTTTGAAGTCTACATTGAATAAACAAGGACAAGCAGATGAAGGTAGCTACAGACCACTCCAAGTACACCCCAAGTACTTTGAATAAACAGGTTTGACCACGAGCAAGCACATCTACTTAGTTTGAAATAAGGCCATCAAGATAAGCAGCCACAAATCACTATTCATACTTAAAGACAAATTTGAATAAACAAAGATAGGCAGACGTAGGAAAACAAGTAGACATGGGAAACTCCGAGTACTCCTCAACCACTAATAATAAACAAGGTCGTCGACCCCATGCATTCAATGGACCACCATGCATACTTTTGAATTCTGTGTTGAATAAACAACAACAGATGCATGTAGGCAACCATGGACCACTCAAAGTACTACACAAACCGCTATGAACAAACAAGGATGACCACAAGAAAACAAGGCACTCTGATGTGAAACAAATCCACCAACACAAAGCATCCATGGCGTACTTTTGATGTTAGCTTGAATAAACAAGGATGAAAGAACATAGTCAGACAAGCAGATAGGAAAAAACTCAAGTACTCCACAACCGCTCTGCAAACAAGACACTCTAGTGTGAAACAAGGTTGCCGTTTTCACTGATATGTACATTGAAGGGATAGTCATATGCAGTTGTTGGCTGAAATTTTATAGGAGCAACTTGAGGAGCTTCTCTTACATTGAGCGACTGTGAGATGAACAAAATCATCAAGCACAAGGATCTCACTCAATTGAATACCAAATGACATGGATGACACCTTCAAAGGAGTTGGGGACGAAGATAGCCTTCTATTAAGAGCACATTCTCCATACTACATAGGATGGCTTCATCATGTGACCAAGATACATAGACACCCATCTCTCACATGGTTTGAGAAGTACCATGGGTCAGATAGATACACACCATCATCACATCAACTAGAGATGGAGACTGGAATATACAAGGGTACACCTAAAGATAAGCAAATATGTCAAATATGTCAATAAGAGACACAACATTTGATTACTCCTGTAATGGAAATGACCTGTGAACTTTGAGAGTAGCGGAATTAGGAATTTAGATAAAGCACTTTTGTGAGATGACTTTGTGAGTATAGCAGGTGAACTCAATTGATGGTAGCAACATAAACATGGTACTTCATTAACTTGGCATGAACAATACTTTTGCACGAGAGAGAGTTTAGAGAAAATGACAATAGTTGAGGACCGGATTCATATGGAGCCGGTTCCCCCTCCAATAGGCATTTGTATTATAGTTTCTCCCATCAAGAGAGACTTGGTACAATACAATCTTTGTGTTCCTTGTGACCTAGGTGATGCAATGAAGATGGAAAGTTCATGCATTACAAGCATAACATAAACTTTGTAGAAAGCATTAACTATCCCAAGCCTCAGTCCCAAGGCCTCAAACACCTTTGAAGGTGGAGAGAGCTAGCGGAGAATGAGGATAGGGAAGAGGAAGAAGACACATTCCATAGGAGAAAGAAATATTTCCTCACTTATCATCACTCTTCTTGCTAGCATACATAGTAGCATAGTAATGAAGATGGAGAAGATGGAAAGCCTAAGCATTGAATCATGGCTCTTGGTTGGATTTGCATTCCATAGCCAAGAGTGTTGGTGTAGGCTCTCACTTCTCACAATCTTGGAGAAGGAGGTGGAGTTCCTCCGCTTTCACCAAGTGAGAATCCTTCCCACAAAATGAGTGTGTGTGTGGTGTATATCCCCCCAGCACCCACCTTGCTTGCTTGGGGCGAGTTGTAGCTTTTACACATGTTTCAAGCTCATTGGACCCCTCTCCTCCCTAGCCAATCACATGCAGCATGCATTCAAGTACATGGGTAGTCTTTGGACAAGTGTCCATCTTACTCCTTAGAGAGAGAGAGAGAGCTTGAAAATATCTAGATATTTGTTGGATGGAACTAGAAACTCATTGGACCCCTCTTTAGCCCAACCAATAGCATTCAAGAACACCATGTGGTTAAGCATAGGGAGAGTCTGACATGTGTCCCATGTGGCCTTTGAAAAAGGGGTGTCCTTTGGGTGAGTGGAAAGTTAAGTCAAAGATTCCCCTAAGTTTGGGACTTTCATGCATAGGAAGCTTGTCAAGCACCTTCCTCATTAAGTTTGTAGGGTCTCTTTTTGACTCAAGCACCTTACCCCCCATGTATGGGAAGCTTCTCAAGCACCTTCCTCTAACTTTGTAGGGTCTCTTTGTTACTCAAGCACCTTACCCCCCATGTATGGGAAGCTTCTCAAGCACCTTCCTCATTAAGCTTGTAGGGTCTCTTTTTTACTCAAGCACCTTACCCCCCATGTATGGGAAGCTTCTCAAGCACCTTCCTCATTAAGTTTGTAGGGTCTCTTTTTGACTCAAGCACCGTACCCCCCATTAAGTATGGCAAGCACCTCAAGTACTTTAGTCATCAAGCATGACAAGCACCTCAAGCACCTTAGGTCGGGTTCCTACCTCAAGCTCAGCCCTAGCTTGCCTAAGGTCAAAGGACTTTTAACACTAACCATTGGAGGTCTTTAATGAAGCTAACCCTAAGGTCTTTTAAGCTCCATTAGATGCACATTTCTCTTTGATAAACTACCTCCTTTTGGACCCCTATTGAGACGTAACCATCTCTCCTCTTGGTCCCATGTTGAGGTAAGTCTAGAAGCACTTATTGTGCACATTTCTCTTTGATAGACCGTCTCCTTTTGGACCCCTATTGAGATGCAACCATCTCTCCTTTTGGTCCCGTGATGAGATAGGTCTAGAAGCACATGTCTCTATTCTAACTCTTATTCCCGTTTATTCTCCCACCTTAAATGATCAGTTTAATATAAGAAAATCATTTGGTAAAGTTAGAATTATATTTTATGACATTACCTCTCTCTTGAAATCATAGACGTCCTCGACTATGAGGTAGAGAAAATAAAGTCTAGTCATTAGTCCATGTTTCTTAGCGGGTAGAGGATCCCTTTTTACCCTACGACATCATTCCAAGATGGATGACTAGTCCATTTGGTGCTTGGGAGACGTAGCTGCCGCAAGCATGTATGCTCTTTAGTCCATCTCATACTTCCAAAGTAGAGTGACAAGTTCTACTTGGTGTTTGGGAGACGTCGTTGCCACAAACATGATTCTAAGCATGCATACTATTTAAATTTGTGCACAAGAAAAAGAGAACTAGTCTTATAAGACAAAAAAAAAATTTCATTTAAAATGCATTTTCATATGCTTACTCTAGGTGCAGCATTGTAAGCATTGACAAGGTTCACATTATCCTTAAGCTAGGTTCCTTGCATCCATTTAGCATCTTTAAAAGGATAATTCTTTAACTTAATAAGATATCGTCAGATAATCTTACCGTTTCTTAATACCTTGTCTTCATGTCAGAGGATGGACTTAGATTGAAGTACTTCTTCTTGATCTTCGATTTTTGGAGGGTCTGCTTCTTTTGGTGGTGCTCCTTTGTAAGGCTTTTGTAGGTTCTCATGGAAAACATTGTATATGAGCGAATGGTTGGGCAAATTCAATTGATAAGCCATCTCATTGACTGGCTTAAGAATTTTAAGGACCATAGTATCTTTTTGCTAGTTTAGCATCATAGTCTTGGTGGTCCATAGGACTCTTGCCCATAGTATGCCTCAGATGAGCCCTGAGAAACTTTAGCAAGACCCAATCATTTTCCTTAAAGGCTAAGGCTCTTCTGTGCTTATAAGCAGCAACCCTTTTTGCCTTTGCTTTGAGATGGATATAACCTCTTTAATCTTTGGGAAAGATTCTTGTGAGTCTCGGCTATATTCATCAGCACGCGAAGATCTTCCCATGTACTTTAAGTAGTAAGGGTCTTTTGGATCTTCCCTCTTTAACCTCGAAAAGGTGCTTTTCCCATAGAAGTATGTACAATGTCATTGTACCCATACTCTATAACAGGTAGGTACTTCTATCATTGAGAACGTTGATCTACTTCCATGACATAGGCTTTTACTAGATCAAGAATTGTTAGATTAGTTATTTCACTTTGTTCATTTGTTTGTGGATGATATGCCAAAAGAGAAATGTAATCTACTTCCTAGATTCTCAAAGAGACCCTTCTAAAAATTACTGGTCATTCTAGGATCTTTGTTCGACACTATGGATGTTGGAAAGCCATGATGCTTGAAAATTTGATATCTGAAGAGGGTTGCCATTTGATGTGCCTTAATAGTCTTTTTGGCAATCATAGAGTGTGTTTTCTTGTTAAGCCTATAGACTAAAACAATCCAAGTTGCTTCCCTCGATCAAATTTCAACTTTTGGTTTACCACGCATTTTGAAACATACTCTTGTATGTTTACTTTTCATGGTAGACCAAGAGAAATACATTTCTACTCCTTGAAGAGTAGATTATGGATTCCCTCTTTGCCCCGCATAAGGAGAAGTATGGGATTCATACATGACTTTCTTATTGTATGGATGAGTAACACATAGCCTATTGCCATTTGGAAGATAACCATCCTTCAAGGTGAATGGTTCTTTTTTCTTCCCTAATGCAAAGGCTGTAATTACGTACTTAAAGTCTTGGTCAGTAACATACTCATCTATCATAAAAGATAGATCATTGTGAGTTGCTATAGACACCACATTTACCCTTGGTCGTTGTGAAAGTGCATCGACAACTTGATTGTGCTTGCCAACAATGTGAGCAATATGAAATTTAAATTGCAAAAGAAAATTTTCCCATTTCATTTGTTTGTTGGAGAGCTTGTTTTGCGTCATGAAGTTCTTGAGGCTTTGTGATCCATTCGTAGGATAAATGTAGTCCCCAAGAGAAAGTGTTTCCACATGTTTAGGGCATATAGAATAGCTAGTAGCTCTTTTCGTATTTGCCCAATACTCACTTATTGAAGTTGAATCTTTGACTCTCATATGCTATGGCATGCCCTTCTTGAAGCAAAATAGCTCCAAGGCAATTACCACAAGCATTACATTGGACCTCAAATGGCTTTGAGAGATCTAATAGTGTGATCACATGTTGAGAGATAAGATTCTCCTTAAGCTTCTTCAAAATCTTCTTGCACTTTTGCAGTCCATGAATACTTAACGTTCTCTTTTGTTAAGTCATGTAATGGGCACACATACCTACAAAGCTTCGTACCTCTTGTAGATTCCTTGGATTAGGCCATATTTTTATTACCTCTAACTTTGTTGCATCCATACGGGTGCCATCTTTAGAGATAATGTGACCTAAGTATTGAATCTCTTGTACAAACAACTCACTTTTCTTTTGATCAATGAAAAGCTTATTTTCTCTCAC
The DNA here is from genome assembly GCF_014529385.1 of Adiantum capillus-veneris. Classification (NCBI taxonomy): domain Eukaryota; kingdom Viridiplantae; phylum Streptophyta; class Polypodiopsida; order Polypodiales; family Pteridaceae; genus Adiantum; species Adiantum capillus-veneris. The sequence goes on from NC_140947.1 coordinate 128,191,068, forward strand.
AACTTGAAATATTACCTAGAGGTGCCGCTTGTACTCTTCAAGATAATTTGAATGGCCTGAAGATTTTTGTCCATCATGAGTTTAAATGCGTCTGGAGCATTTGTCAGGCCAAAACTAGTAAATTATCAAATAGATCTTCTACCCACGGCACGGGAAATCTATTTTTGATAGTGATCTTATTTAATGCTCTATAGTCGACACGCATGTGATATGTGTCGTCTTTCTTTTGCACTAAAAGCAATGGTGTACAAAATGGAGAGGAGCTAGACCTCACCATCCCTTTTTTTCACCAATTCATGCACTTGCCTCATGATCTCCTCTTGTTGAGCTTGTGAAACTCGATAAGTAGGCTTGTTAGGCAGTGAGCTACCTCATTTTAAAGGTATCTCACTAGGGATGTCATCAATGAAAACATCTTGGGATCCATTTAGGAAGTTAGACAACTCTAATTCCTCTTGATTCCCTTTATTGCAAGGATATGGTGTTCCCCAACTCATTAGCATCTATGTACATGCTCTCTTCTCTGTAGATGAAATAGATTCTCCTTTTAGGGAGCTTCATGTTGGAAGCCATGCGGTTAAACCATGGTGCCCCAACAATAACATTCTCATGTTTGAGAGAGGAGATGAATAAATCCTTTTTGTCCACATAGCTTTGTACATGAAGCCTTAATTTTCCAATTAAGGAAGTAACTGAGCCGTCTTGTCCCTTGATAGCTCCATTGGCTTTCAATGCATCTCCCATCTCGTGGGCTTGTATGCCTAGCTTAGTGGTCAACTCCGTGGATATGAATTTGTGAGTTGAACCAGGGTCAAACAAAATAAAGGCATCATGCTCTTCCATCTTTTCTCAATCATAGGAAAGGAGAAATCCTTGGTAATGAGCATCCTCTTTTGGAGCTTCAAACATAGAGGCTCTAGGAGTCTCATTGCGGGCAATTCTCTTGGGGCAAGGACGATAACCATGGCCTTGCTCCCCACACTTAAAACATTCGTGGTCCTTACAAAAAGCTTCTAGCTCTTTAGGAGAGAGTTTATATTTACCTTTGTAAACTCCCTTCTCCTTGGACCAATCGTTGTTGTTGTTGGAATAGCCTTGGTAAGAATTTTGGGCAATGGTTTTCCCCTTGGCATCACTTTTGTCTTTATTTTCCATGGGCTTGACATTCCATCTAGCCCCTTGTTGGAAATTGATGCGCGAAGCAACCATGGTGTGGTGAATTACTTTGGTGATAGAACCAGGCCGTTGAGAGTTGACATACTCGGCCATCTCTTTGGGTAATCCCGCACAGAATTGTTGTTTTTGCTCGCCAAAGTCTATCTTTTTAAAGATAGTAGCCTTGAGATGTAAATCCCAAAACTTGTCCACATATTTGTGGATAGACTCATGAGAGAGAAGCTTTGAACTTCACCATTTGGTAAGCACTTTGTCCTTTGCATCACTTGCAAGGAATTGCTTCATGATGGAAACTCGTAGAGTTTTTCATGTCTTTGGGGCTTCACCGTTGCCACGAAGGCTAGCCCACCATTGACGAACCGATTTTTGAAAGTGCATAGCTACATGGCATAGCTTCAAGGACTCCATGAAGCCCTCGTCTCCAAAGGCCGCATCAAATTGTTGGATAAGGGCCAATATTTTGTTAGTAGCACCAAAGGTGCCCTCATAGGTGAGAAAAGAGATACTCTTTCCTTCCTCTTTGAACTTCTTGAGCTTTTGGGACCTTCTCCATGCAGAGTAAGCTTTGCGATGTCCTCCCTCTTGTATTCTCTAGGAGAATAGCCATAGCTTTCATCGAAAGAGGATAAAGGTGAAGAATTAGAAGAAGAGGGTGACTTCTTTCTTCCCCTTTTCTTCCTTTGTTTCCTCTTTTCCCTTTCGGAGTGACGAAGAGGACTATGAGTTGACCATTTCCTCTTTAGAAGAGTTGGCGATCGTCTAGACCGTCGTCTTCACGAAGCCACATCTTTTGAGGAACTTAGGGAGTCATTACTTTCTCATTCTTTGGATTCCTCCTCTTGTATGGGAGAGAGTCTTCTTTTGGGGGTCTCACCAAGAGGCCTCCTAAGCTCTCTCTCCTCTTTGAGAGGAAAGGAAATCCCATAAACACGAAGTTGTTGAGTAACTTCGGCTTGCAAAGAGGGGTTGCCCATAGCTTTTTTCAACCTAATAACAAGATAATTAACAATATAGGGGCATCATCATCAGCACCTTCAAGTGCAAAATCAAAGTTATCAATGTTCATTCTACTCTCTTGGTTATTGTCATCCATGTTAATTAAACTTATGTGTTTACTTAGTGTATGCTTTGGCACTTCAAAACCTTAGTTGCTACTCCTCTTAGCCTTTGAAAATAGGCACTTAAGTATCTACACCCACGGATCGAATTTGTTAATTATATTAGGGTAAGTGGAACTGGGATCTATTATCGGTTTTGTTGATCCCACTATGTGGGATATGGTGCACACCTCGGGAGCTTTGGTCTTAATAATGGTGTCTTTTTAGACTTGCCTACGGCTTTACCATTATTGAGCCATAAGAAGTCCAAAAGGAGCTATCCCTCGGCAACTTTGCTATGTTAGACTCACTCCACTACTCTCTATGTCATTAAATATCTAATATCTAACCCACCCAAATGATTTTCTCATATTAAACTGATCATTTAATGTGGGATAATAAACGGGAACAAGGGTTAGAATATACACATTTGCTTACGGATCTATCTCAACACGGGGCCAATGGTAAAGAGGCCCAAATGAGAGATGGTCTGTCAAAGATCAAGGTTAACTAATGGAGATTAAAAGACCTTAGGGTTAGCTTCATTAAAGACCTCCAATGGTTAGTGTTAAAATTCCTTTGACCTTAAGCAAGCTAGGATTGAGCTTGAGGTGGGAACCCGACCTAAACTTGTCTTTGACCTTAAGCAAGCTAGGGTTGTGCTTGAGGTGGGAACCCGACCTAAACTTGCCTTTGACCTTAAGCAAGCTAGGGCTGAGCTTGAGGTGGAAACTCCACCTAAGGTGTTTGTCATGCTTGATGACTAAGGTACTTGAGGTACTTCTCACACTTAATGAGGAAGTTGCTTGAGAAGCTTCCTATGCATGGGGGGTAAGATGCTCAAGTCAAAAAGAGACCCTACACACTTAATGAGGAAGTTGCTTGAGAAGATTCCTATGCATGGGGGGTAAGATGCTTGAGTCAAAAAGAGACCCTACATGCTTAATGAGGAAGTTGCTTGAGAAGCTTCGTATGCATAAAAGTCCCAAAGTTAGGAGAATCTTTGACCTAACCTTCCACTCACCCAATGGGCACCCCTTTTCTAAAAGGGCACATGGGACACATGTCAAACTCTCACTAAGCTTAACCACATGGTGTGCTTGAATGCTATTGGTTGGGCTAAAGAGGGGTCCAGTGACCTTCTACTTCCATCCAAAAAATATCTAGATATTTTCAAACTCTCTGTCTCTCTAAGGGATAAGGAGGACACTTGTCAAAGGACTACCCATGTACTTGACTGCATGCTGCATGTGATTGGCTAGGGGGAGAGGGGTCCAATGAGCTTGCAGCATGTAGAAAAGTCACCACTCTCTCAAAGCAAGCAAGGGGGGTGCTAGGGGGATATACTCCACACACACACTCATTTGCAAGGGCATTCTCAATAAGTGAAAGTTGAGGAACACCACCTCCTTCTCCAAGCTTGTGAGAAGTGAGAGCCTACATCAACACTCTTGGCTATGGAATGCAAATCCAACCAAGAGCCATGCTTCAATGCTTAAGCTTGCCATCTTCTCCATCTCCATTATGATGCTATTATGTATGCTAGCTAGAAGAGTAATGATAAGTGAGGAACTATTTCTTTCTCCTATGGAATGTTTCTTCTTCCTCTTCCCTACCCTCATTCTCCGCTAGCTCTCTCCACCTTTGAAGGTGTTTGAGGCCTTGGGATAGTTAATGCTTTCTACAAGTTTATGATATGCTTGTGATGCATGAAGCTTTCCATCTTCATTGCATCATGTAGGTCACAAGGAACACAAAGATTGTATTGTACCAAGTCTCTCTTGATGGGAGAAACTATAATACAAATGCCTATTGGAGGGGGGACCGGTTCCATATGAATCGGGTCCTCAACTATTGTCATGTTCTCTAAACTCTCTCTCTTGCAAAAGTATTGTTCATGCCAAGTTAACTAAGTACCATATTTATGTTGCTACCATCAATGAAGTTCACCCGCTATGCTCACAAAGTAATCTCTCAAAAGTGCTTCACCTAATTTCCTAAATCCGCTACTCTCAAAGTTCATAGGCCATTTCCATTACATTGGTATTAGAGAATTTGGTTTCTCTTTTCTTGCTTAATAAGAGAGGTCCTTAAGTAGCCTATTAATGGTTGTTTTTGTTAATTATATTAGGGTAAGTGGGTCTGGGATCTATTATCGGTTTGTTGACCCCACTATGTGGGATATGGTGCACACCTCGGGAGCTTTGGTCTTAATAATGGAGCCTATTTAGAGCCTACAACTTTACCATTATTGAGCCATAAGAAGTCCAAAAGGAGCTATCCCTCGACAACTTCGCTATGATAAACTCACTCCACTACTCTCTATAATTAACCAATTTGAGCCGTGGGTGTAGATACTTAAGTGCCTATTTTCAAAGGCTAAGAGGAGTAGCAACTAAGGTTTTGAATTTCCAGAGCATACACTAAGTAAACATATAAGTTTAATTAACATGACTGACGATAACCAAGAGAGTAGAATGAACATTGATAACTTTGATTTTGCACATGAAGGTGCCAATGATGATGCCCCCATGTTTGTTAATTATCTTGTCACTAGGTTGCAACAAGCTATGGGCAACCCCACTTTGCAAGCCGAAGTTACTCAACAACTTCGTGCTCATGGGATTTCCTTTCCTCTCCAAGAGGAGAGAGAGCTTACGAGGCCTCTTGAAGAGACCCCCAAAAGAAGACTCTCTCCCATATGAGAGGAGGAATCCAAAGATCAAGAAAGCAATGAATCACTAAATTCCTTCGGATGTGGCTCCACGAAGAAGACGGACTAAACAATCGCCAACTCCTCCCAAGAGGAAATGGTAACCCATAGTCCTTCTCCTCGTCACTCCAAAAGGGAAGAGAGGAAACCAAGGAAGAAAAAGGCAAGAAAGAGGTCACCCTCTTCTCCTTCTTTCACCTTCCTCCTCTACCGATGAAATCTATGGCTATTCTCCTAGAGAATATAAGAGGGGAGGAAATCGCAAATCTTACCCTGCATGGCGAAGGTCACAAAAGCTCAAGAAGTTCAAAGAGGGAGGAAAGAGTATCTCTTTTCTCACCTATGATGGCACCTTTGGTGCTACCGACAAAGTATTGGCCTTCATCCACCAACAATTTGATGCAGCCTTTGGAGACGAGGGTTTCACGGAGTCCTCCAAGCTACCCCATGTAGCTATGCACTTCCAAAAATCGGCTCGTCAATGGTGGGCTAGCCTTTGTGGCAATGGCCAAGCCCCAAAAACATGGAAACTCTATGAGTTTTCATCATGAAGAAATTCCTTGCAAGCGATGCAAAGGACAAAGTGCTCACCGAATGGCGGAGTTTAAGGCTTCTCTCTCATGAGTCTATCCACAAATATGTGGACAAGTTTTGGGATTTACATCCCAAGGCTACTGTCTTTAAAAGATAGACTTTGCTAAGCAAACAACAATTCTGTGCGGAATTACCTGAAGAGATGGCCAAGTATGTCAACTCTCAACGGCCTGACTCTATTAGCAAAATAATCCACCATACCATGGTTGCTTCACGCATCAATTTCCAACAAGGGGTTAGACGGAATGTCAAACCCATGGAAAATACCAACAAAAGTGATGCAAAGGGAAAAATTAATGCCCAAAATGTTTCCCACGGCCATTCCAACAACAACAACAACAATCGATCCAAGGAGAAAGGAGTTTACAAAGGTAAAAATAAACTCTCTTGTGAAGAGCTTGAAACTTTTCTCAAGGATCACAAATTTTTTAAGTGTGGGGAGCAAGGACATGGCTATTGTTCTGGCCCCAAAATAAATGCTCGCAATGAGACTCCTAGAGCTTCCGCTATCGAAGCTCCAAAAGAGGATACTCAATGCAAAGGATCACCTCTCTCCTATGCTTGGGGAAAGGTAAGGGAGCATGATTCCTTCATCTTGTTTGACCCTGGTTCTACTCTCAACTTCATTATCAATGGTTGGCCACCAATTTAGGCATTCAAGCTTTTGAGATGGGAGATGCTGTAACTGTCGATGCCGCTTTCAAGGGACAGCAAGCCTCCGTTACTCCCTTGATTGGGAAGTTGAGGCTTCATGTCCAAACCTATGTCGACAAAGAAGACTTCTTTATCTCTCCTCTCCAACATGAGGATGCTATCCTAGGGGTACCGTGGTTCAACCGCATGGATGCCAGCATGAAGTTCCCTGAAAGGAGAATCTACTTCACCTACAAGGGAAAGAATATGTATATAGATGCTAATGAGTCTGGTCGTACTATACCACTTGTAAATCTTCTCTCCCTTGATAAATCAATGAAAAGCTCAGTTTCTGCGTACATGATTTTTATCAAAGAATCCCTAAAAGGTCCTAATGTATCATCAAAGGTGAATGGTAGGAATCAAGAAGAGTTAGGCTTGTCTAACTTTCTCAAAGGATTCCAAGATGTGTTCATCGATGATATCCCTATGGACTTACCTCCAAAATGAGAGGATGATGACCATCAAATTGAGCTCCTATCAGGAAGCTCACCGCCTAACAAACCTCCCTATCGAGTTTCACAAGCTCAACAAGAGGAGATCATGAGGCAAGTACAAGAATTGGTAGACAAAGGAATGATGAGGCCTAGCTCCTCTCCCTTTTGCTCTCCAGTCCTTTTAGTGCAAAAGAAAGATGGTACATACCGCACATGTGTGGACTATCGCGCACTAAACCATGTCACTATCAAAAACAGATTTCCCGTACCTCGGGTAGAAGATATGTTTGATAAGCTACAAGGATCTACCTACTTCAGTAGGATTGACCTTAAAAGTGGCTACCATCAAATAAGGATAGTGCATGAAGATATCCTAAAGACCACGTTTCGTACAACGTTTGGCCTTTATGAATATCTAGTCATGCCTTTTGGCTTGACTAATGCACTAGCTACATTCAATCGATTAATGGAGAAAAATTTTAGACCCTATTGCAAATTCACTGGAGTGTTCTTTGATGATATCATCATCTACTCCAATTCCTTGGAGGAACACAAGCAACATCTCCAAGTGATTTTTCAACATTAAGGGAGAATAAGCTTTTTCTCAATCAAAAGAAAAGTGATTTTTTTCCTTCAAGAGATTCAATACTTAGGTCATATTATATCTCGAGATGGTATCTGTATGGATCCATCAAAGTTGAAGGTAATAAAAGCATGGCCTAATCCAAGGAATCTACATGAGCTAAGAAGCTTTATTGGTATGTGTGCATACTATAGACGCTTCATAGTAAAATTCTCTCAAATAGCAGGACCATTACATGACTTAACAAAGAAAAACGTTAAGTATTCATGGACTGCTAAGGAGCAAAGTGCTTTTGACAAGCTCAAGAGAAGCTTATCTCCCAACCAGCCTTATGCTTTCGGATCTCTCAAAGCCATTTGAGGTCCAATGTGATGCTTGTGTTGATTGCCTTGGAGCAGTCTTGCTTCAAGAAGGGCATACCCTAGCATATGACAGCCGAAGGCTCAACACGGATGAACGGGTATTAGGCATTTATGAGAAAGATTTGTTAGTTGTTCTACATTCCCTAGACACATGGAAGCACTATCTATTGGGGGCTCCATTCATTTTACAAATAGACCATCAAAGTCTCAAGTACTTCATGATGCACACAAAAGCTTTTCGACAAACAAATGAGGTGGGCAAATTTTCTTTCACAATTTAATTTCCACATTGCTCACATTGCTGGTAAGCACAATCAAGTGGCTAATGTACTTTCACGAAGACCAAAAGTTAATGTTGTGTCAATAGCAGCTCACAATGATCTATCTTCTATGATAGATGAGTATCCTATTGACCCTGACTTTAAAGACATAATGTCAGCCCTTCCTTTGGGGAAGAAAGAGGAACCATTCACCTTGCACGATGGTTATCTTCTCCATGGCAATAGGCTATGTGTTACCCACTCCCTTCGTGAGAAAGTCATGTATGAATCCCATGCTCCTCCCTATGCGGGGCATAGAGGCATTCAACCTACTCTTTGAGGAGTAGAGACGTACTTTTATTGGCCTACCATGAAAGTGGACATACAAGAGTATGTTTCAAAATGTGTGGTATGCCAAAAGACCAAGTATGATAGAGGGAAGCAACCTGGATTACTCCAGCCATTGCCAATTCCTAATTCACCATGGGAGAGTATATCCATGGATTTTATCTTTGGATTACCCAAATCTATCCATGGGAATACGAGAATATGGACAATAGTCAACAGGTTTAGCAAGCAAGCACACTTTATCCCTGTCAAGAAGACTATTAAGGCACACCAAATCGCAACTCTCTTCATTACATATATTTTCAAACACCATGGATTGCCAACATCCATCGTGTCAGATAGAGATCCTAGGATGACCAATAATTTCTGGAAAGGTCTCTTCAAAAATCTAGGTATAATATTGAATTCTCTTTGGCCTATCACCCACAAATGGATGGCCAAAGTGAGATAGCAAATCTTACGATTCGTGATCTACTAAAGACCTATGTTACAGAAGTAGATCAACGCTCACAATGGGAAAAGTACTTACCTCTTTTAGAGTATGCGTATAATAATACTATCCATACTTCTACGGGAAAAGCACCTTTTGAAATCATAGAGGGAAGACCTAAAAGTCCCTTTCTACTTAAAGTACATGGGAAGATCTTCGCTGCCGGTGAGTATAGCTGTGACCTGCAAGCATCTTTTCAAAAGATTAAGGAGGCTATATCCATCTCCCAACTAAGGCAAAAAGTGGTTGTTAACAAGCACAGAAGAGCCTTAACGTTCAAAGAAAATGATTGGGTCTTACTTAAGTTTCCTAAGGCTCGATTGAGGCAAACGACGGGCAAAAATCCTACGAGCCATCAAAAGTATTATGCTAAACTAGCAAAAAGATACTATGGTCCGTTTCAAATTTTGAAGCCAATCAATGAGGTGGCTTATCAACTCAAGTTGCCTAACCATTGGCTCATACACAATGCTTTTCATGTGAGCCTACTCAAGCCCTACAAAGGAGAACCTCCAAATGAACCAATTATTGAAGACCCTTCCGAAATCGAAGATCAAGAAGAGATACTACAACCCGAAGCTATCCTTCGGCATGAAGACAAGGTACTACGACATGGTAAGATTATCCAAAGGTATCTTATTAAGTTAAAAAATTATCCTTTTGAAGATGCTAGATGGATGCAAGGAATCCAGCTTAAGGATAGTATGAACCTTGTCAACACTTACAGTGCTACATTAGAGTAAGCAAATGTACATGTTTCTTTTAATGATCAATGTTTTGTCTTATAAGACTAATTCTCTCTTTATTGTGCACAAATTTAAGTAGTATGCATACTAAGAATCATGTCTGGGATGACAACGTCTCTCAAACACCATATAGAATTTGTCACTCTACTTGGGAAGATGAAATGGACTAAAGAGCAGACATGCTTGCGACAGCTATATCTCCCAAGCTCCAAATGGATTAGTCATCCATCTTGGAATGATGTCGTAGAGTAAAAAGGAATCCTCTACCCGCTAAGAAAAATTGACTAATGACTATGACTTTATCTCTTTTACCTCATAGTCGAGGACCACTATGATTTCAAGAGAGAGGTAATGTCATTAAATATCTAATATCTAACAAACCCAAATGATTTTCTCATATTAAACTGATCATTTAATGTGGGATAATAAACGGGAACAAGGTTTAGAATATAGACATGTGCTTACGGATCTATCTCAACACGGGACCAATGGTAAAGGGGCCCAAATGAGAGATGGTCTGTCAAAGACCAAAGTTAACTAATGGAGCTTAAAAGATCTTAGGGTTAGCTTCATTAAAGACCTCCAATGGTTAGTGTTAAAAGTCCTTTGACCTTAAGTAAGCTAGGACTGAGCTTGAGGTGGGAACCCGACCTAAACTTGTCTTTGGCCTTAAGCAAGCTAGGGTTGTGCTTGAGGTGGAAACCCGACCTAAACTTGCCTTTGACCTTAGGCAAGCTAGGGATGAGCTTGAGGTGGGAACTCCACCTAAGGTGCTTGTCATGCTTGATGACTAAGGTACTTAAGGTACTTGTCACACTTAATGAGGAAGTTGCTTGAGAAGCTTCTTATGCATGGGGAGTAAGATGCTCAAGTCAAAAAGAGACCCTACACACTTAATGAGGAAGTTGCTTGAGAAGCTTCCTATGCATGGGGGGTAAGATGCTCAAGTCAAAAAGAGACCCTACACACTTAATGAGGAAGTTGCTTGAGAAGATTCCTATGCATGGGGGGTAAGATGCTTGAGTCAAAAAGAGACCCTACATGCTTAATGAGGAAGTTGCTTGAGAAGCTTCGTATGCATAAAAGTCCCAAAGTTAGGAGAATCTTTGACCTAACCTTCCACTCACCCAATGGGCACCCCTTTTCTAAAAGGGCACATGGGACACATGTCAAACTCTCACTAAGCTTAACCACATGGTATGCTTGAATGCTATTGGTTGGGCTAAAGAGGGGTCCAATGACCTTCTACTTCCATCCAACAAATATCTAGATATTTTCAAACTCTCTGTCTCTCTAAGGGATAAGGAGGACACTTGTCAAAGGACTACCCATGTACTTGACTGCATGCTACATGTGATTGGCTAGGGGGAGAGGGGTCCAATGAGCTTGCAGCATGTAGAAAAGTCACCACTCGCCCAAAGCAAGCAAGGGGGGTGCTAGGGGATATTCTCCACACACACACTCATTTGCAAGGGCATTCTCAATAAGTGAAAGTTGAGGAACACCACCTCCTTCTCCAAGCTTGTGAGAAGTGAGAGCCTACATCAACACTCTTGGCTATGGAATGAAAATCCAACCAAGAGCCATGCTTCAATGCTTACGCTTGCCATCTTCTCCATATCCATTACTATGCTATTATGTATGCTAGCAAGAAGAGTAATGATAAGTGAGAAACTATTTCTTTCTCCTATGGAATGTTTCTTCTTCCTCTTCCCTACCCTCATTCCCCACTAGCTGTCTCCACCTTTGAAGGTGTTTGAGGCCTTGGGATAGTTAATGCTTTCTACAAGTTTATGTTATGCTTGTGATGCATGAAGCTTTCCATCTTCATTGCATCACGTAGGTCACAAGGAACACAAAGATTGTATTGTACCAAGTCTCTCTTCATGGGAGAAACTATAATACAAATGCCTATTGGAGGGGGGACCGGTTCCATATGAATCCGGTCCTCAACTATTGTCATGTTCTCTAAAATCTCTCTCTTGCAAAAGTATTTTTCATGCCAATTTAACTAAGTACCATATTTATGTTGCTACCATCAATTAAGTTCACCCGCTATGCTCACAAAGTAATCTCTCGCTTCACTTAATTTCCTAAATCCGCTACTCTCAAAGTTCATAGGCAATTTCCATTACACTCTATAATTAACATAAACAACCATAATAGGCTACTTAAGGACCTCTCTACTTAAGCAAAAAAAGAGAAACCAAATGCTCTGATACCAATGTAATGGAAATGGCCTATGAACTTTGAGAGTAGCGGGATTAGGAATTTAGATAAAGCACTTTTGTGAGATGACTTTGTGGCATGGCGGGTGAACTTAATTGATGGTAGCAACATAAACATGGTACTTCGTTAACTTGGCATGAACAATAATTTTGCAAGAGAGAGATTTTAGAGAACATGACAATAGATGAGGACTGGATTCATACGGAGCCGGTCCCCCCTCCAATAGTCATTTGTATTATAGTTTCTCCCATCAAGAGAGACTTGGTACAATACAATCTTTGTGTTCCTTGTGACCTAGGTGATGCAATGAAGATAGAAAGATTCATGCATCACAAACATAATATAAACTTTGTAGAAAGCATTAACTATCCCAAGCCTTAGTCCCAAGGCCTCAAACACCTTCGAAGGTGGAGAGAGCTAGCGGAGAATGAGGATAGGGAAGAGAAAGAAGAAACATTTCATAGGAGAAAGAAACTTGCTAGCATATATAATAGCATAGTAATGAAGATGGAGACAATGGCAAGCTTAAGCATTGAAGCATGGCTCTTGGTTGGATTTGCATTCCATGCCAAGATTGTTGGTGTAGGCTCTCACTTCTCACAAGCTTGGAGAAGGAGGTGGAGCTCCTCCACCTTCACCAAGTGAGAATCCTTCCCACAAAATGAGTGTGTGTGTGGTGTATATCCCCCCAGCACCCCCCTTGCTTGCTTGGGGCGAGTTGTAGCTTTTACACATGTTTCAAGCATATTGGACCCTTGTCCCCCCTAGCCAATCACATGCAGCATGCACTCAAGTACATGGGTAGTCTTTGGACAAGTGTCCTCCTTACCCCTTAGAGAGAGAGAGATCTTGAAAATATCTAGATATTTGTTGGATATGGAACTAGAAGCTCATTGGACCCCTCTTTAGCCCAACCAATAGCATTCAAGCACACCATGTGGCTAAGCATATGGAGAGTCTGACACGTGTTCCATGTGCCCTTTGAAAAAGGGGTGCCCTTTGGGTGAGTGGAAAGTTAAGTCAAAGATTCTCCTAACTTAGGGACTTTCATGCATAGGAAGCTTCTCAAGCACCTTCCTCATTAAGTTTGTAGGGTCTCTATTTGACTCAAGCACCTTACCGCCCATGTATGGGAAGCTTCTCAAGCACCTTCCTCATTAACTTTGTAGGGTCTCTTTTTGACTCAAGCACCTTACCCCCCATGTATGGAAAGCTTCTCAAGCACCTTCCTCATTAAGTTTGTAGGGTCTCTTTTTGACTCAAGCACCTTACCCCGCCATGTATGGGAAGCTACTCAAGCACCTTCCTCATTAAGTTTGTAGGGTCTCTTTTTTACTCAAGCACCTTACCCCCCATTAAGTATGACAAGCACCTCAAGTACCTTAGTCATCAAGCATGACAAGCACCTCAAGCACCTTAGGTCAGGTTCCCACCTCAAGCTCAACCCTAGCTTGCCTAAGGTCAAAGGACTTTTAACACTAACCATTGGAGGTCTTTAATGAAGGTAACCCTAAGGTCTTTAAGCTCCATTAGATGCACATTGCTCTTTGATAGACTAACTCCTTTTCTACCCCTATTGAGATGTAACCATCTCTCCTTTTGGTCCCCTGCTGATGTAAGTTTAGAAGCACTTATTGCACATTGCTCTTTGATAGATGATCTCCTTTTGGACCCCTATTGAGATGCAACCATCTCTCCTTTTGGTCCCGTATTGAGATAGATCTAGAAGCACATGCCTCTATTCTAACTCTTGTTCCCGTTTATTCTCCCACATTAAATGATAAGTTTAATTTGAGAACATCATTTGGTAAAGTTAGATATTATATTTTATGACAACTCCACTCTCCCTTAATGTGTGTGATCACATAACGAGATAGTGGATGTAAGATGACACTATCCCTTGTAAGGTGTTGGCAACACCTTCAATGTGTGTATCTATGTGCTTTCGGTAATACATTATGTGATGCATCCTAGTATCATGAGAGGGGTTTTCAAATCTTTAGGTGGATATCCACATCAAACATTGCTCGAAGTCATTTTTGTAGCATGGTCGACATCAAGCTTTGAGAAGCGTCAACAACTACAAAGATTCTAGAAGTTTGAAGCACTAGCAATCTTCACTTGAACTTCATTCATTTCTTGACCTTGTCTTCCACTTCCCCCCCTCGAGAGAGAAAATGATACATTGATTCATAAACACATGTTTGCACTAATGAAATCAAACATGCTTCATAAACACATGCTTCCAATAATGAAATCAAACATTGGCAACAACTTCACTTTGTTTGGCACACCTATATGCATTGTTGGCCTCAACATATGCATCCATAATATGTTTAGCCATAGAACCATCGTTAGGACCAACATGTTCACAAGAGCTAGCTTCTGCAAGGTGAGGATGAAGCAATGTGGCCACTAACTTCTATCATGTGTGTAAGAACATATGGATTGCCACCAGTATAGTCATCAAAATGGTGGAAGTGGCTCTCAGGCTTTTTGTAGGACCGAAGACCGATGGTAGACTCGGACTTCACGTTGCTCTCTCTAAGTTGGTGCCATGTACTTACAATCGGGACAATATTTGCAGACCCTCCCCCTACTTGCCCTCAACCCAAGTAGATTGTCCAAGCAAGAAGTCTTGCTTGCCCTTAGGCTCCCGAGCTTTAGAGCTAGCCCGCTCACACATATAGACCTCACCACACTATTGTCACTCTGCTGCACAATATTGCAAAAATAGTCGGCCCGCTCACACAGACACATAGAGCCTCTCTCACCTCTCTCCACCCGATGGCACACCCTCACACCAAGGCCCTTAATGCATGCAACCTCTACAAGCACCTTCACGTGAGGGAGACACCCATATGAGAGCCCCAGGCCTCCACTATTAGAAAACCCTCTATATCATGTGCGTTCAAGTAGCATTTAAATAACCCCTCTTCACATACATATTTTCATGAATTAAATGGACCCTCTTCCTTCAAAACCTGTAAATTTTTTAGCAGACCCCTTCTATCAATGTAAACCTGTAACTTTCTTGAAATTAAGAAACCCTCTTGATGAACTCACGTGCTATAGTTTCATATTTTAAGGTGGACCCCCTGAGCTTGAGAGCCACTCCTCCACATCCTTATGCAACATATGATTTGCCTTCGTGCAGATTCCAATCAAACCATCGTTTTTTTTTTTGCCTATGTCTCTGTCCGACAACTCCACGCAAGCCACGTCTCCGAGTTTACTTTTTAAGCCCATGTTTACTCCCACCACTAGGACTTCCTTTACTACCACGTGATATATAGAGCCTCATAATGTTGAGGCTCTACAACTCCAGAACACATGAATCATGAAATACGTAAGTTGGACTCTTGTGTCAAGCATTGCCATATGGCGAAGGCCCTACACACACCAAAGTGCCCCTTTTCATCCCCTTCTAGGATGGGTGTGGTGCTCTTTACACACCTAGTGCCAAAATAAAAATACTTAACATGGTGTGTATTTGTAGCGAAGTTGCTTGCCCTCTTTGGCTAGATGCTCCATTTTGATTGGTCAGGTTGAGAGCTCAAAGCCTACTCGTGTGCTACTTTTAGCATGTCCAATTCTTTTGTATTGAGTGCCATCTACGTAGACGCATGCATCTGTTGCCTAACCAATGTGGAAACACGCTAATTTATCCGTTAGAGTTGATTCTAAATTTGGCCTTTTCAAGTAGTGACCAATTTTTGGGGTAAAGTTTGAACCCTTGGCTTTCAAAATGTTGTCCTTCCACCTTACTGAGTAGGTAATTCAAATTTTTTGAAGGAAATTAAGAGGAGAATCAAGGGTGATTCTCTTGTGCAGCTTAGAGCGCATGGTTAAGCTTGAGAACTGCAAGCGAATTCAGAATCTCAGATTGCAGTCGGGGAGAGAGAGAGAGAGAGAGAGAGAGAGAGAGAGAGAGAGAGAGAGAGAGCGAGAGGAGTTTCCTGTCCATCTAAGAGTTGGCTGCAAGGTGGCGTTCCAAACAGCGTACAACTTTTTTTTAATGGAGTGGAGATGCGACGAAGCAGTCGAGGCTTGCTGCTCTTGTGGTTAGATGTGAGTTCAGAGAGTCGATGGCTTCTGCCTGTCTGAGTTCGAGTTCTCCCACCTCATTCCTTTTAATAGGCAAGGGTAATATGATTCCCTTGAGATGCAGGAAGGGCATCGGAAGGAATCTGTGAGATAAAGGAGTATAATAAGAGGAGAGCGAGTAGGTAGAACGAATTGAGTATGGGTGGACGATTTTGAAAAATTGGTGGAAAGCAAGGAACCAAAGCGAATCCTTGAGAGTCATTTTATGGATGGAAATGACGTCTTCGCCGACATAGATATCTCTCTCTCTCTCTCTCTCTCTCTCTCTCCCCCCATCCAGAGTCTCCAACTAAATTGAATAATTTGAATAGCCTTTATCTTTTCTTCGTGGGGTCACTACGTTTTCAAAGGACCATTTGGGTCTCACTTTAAAGATGAGAATGTTTTCTAGGTGGAAGGTTCATACACTCACAAAATGCAATACGAAAACCAAAAGCCCAGCATTTGCGTCATCACCTTCGTCGCCTTCCTTTCGCTCCTGCTATTTCAATTCGACGCCTGAGAGGGTAGCGCCATCGCTGCATACATTTTTGCCCCGTTCGTTCATTCACAGAAGTCGAGAGACTCAGCGGAGAGCTCGCCATCGCCGAGCTCTTCTTCCTCCATCCGCAAAAGCTTCTGAACTTCCCATGGCTTGTGCTCCTTCCAATCTTGCCACCGTCCGAGATGTACCTGCCACTTCCTTTACCTCTCGCTTCCCTCCAGCCTCTCTTGCTCATCACGTCCCTCTAACCCTCACCTTCAAGCTCCCCTCATGCAGGAGAAACGCTACCGCTCTTGTTACACCCTTCTGCGTTTCATTGGAAACCGTGCCTCAAATTCCCCCCGCCGATTTGCAAAAGTCAACTTCTGCAAAGGACAAATTGTCGAGTTTAGTTTCCAGTTTGAAGGCGATTGCAGATGTTAGAGATCGCACGGCTAAGCTTCTTGACTATGGAGCAAAGCTACCTCCATTTCCAAAGTCGGAAAGGATAGCTGAGAACAGGGTGATGGGGTGCACGGCCCAGGTTTGGGTGAAGGTGGAGCTAGGGCTTGATGACAGGGTGCATGTGGCAGCAGATAGCGACTCTGAGGTAACTAAAGGTTTCTGTGGAGTGCTTGTGGAGGCCCTAAACATGTCACAACCCCAAGAAGTTATGGCTCTCTCTTTGGATACGGTGGCTGGATTAGGGCTGGGATCTACCGCTTCCAGGTCCAACACTTGGTATAATGTGCTGGTCACCATGCAGAAACGGACAGAGATGGAGGTTGCAAAGGTGGAGGGAAGGAGAACATTTGAGCTTTTTCCATCTTTGCTTCTCTCCGCAGAAGATATCTCTGCACAGGGAAGCTTCGCCGTAGCACAGGTACGAAAAACTCTGTAATGAAGTAATCATACTCAAATTACATGCACCACATGCACAAGCACGGTGTTCATCTCCACTGCCTCCCTTAACCATAGGTACACACCGTTTCGGCTCATAATTGGCCAAGTTTCGTACTTTGCAGTATGCAAATTTTGAAGTTGCAAGTACATTCTCCTGTCTCTTTGTGAGCGTTCTTATGAATTGTAATTGTAATGACCCTTGCATGTGGGATGAATGAATGTGCATGCACGCATGTTTGTATGAGTCTTTTGTGTGTGTGTGTGTGTGTGTGTGTGTGTGTGTGTCTGAGAGAGAGAGAGAGAGAGAGAGAGAGAGAGAGAGAGAGAGAGAGAGAGAGAGAGAGAGAGAGAGAGTACGGGCCATCCGATCAGGTGGCAAAACCTGGTGAAACCCCCCCTCCCCTCCTCTCTTCTTTTTGTGTGTTGCAAGGCTTTGTTGTTCTATCAACTGTATTGTTGGATGGCCCGCTCCACTCATAGCTCACGATATTTGTGGACTGCTACTCATAGGGGAGATTTGAGCATAAGTTTGGGTGCGCCCTTCTGGGTCAAATGTCAGCCGAGCGTGATTTCAATATGTTCTATTCTCTTTCTGGCAGGCCAAATACCTGGAGCCAAGTCAGCCAAATGTACAGGAGCTTGCTGAACTGTTGAAAATGAAGCAAATTGGTGTTGTGGCACACTTCTACATGGATCCCGAAGTGCAAGGTGTTCTTGTTGCTGCCAAAGAAGCCTGGCCAAATATTTTTATTTCAGACTCATTGGTAATGGCAGACCGAGCTGTAAAGATGGCTGAGGCCGGCTGTAAACATATAGCGGTTTTAGGTGTGGACTTCATGTCAGAGAATGTACGTGCCATACTTGATAAAGCGGGCTACCAAGAGGTACTTTACTCTTTCAAAAAAGCTTTTAACAGTATGCCAGTCTTCTGCCATGAGATCCATATTGGTTGTGTTTGGTATCAGGTGAATGTGTACCGCATGTCAAGGGACCCAATAGGCTGTTCGTTAGCTGAAGCTGCTGAAAATGCAAAGTACCTTACCTTTCTTGAGGAAGCTAGTAAAAATTTCCCTGCTCTTCATGTCGTTTACATCAATACGTCTCTAGAGACGAAGGCTAAATCGCATGCTGTTGTACCCACTATCACTTGCACTTCTTCAAATGTGGTGCCAACAGTTTTGCAGGTTGGTATTATGTCTCTGCTTCCTGCTTTAGATATAGCATAGATGATCTAGATTGGTGACCTAAGTTTTGCATTTGGACAGGCGTTTGCCCAAGTTCCCAATCTGACCGTTTGGTATGGCCCAGATTCCTATATGGGTGCAAATCTAGCAGAACTATTCAGACAAATGGCAAACATGTCAGATGAAGAAATTGCAGCAATACATCCTATGCACAACAAACAGTCAATACTCTCTCTCTTGCCAAGGCTGCATTACTATCATGTAAGGCTCTTCAAACCACCCAACTCCCCCCCCCCCAAAACCCCCTCTCCCTCCTTTTCCTTGATCTATGACAGTGCCATGAACTGAGTGATTCTGCAGGATGGAGCTTGCATCGTGCATGACTTGTTTGGCCATGAGGTTGTTTCTCGTGTGCGCAAGGGTTATCGTGATGCTTTTCTTACTGCACACTTTGAGGTACCTGGTGAGATGTTTGCTCTGGCTATGGAGGCCAAGCAAAGAGGCATGGGAGTTGTGGGCTCAACACAGAATATTTTGGATTTTATCACAAGCCGTGTGCAAGAGGCTGTAGATCGAGATTTTGATGATAAGCTCCAGTTTGTGCTGGGTACAGAAGCAGGAATGGTTACTGCAATAGTTGGGGCAGTGAGGAAGCTTTTGATTGCTGGACGATCAGCAGGTAAAAGAGGAAAGGTTGACGTTGAAATAGTGTTTCCTGTGTCCTCGGAAGCTATTGCTACAGTGTCTCCTTCGAGTTCATCTCAGGAAAGTAGTATTGGAAAGCTCTCCATTGTACCTGGAGTTTCATCCGGTGAAGGCTGCTCAATCAATGGTGGATGTGCTTCCTGCCCTTACATGAAGGTAATAGGCAGCAGAAATGTGTAGTCTCACATTGTTTATGTCAAAGGAATCCGAATTGTCTTGTCTAATAATGGTATGATATTGTAGATGAATTCCTTGGATGCTTTGTTGAGGGTCTCCAAGTTGATTGCTACTCCCCTGGAACATTCTCTCAACTTGCAACAAGCAAAGAGGTTCAACACGAACGATATTTCCGGCATTTCTGTTGCTGATCTTGGTTGTGAGCCGATACTTCACATGAGGCATTTTCAGGTAAGTTGTGTAAGTTTGTTCTTTCTCTATGCTGTTATCAAGTCAGTATGATGCCAGGGAGTCTGAAATAAGGTTTTTCATTTTTTCTTTGTGCAGTCCAAGGGAAGCCTACCAGAAGCCTTGGTTGATCAGATACTATCAGGAACTGCGAAAGTTGTAAGATGATTGAGTACTCTGACGAGCCTCGGGTATGGTCCACAAGTCGCATTGAAGATGTGGCTGGATTGTAGTAGACACCCATGTCAGTTCTGCAGCATTTGATGGTGATGTTCATGGCACAGTTTCCTTTATCCATGAGGATGCCAGTCTGCTAAGAGAGCGGCAAAGGATTGCGGCGATTATAGTAAGGCTGATGTGAAGTGATAGTATTGGGCAATGGTGAGATTTGATGGAGCTTGGAGTGGTTTTAGTGGAGTTAGCTTGGAGTGGCTAAGAGCAGAAGGTGTGGGTTCGTTGGATCAGAGACCCTCAACAAAGAGTCCTCTTCTGACCTTCTCCATGTGGTTCAGTGTTGACACATTTCAGATAGCTGAGGACTCATCTACCTTTCAATATCAGTTGTTTTTTAGGTACCAAGATATCTATTTTGGATACTTACATGGGACACTGAATGGATTTTGGCAGTTGCATGTTGGGAAGCTTCATGAGTTGCCAATTGCTTTTCTGCTGTCAGAGCCTCTGCTTTTTGCAGGGGCTTGGATTTTACTGTGAGCACTCGCAGAGCTTGGTTGGTAAGGTGTCAGAAGGGAAGGGATAAGAGCTCCGTTTCCAATGGCAGTCAGCTCTTTTCTTTTTGTTGTTAGGAGTCTGTTGACGCTTTGTACAATTACTGGTCCACAGATTTTGCTCAATGCAGAGAATCAAGGTTCAGTGCACTGAATTAGGAGCGCGTTGCTTTCAAAAGTGTGAAAGTTTTGCAACTTTGAGTTGGTTTGCAAAGAGGAGGCTCTATCAAGAAGAGTGCTGATTATTTTCCAGATGATTGATCCGCATGCAATGGATGCCTCGGCTGGAAAAGCTCAAATTGTGCAGAAGTTATGTCAAATCTTCTGATGTTTGTTGTCATGTATGTACTGGTCAATTGCACGTGAAGGACATGCAAAGGTGGTTGCTTTGTGATGTAATGCAACTTAATGCTCTCCCTGATTACGAAATAAAAGGCCATGCAATATGGATATGTGATACCTCTTTCGACCTTGTTTGATGGTGTTGTCCAGCCTGAATGACTGATGAGAGTTAGTTGATGAAGTGTGTGTGTGCAAGGGGCTTAAGTTTGGGATTACCAATCATATGCCATGTCTTATGGATCACGACCCTTAATGTTGCTGCCTCAGCATTTACGACCAGTCTCCCGATAAAATACCTCTTTGGAGTGAGTGTAGACGGAATGTATGTGCTTATGGGGCAGAAATACACGGTCTGTGCTACTGTGTTGCCTTCTGGGCAGATTTGTGTAAAACGAAAGATATGAGCACAGGCTGTGTTTATGCAAAGCTTGTCGGGGTTTACTTCTTTGCAGAAGTGTTTTTCTTGTTGAAGGTTTGCATGTGGAGGTAGTAATAGCTTCAGTCCATGTCTGCACTACTTAGTATGAAAATTACCTAATTGGTGGTCAAGGAGTCTTGAAATAGATTTCAGAGGTTTTCAAACCATGTTAAAAGCATCGAGTAGGAGAGATCCGGAAAATTTCCAAGATGAACGTCGATATAAATACATGGACACTATGTTATTATGCACATTGTAGAACACGTCGACCGAACTTAGTCGAAACTTGAAATAGAATAATTGGCAAGCCTTAAAAGAAATGTCAAGTTTCAGAAATGTTTCCTCGAGGGCATTCGAGGAATGGGTTTCTTGACAATGGATTGGCGCTTAAGCTAAGTCAAAAAGTAGTTCTATGATTGGATGTTCCTATGCCCTAGTGCCCATTGGATTGAGAACGAACACACCCCACAGAACAATCAAGTTCTTGCATGGAGAATTGGTTACAAACCGAGGAATAAAGAGGGGCTGCTTACTTGCTCTTACCTCAAACCCCACACCTCTGACATCAGTTGTAAAGTGAATGGCCAAATCGAAGACAAAATAACAAAAATCAAAACCAAGATCTAGAAAACAAGTTCATTTGGTGAAATCCTCTTGTTTTTGCAAATATGTACCGGTGATTTGTGAACACTTAGATTCAAACTCAACACCTTGTGAAAGAGAGAGAGAGAGAGAGAGGGAGAGGGAGAGGGAGAGGGAGAGAAGATTGTTCGCTTTGCACTACTCACTATTAAATTTACAAATCTTGAAGCTTCAATTAATTTATTTTTGACACACCAAAGGGCCCACAGGGGGAGGTGCTTATCCCTTCCAAATATTAGCATTGTTACATGGTCAAGCAAGATCTATGTACAACCGTACAACCGGGCAAGAGCCACGCCTAGGCATCACCATGGCCACCTAATTGATGCACCACGTGCTGGGAACAACAGAGAGAACTCGTAGCAACAAGCTAGGAACCTCCTCGGGTGACCCACCCCAGGAGTATGCACTCGAGTGGCCAAGGGCAAGAGCCCTAGCAATGTGAACACCAAGTGAGCACAAGGTGCCCCTCTAGAGTGTGACCCAATGGGGGATTTGAACCCACAACCCGTAGGTTGAGAGGCCAAAGCCTTACAATTAGACCAACTCTTTGGGGGAAGTTTCAATAATATTTAGTGTTTAATGTAAAAGAAAAACCATTTGAGTGTCTAATTAACTTAAAATAATGACAGAATGGGGGCTCAATGATATGAGTGAATTTAAAAATTGTAGGCGAGTTGTCAAGTAGTGGAATATAGATTTGGAAGCACTTTTTGGAAAGTGCTTGACAATGCACTTCAATTTTTGCTCTTTAAGATTTAACAGTTGAAGCTTCATGCACTTTTTTGGTGATGGATTCGAATGCAAATCCGTCATGCCTTGGCCTGTGTATTCCAGCACATCAAGCAATCTCAACCGTCCATTGCATTAGCATTCTAACAGTGAACAAGAAAAATGCATGACGGATGGGAATCTCCCTCACCCCCACTGTTCTGGGACAGGGGATAGGCTCGGCCTCCGCCTCGCCTATTCCAGCCCGGAACATTGGGGGTGAGGGAGATTCCCCACCTCATCACATTGGGTCACGTTGGCATTTTATTTTATAACAAAAATAGGAAAGAAAGACGTGTGAGGCAAGAAACCCATAAAGAAACAAAGAAGATTCCAATGATTCAAAGTTCATACGAGAAGGTAGGTCAACAAACAACAAAAAATATTACACTATCTCAAGAGATGAAGAATCATGCTCGCATTCTAAAACTCCAAATTTTTATCTTTAAATGAAAGGGAAAGGCATATGAACTTCTTATAGGAACTTCAAAATTTTATCTTTGAATAAAAGGGAAAGACAAGGTCTTGTCATGCTCGTGTTGAGTCATGACATCATCCAGGGACCAAAATCACAACGGCTATCAGGGCAGCCACCCCTACGAACCCGCCCCCTTATCCTTGATACACAAAGTCCATTGTCAATATCTTTTAATGGCTAGGATTTTCCCTCGTCCTAGGCATATGAAGTTCTTATAAGAACTTCAAATTTTTATCTTTGAATAAAAGGGAAAGACATGTGAAGTTCTTATAAGAAGGGACCCTTTACAAACCAAAACAAACAAAGAAGATTTCAATGCTTCGCATACAAAGGTAGGGATGCCTATCCTCCTTGTTAATAAGAGGATTGCTCTAGAAAGCCACAAAACCTCGAGTCATAAAATTGGGCCCACTCCCCTTGGGGACCAGTCTACTTTACAATTATTCACAGCACTTCACATTGCTTGGAAATCAACTATCTAAATCCAAAAGGCAAATCTACTTTTCAATCATTCATAGCACTTCACATTGCTTGGTAACCAATTATATCCAAATCCAAAAGTTTGAAAGGATCACTATAATTGCATTTTCTTAGTTACTTCGTTAGCAATTTGTGCTCATTCAAAAAGCCGGCTCCTCATTCAACCACGTGGAGGAGCTTTTGAAACGGCAAGTGGAAGCTTTATTAATCACTAGCTTACCAATGCTTTCAAATGGCAATTTTATACAGTTTCTCAAGCTCACTCATGAGTGCACATAGAACCACTCAGTATATCTCTCTCATATCGCTTTTGAATGTCTATATGTTTTTTCTCTTCCCACTCCCGAGGAGAGTAACTAAGGGAGAAGGTAAAGGGAGGCAATGAGGAAGGGGCCAATAGATTTAGAAACTCTTGCTCATGAGATAGTACTACTCATAATGGCAGAACCTCTCTCTAATATGCTCTTAGAGAAGTCGACCCATTGCACCAAGAGAGGACTTGAAGGTAGCAGTTGTCTTAATCTAGCACTTTCTTGTCACATGCCCATGGTGGGGTCCTTGCACTTGTAGAATGTCCACCAAATAAGCCCTCTCAAAGTGGCTAGTTCAAAAGGAGTTCAGATTCTCTACCAACCCACAACTTGCCCCCAAAAGCTAGTGATATTGTAATGTGCATATTGCTCCACGAATATTGTCATGATTCATCCTCGTTGTGCACAATAGCTTCATTTTAACATCCAGAGCAAGCTCCTATATCCATAGCAACACCAGTAGGGACAGGATATCTGCATGCCACAAAGGAGGTCCTCCTGCCACCACGAGCACAACCTTGTCCGAATGGCCATTAGTCTGCAAAAATACCCAAAAGATGAGACAATCTCTCGACCACAGGCTAGCATGCCGAAAGCCTTCGAAACCTAGACAACATCCAACATCCCATCACTGAAACAGCATGACAATCACCAAACAAGCAATGAAAATTGCAAAGACCAAGAAACTCATCCAGAGCAAAAAGCCGTACCTCCACTGAATCCTACCGATGTAAAATAGGCTAGCACAAAAGCCCTTCGCCAAGATCTAGCAAACCCCGCATTGTTTGAAATAGAGTTGCAGAGAATCACACACAGCTTGGAGAAGATGAAGAAGAGTATGTATTGCTTAGTGCACAATGAAAGATAAGTTAGCCCTAGAGTGATGGGCGTATATACAATAATGCGCGGGGAAAAAACCTCCTAATGAGGG
The DNA here is from genome assembly GCF_014529385.1 of Adiantum capillus-veneris. Classification (NCBI taxonomy): domain Eukaryota; kingdom Viridiplantae; phylum Streptophyta; class Polypodiopsida; order Polypodiales; family Pteridaceae; genus Adiantum; species Adiantum capillus-veneris. The sequence continues at coordinate 128,215,664 of NC_140947.1, forward strand.
AAAAAATGCCATGGTGGTCCTAAGTGTGTTCACACACATCACTACCACGTGTATATGGTAACAAATCCGCCCTAGGAGTGATGCAGTGAACGAGAGTTGACACATAATGTATAGGGAAGTGCCATGCCCTGTGTGCATGATCAATCCACAAAGGGAAGTAAGCCCAAAGCTTTGCGGAAAGCTTCGAAATTCTCATGAATCAATGCCTTTGTGAATAGGATGCAAGGTTATCCTGTGTTGGCATATAAGCCAAGATGATCTCTCCCGCTGAGTGTCCCTCTTAGAGTGGTAATGCACCTCAATGTGCTTTGTGTGAGCATGAAAAACTGGGTTCCTCGCAATTGCTAATGCGCTTTAACAATCAGTGTAGATGATGTTGGCAATGTCCAATCCAACACCCAAATCATCCATAAGGCGTCTGATCCATACTCACTCAACCGTAGCTATGAAGACGGCCATGTAATCAACCTCACAATTGGAAGTGGTCACATTAGATTTATTCTTGCTCAACCATGATATGCATGAACTGCCGAGCATGAAACAAAAATCACTTGTGGACACTCGCGTGTCAAAACAACTAGCCCAATCTGAGTCCAAAAAGCATGTAAATCTGGCGGTATTGATCCCCCCTTGGGATAAAGCAAGCCAAGATGCAAAGTGCCACTCAAGTAGCGGAAAATCCTCTTGACAGTTTGCCAATGCTTAGACCTTGGGCTATGCATAAATCTGCTAACCTATGAGACTACAAAATGAATATCCGACCTCGTATTTCCTACATAAATAAGGCAGCCAAAAACAATTTGGTAAAGAGTGACATCGATAGGATCACGAGCATCATGAAGACTCAATTTCAAACCTGTTCCCATGGGAGTAGCAATAGGTTTGCAGTCCTCAAGTCCAAACTTGCAATGCCTCTATGTAATTTGTTTGGCACAAGGCAATACCACCATCACACTGCATAAACTGGATGCCCAAGTAATGATGCAACATACCCAAATATTTCATCTTGAAAGTAGCATTGATATTAGTCTTATATTCAACAATATGTGCCTCATTCGGACCAGTGATCAACCAATCATCCACATATAGAACAACAATGAGAAGTACATCACCCTTACGCTTTACATACAAAGTGCTTTCTGTTGGACTGTCACGAAAGCCTCGTTTGACCAAATGAGTGTCAGCTTTCTCATACCAAACATAAGGAGACTGCTTCAAACCATACAAAGCTTTCTTACATTTGTACACTTTATCTTCTTTCTCTTTAATGAAAAAACCATGAGGCTACGTTACATAAACTTCCTCAAATATGTCACCATTCAAGAAAGCAGTAACAATATTTGATTGATGTACATCCCATGAAAAATGAGCTACCAATACACATAGAAAATGCATAGTAGTCATACAACAAGTGGGAGAAAAAGTCTCTTCATAATCTATGCCTTTTTGTTGTGCATAGCCTTTTGCAACAACTCGAGCCTTATAGCGATCAATCTCACCATCTGACTTGCGTTTCAACTTGTAGACCTACTTTCTATCAATGGCCTTTTTTTTTTCTAGGAGGCAAATCACATAAAGTCCATGTGTCATTTTCTATAAGTGCATCATATTGTGATTGCATGGCAGCCATCTAAGTTTTTGATGCATGGCGAGAACTTGAACGAGTACAACTAGACAAAGGTGCATCCAATCTACTGTCACATAAAGTATGCACCAACCATTTTGGCATACCTCTCGCCCGCTCATTCTCATCCCTTTCTATATCAAGTACATCATGTACATCTGCATCAGAATTAAGCTGATCTGTAGCATTTCCAAAAATTCCCATAGGCTATACATTTGCCTCATTTGAATTTACATTCAAATTTCCACCAATGAAAAGAGGCAACAAATTGTCATAAATTTCGTGTGAGCTCACATTACTGTCTCTAGTACGTGACAGCAAGGGTTGAACAAAATCTTCTACAAACACAACATCTTGTGACACCAAAATACACTTTCTTTGCGGATGGTACAACATGTAACCTTTGCTTTCAGTACTACAACCAACAAAAATGTGGCATTGTACATTGGTGTTTTATCCTAAGCTCATGAGACATATACTCCCCCCCTCGATTTGAATGGAGGGTCCCTATAGTACATTTAGAGACATTTTTAGCCATAGCCAGAAATGATTTGAAGCACCTAAACACTTCAGACTTAGCATTAAGTGGATACCCATGCATGCTTGGAGTAATCATCAATGAAAGTCATAAAGTAAAGGTAATTGCCCAAGGACGGAGTTTCCATGGTGGGTCCACAAACATCACTATGCACAAGTTGCAATCTTCATGTAGCCCTAATTGAACCATCCTTTGGAGATTTTGAATGTTGCACCTTACCAAAAATACAACCTTCACAAACATGCCTCATAGGTGCTTCAACAGGTGGCAAAGAAGCAACCATATCAAATTTTTGCAAATGCACAAAAATGGAAAAATTCAGATGTCTGAAACGTGCGTGCCAAAGTTTTGCATCTGAAACAACCATTGAATCCACAAATGCATTTGAAAGATTCTACCCACACTTTTCATACAAAGTGACCTTATACAACCCATGACAGAAAATGCCAGATGCAACAATTTCATCACCAAAACTAAGATCATGAACTGTACATCTGCCATCCACAAATTTCACAACAAGAACAGTCTAGCAAGTGTAGATACAGAGAAAATGCTCTTTTTTATCCTAGGTACATAAAGTACATCAACAAGTGTGAAAGAATTGCCATTCGTAGCAGTCAGCACAATCTTTCCTACTCCCTTGACCAGATAAGAGGCATTGTTGGCATAAGTGACTGAATATCCATGAGGAACATCCTCAAGAGAGGTAAACAAGTCATGAGGAGAAGTAATGTGCTTTGTAGCACCATTGCAAAGTACCACACATAAGTATCTGCAGCAACTAACATATATGCATCATGAACAGAAGGATCATAAGTGCATTCTACACTAAAATCCCATTCTGCATCTACATCAGCATCACAATCTCCTTTCACAGAAGACTCTACAATAGCTACACTTTAAGTGGAACCAACCTCTTTCTTCTTAGCCTCTTTTGCCTTCAACTTAGGACACTACTTGATCAACGCACCTTCTTTTTGTCCTTTTCACTAGAACCCCAGACGAGGTTTTGCCAACAAACGCATTGGAAACAGGTGATTTTCCACTTGCCAAAGAACCATGAGAAATGACTCCACTGTTGTTACCACTTTTTCTTTGAGCAAAAATAAAAGCCTGTTCAACTGCACACTGTTTAGCCCTGATTTTTCTTGAAAGTGACTCTTGCAACAGCAATGTGCATATTGAATCAAACTTGACAACTTCAAGATTTCCTTGGGTCATAAGTCTCCAAGTACTAGAAAAAGTCTAGTAAGAATTTGGCAAACCATCAAGAACAGTTTGCACAAGGGAATTATCATAAATGACTTCACTTGTAGAAATAAGTTGCTCATTAATATCCTTAATACTAGGAAGGAAAGTGTCCATTTCATCTTCCTCATGCATAATCTTTGATTCCATCTCTTTACTCTACAATGAAATTTTAGCCTCATTGTGACTTACATAAAGACCAACCAGAATATCTCAAGCCTATTTTGGAGATTTAGCTGAGTGAATGTAAGGAGTAAAAGTGCTTCACAGACAATGTAATCAATGCATGAGCCTGCACATCTCTAACATCCCAAAAAGATTGCTAAGCCGTAAGCAAAATAGCTCTGGTAGCAACAACCCTGTCACCAAAACCTACAACATTCTCAACATTGTCTGTATCCTCTAAACTAGGGCGTACATCAATGCCTTACACAATATTTCAAATTCCCTTTGACACAAGAACATGTTGCATCATGTAAGCCCACAGTGGGTAATTTTCCCCATCTAATTTATCGTCACAACAACAAACATCTTGAACACATATGTATTGTTGTCAGCCATGGTGAATGCATACACCTGATGTGAAAATTGCCCAAAAAGAGGAGAAATGAGGAGGGACTAATTTATTATACATAACACAATGTAAAGAAGACTGTAAGGGACCTATTATGCAAAAAATGGCACTGAAAGAAATTCTACACAAAATGATAAAATTGCCCACGTAGTATTGCCTGTAGTGGAAACAGAGGTCAAAAAGAGCCCAAATGGAATTTCTAAGCAAACCAAACTCTATGAGTTTCCCATATTATTTTTCAACCTGCTGACATTCACCAAAATTTGAGAAAGTGAGCAGGTGTGTGCTTGCGATCAAGCCCGAGAAGATGCAACCTGCTCTGATACCAATTGTTGGAAAGAGGGTTACAGAGAAACACACACAACTTGGAGAAGATGAAGAAGCTCAATGCACACAACAGAGAGTATGTATTGCTTTAGTGCACAATGAAAGATAAGTTATCCCTAGAGTGATGGGCATATATACAATACACGGGGGGAAAAACCTCCTAGTGAGGGAAAAAATTCCCGACGGAGGCTAAGTGTGTTCACACACATCATTACCACATGTATATGGTAACACACATTCTGTCCAACATGATGCATCGAAGACAAAGCGGAATACCGAGAGTGGGGGCCCCCGAACTCTGAAGCTTTGCCTACTCTCCATAGCCCGCATCCCCCCTCACGTTGAGAACCATCCAGTGCTCTCAATCTCTCCCCAAGCCGAAGAAGAGCACATGTTACTTGCACAAGGCAGGAGGCCCACAAGGCGCCTTGCATGCAAAAATTTAGGGCTCGAGCCTGCGAGACAAAGGCAAAGAAGCTGCCAAGACACGGCTCCCCCTCCTCCTAGATGCAACTCCGTTGCAGAGGCCTCTCCCCACCTCACTTCCATCTCTTGCACGACAGAGCCTCGCGAACCCTAGAATGCATTTTGTGAGAGATAGCTCTTAAACTTACTTCCAAAAAGAAAATATCCTTTAGTCTTCAATGCTTTGGAGCCTTTGCTTTACGGATACATGTTTAACACTAGGAGGTGCACTTTTGTAGTTTCTCCCCTATGCTTGTTTTAACAAGGGAAAAAGGGCCATAGAAGTTACCAAACTAGAAAAGAGCAATGTAGACATCTTCTGTCTCTAGACCATCATACATTTTTTTTGCATCGATCGCATTTTGCATGTGAAAAAGCAGAAGTCTATTGATGATTCTCTCTCTCTCTCTCTCTCTCTCTCTCTCTCCCCCCCTAGTGTTAAACATGTATCCCTAAAGCAAAGGCTCCAAAGCATTGAAGGCTAAAGGATATTTTCTTTTTGGAAGTAAGTTTAAGAGCTGTGTGTGTGTGTGTGTGCGCGCGCGCGCGCGTGCGTGTGCGCGCGCCATTATGCTGCATAATTTCTTTATATATCATTTTGCATATAGATATTTGTGTGCTTGTAAATATTAGACTCAAATAGTTGTGTCAAATCTCTTTTATGGACATAAGAATATACTTACATATCCAATGGTTGGCAGCTAAGGTGTACATATGGATCCAAAAGACTGGGAAGATAGGGTTTTCCAAGAACGAAATTCTCCTAGGAGGGGAAGGGATGAAAAGCCAAGCACTTTTGATATGTACTCAAGTTGTTAGACTCTACTTCTTCCATCATATCTGAAAGACTAGGAACGGCCGAGTGTTCGCCCAGGATCTCTCGATAGCCATCTACTTGGAGATTATCCAAGAAAGTAGGGAAACTCTTATTGGGATTGGAAAAACCAAGATCTCAAACGAGTGGAATATGGTAACTCTCACCATTAGGTCTCTGACGATTTGATGTATGTGAGGTTCGGGCTCCTTGTGAAAAGCCTAATCATCGGTCTCCATTGGAATGTATGTGGCCATGGCTCGAATTGAGCATGGTGCTGATGTAATGGTTTACTCTTTTTGATATAACATCTCACATATTATATATGCATATGGCTTTAAAAACAAGGTGAGAACTCATAGTGGCCTGCACTTGCAAAGAAAGTAATCCACATAAGAAAATGGCATTACAAAGATCACACAACATTCAAGTGTGCTGAGTACTAGTAATTCCATCCTCTGCATGGTCTCAGGTTTAAAGAGACCATCAGGTGCAACCTGCATGAGATATATACCAGACATATAGAGATATCAAAAGATTGAAAAATTGCTGAAATCTTAAGAAACACTCAAAGAGCATGCTACCACTATGAGTTCAACTGTCCTATATTCACTTGTGCAAGCATGATTCTAGCTGCACAAAATAGTGCACATAAACGTACTCTCAGCGCTCAATTTGCAAAAAATTAAAAAAAGGGGGGGCAACCAAGGTACTAAACGACTAATAAACCCATAACGATGACGCCTGGAAATAAAGCAAGAAAAATATAAGATTGAAAATGAAACCTGAAGTTCAAGAATTATCGGGATGTCTACTTCTTCCATTTTGGCAGTCAGAGGATATAGATGCAACATATAGAAGTTGAATCATCCAAGATTTCCCCATCTCCAAATTATTTATGATTAAATCTCACCAATGAAACTTGACAAAATAAAGCATTTCATTTATTCATATCATTCAGTTGGCATACCGAAAACTGGCAGCGGGAGAGGAAGCGATCGACATAATTGATAGAGAGAGGACCTGTCAGTGCGCGAGAATTGTAAAAAACCTGAACCTTTATCCTTGCAAACATTGCTAAGTTAAGAAGTGTGAGACAAATACAACTCTTGCAGAAGCCTAAGGGAGAATTTAACTAGGCAAGACAATGGGGAGTGTGGAAAAAACCGGATCAGATGAGGCCACAATGCACCCTACATATTCAACAGATAATGCACAACCATGATGTGGAAAACGAGCTTGATTAATGCAAAATTAATTGACGCAAATACAGATAGGAACAAGTGCACATATAGTTGTTTAGAAAGAGAGACCCCAACATTTTCTATGCATAGCGTGTCTGATGGTTCAACCAAGGCACCTAATCTACATTGCTGGCAATGAGGAGCTTAACGCATGCCCTGAAGCAACAGTTTGTACAACCTTAACCATGACCGCTGGCTACAGTGATGTGCTTTTCACAAACACTATCTCGAGTATTGCACTTCAACATCGGTTTGCTGCACTACAACAACTGCCACCATGTCGTCCATGCTGTGTAGTAACTTCTAGTGTGTCCTCTTCACAACCTGTGAAACACAGGCAGCTGCCAACGCACTAAAACCGCATTGACTTCTCTAAACAATCAGCACAAAAAACTTGCAAGCATTAACTCCCTCGTCCACGCATTGTAGGTACATCAGAATACACAGGCTTTAAAAACATAAAACTAAAACGGCACTGAATCCCATACACAATCAGCACAGAAAACATGCAAGCATTAACTCTCTCACACACACAACCAAGCACACAGACAAGTGACGACACCATGATCTCTCTCTCTCTCTCTCTCTCTCTCTCTCTCTCTCTCTCTCTCTCTCTCTCTCTCTCTCTCTCTCTCTCTCTCTCTCTCTCTCTCTCTCTCTCTCTCTCTCTCTCTCTCTCTCTCTCTCTCTCTCTCTCTCTCTCTCTCTCTGGGCACGATCTGCACGCAGTTCTTCACACGCGAACGGAGATACCGATTTCAGAGAGCTTCCCATGTTTTGATGCCTACATGCCAACAACTGAGCACGAAATGGATACTACTCCAAGCATAAGAATTCCAGCCACTTCATCTCTCACAAACCTCGCTTACATGAGAGATTATTGGGCTGCAAAGAAGCGTCAACAAAGAAGCAAGTAAAGGTTTCCCAACATCATTGGGAGAGTTTCAACATGCAAGTCAAGGAAGAATATTTTCTCAGCAGTGGCCCAATGTTGGCGCAACCAAACACGAGGTCTTTCGGCTAGCAAGCAAAAGGAGCTCTTCCAGGAACTACTCCAACATTGTACATTTTCAAAGCTCCAAGTTGCCAATGTTGATTTTGGTCTTGTGTCTGGCATCCGCAATACACTTACACAACTCAAGGTCCCTCGTTTTGCAAACGAACTTTTCATCAAGAAAACCTCTTTGAGTATGGTTTTAAATACTACAGGTGGCTCAGTAGTGAATCGGTCTATAATTGCAACACTATTAGATGTTCATCGTAGGAACATTGCAGCGGCAACTTCTCGGCTACACAAGAAAGATGAGAATGAAGTGTTACCATTGTTTGCCTGTCAAAGATTGCTTCATCGTGGGACCCATGTAAATTCTATAACAAGGGATATAGTCTATGCCTTCTGGTCATTGGAGACTAGGGTCTCTCCTAATAAAAAGGACATTTGTAAATTCAAAATTGAAGAGAAGAGTGTTGTGAAACATCCGGTTCAATTTCTAGATGACTCTCAGGTACATCATATCATTTTTTGTTAATGTTGCCTCTTACTTGGGTTATGTATAGTATTAATTGGTTTGAATTTGGTAATATACAGCCATGTACATAGTTTTAAGGGGAGCAATTATACCTCTTACGGGAATATTCTTTGAGGCCGAGGAAGGTAGTAATCATTCTGAAGCTTTACAGAGGTCTAGGTATTTTTTGTTACATATTATACCCAATTGATATTTCAAAAAGACCTTCAACTCACAATGCCAAAATTTTCTCACCTGGGTACTTGTCAAAAGATATAATCAAATGGTGAGGAACTTTGGTATTTCATCAAATGATTCTTCAAAACTTAGAGCTGTATTGTACCCATAGCATCAATTTTGTTATTTTAGAATGGTTTGGTAAGTCGATGGGACTGGTATTATCATGTCTCTTTGTAGTATTGTTTGTTCGGTTATCTTAACTTTAGAGTGCCAAGAGTTCCCAACTTGGCACTTTACAATATTGTTGCTAGTATTTGCACAGTGCCAAGTCATTGAGACTTTGGAACTTTGGTACTTCATCAAACGATTCTTCAAAACTTAAGAGTTGACCAGCATCCAAAGCACCACTCTTGGTACTTTAGGATGGATTGGGTACTATCTCTCAATACCAAGTCCATGGGACTGCTATTATCATGTCTCTTTGTAGTGTTTTTTGTTTGGTAATCTTAACTTTAGAGTACCCAGAGTTCCCAACCTGGTACTTCACAATGTTGTGTATACTTTTTGCACAGTACCAAGTCATTGAGACTTTGGAACTTTGGTAGTTTATTAAATGATTCTTCAGAGCTGACCAACACCCAAAGCACCAATCTTGGTACTTTAGGATGGCCTTGGTACTATCTCTCAGTACCAAGTCCATGGGATTTCTATTATCATGTATCTTTGTATTATTCTTTGTCTGGTAATCTTAACTTTAGAGTACCCAGAGTTCCCAACTTGGTACTTCACAATGCTATGTGTAGTATTTTCACAGTACCAAGTCATTGAGGCTTTGGAACGTTGGTAGTTCATCAAATGATTCTTCAAAACTTAGAGTAGTACAACACCCAAACCACCAATCCTGGTACTCTGCAATTTGCATAGTATCAAGTCCCTCGGACTAGTACCCAGAGTTCCAAACATGGCACTTTACAATGTTGTGGGTAGTTTTTCACATTACCAGGTCATTAACACTTTGGAACTTTGGTACTTCATCCAATGACCTTACAAAACTTAAGGCTAGTTAGTACCCAAAGCACTCACTTTGGAGCTTTACAATGGCTTGGGTACTAGTTTCACAGTACCAAGTCTTCGAGGCTGGTACTGTGTTGAATTCTGTGTTAGCTGAATTATTAGTTTCAAATTTGGTACTTTACTATCAACTTTTGGGTATGTCTATTGCAACTTTTAAAGCTTGCATCTCTGTGTAATCCTCAAGGATTCTAACCTACATTATTTTTGTATCTCACGTGGAACTGTACAAGAAATTCAAACCAATGCACCCCACGATCAAGCTGTCTCTTAGTTCTTTTGAGGCCTTGAAGCCATTCTTTGTTCAAAAGCTAGAACATTATACTTGTGCTGTGTGTATCATGTGCAAATGTTATTCCTCAGGGAGGCTTTCAATCACATGCGGAAAAATAAGTTTGGGCATCATGGAAAAGCTCAGACCTGTAGATGTTTCGTGTGTTGTAGCAATAATGATGTAAATCAGTGCTCTGCAAACCAAGTAGTATGGCAGCACACAAGTAGTTTGTGGGAATCCATTTTGTGTCCAAAGCTGGTTGACAACGAGTTCCATGCAAAGAAATGCTTGGTCGGGTAATGTTCTCAATGTGGTGTAAGCACGTTGCCCTTCTGCCCAAATGAGATTTCCAACGATAGCAAGGAGGTGTCTGTCAAGGTGTTCATGGATGTCAACAGAGGACATGTGGCTGACAATGGAAGTGAAAATAAAAGAAAAGAATTGGTTCCACAAAGAATGTTAGGTGCTTCTTTCCATGGCCTTTTTGCAAAGCATCTAAAATATTTCATCAAGCACAACTTCATCTTTCCGTGGCAGGCACAACAGTTTAAAGAAAGCATGCTTATATTTTTTGTTGTATCCATAATTGACTTTGCGGAGAATTAAGTACATAATGAAATACAATCGATGTATTGTTGGTCAACACAAGTGACAATCCTTGTGCATATTACATATGTTAGAAATTTGAGAGGTGCCGTACAAAAGACACTGCATTTCTACATATCTGATGATAAGCAGCATGAAATACAATCGATGCATTGTTGGTCAACACAAGTGACAATCCTTGTGCATATTACATATGTTAGAAATTTGAGAGGTGCCGTACAAAAGACACTGAATTTCTACATATCTGATGATAAGCAGCATGATACTTTGTTTGTGCAACATTGCTTTATGATTCATGACAGGTGACTGAAAGATCAAGGTCACCGTTTGTGATATCATTGGGTGTGGTCAGATGGTGCAACATCGCAATTCAAGGCACGTTGACCTTTTTACTTTGTTTCCAGTTACCTCGATTGACAGGCTTGCACATGATGTGGAACTTCTCCGCATTGGGGCATGGAAAAGGTTATCAAGAGAACACTAGCGCATGAGGACGTGAAACCAGATGGGGCATAGATGAAGGGTGCGACTGATGCTGTTAATTTTCTAAAGGAAAAATTTGGAGACATGTCTGGGTCACACAAATCTAACACAGAGAGTGTTTTGGTTGGTTTCAAGAGATGAAGTGCAATGGGATATCCAGTGGGAATGTCAATGAATCCAAGGTTTGCGTGCGACCCATTGTGTATATGGTTATTCACTTGAGAACCCATGCGCTCTACGTCTTTGTACACTCTCATGCTTTTGTGATGCGTGTTTAAGTGGTCAATGGAGGAGATGCAAGAGCAATCAATACATTGAAGAATGGAAATACGTATCCATTGTACCGGTGCAAGAGGTGGACAATGAGGATAGTGAGGAAGAGGAGGGAGCCAGGGAGGATGATAGGAACATGACAACTGTAGCAATGAGATTGGACATCAACTTTCCAATGTACGAGGGCAACCCATAGACAATGTGTGAAATGTTGTCTGTTGGGAACAACTTTGCAGTGAAGCATTAGGAGAAATATGAACCTTGCATGGGCCTTGTAAGGAATCCTAATTTTTAGGGATTAAGGCTAATGTTGTGTGGGGTTTAGGGGGCAAGGGCATTGAAGAAGGTAGTTTTGAGTAGGCTTTTCTAGCCTTTTTTTAAGACAAATGTAGGATGTGGACCTAAAGGGTTACTTTCTCTCTCTAGCTTTTTTTAAAGTAAAGGAAGCATAGGGGTGTGTCCACATCAGCAAAAACGTGGGTCACAAAGAGACAAATTTTTTATTTTATTTTTTAATTCATTTTTACTTGTTTCTAACTTAAAACTCCCTCCCAACATATATACATATCCAAAAATCATTTTTTGACCCATTTTTTAACCCACAAGCTTAGAAAGTCCATTTTTTCAAAACTCTTTTCCCCCAAAAAGTAATAAACATTTTGTTCTCTCCTCCTCCTCCCTCCTCCCTCCTCCCTCCTCTCTCTCTCTCCCTATCCTCTCCCTCCCTGCCCCTACCTTCCTCCTCCCCAATCTCTCCCTCCCCCACCTCCCTCCTTCTCTCCTCCCATCTTCCTCAACCTCTCTACCCTTCCCCCTCTATCTTTTCATCATTTTCTTCCTCATGCAACAGCTTCCATGGTGCTCACGGACATCACAAATGGTTTGCTTCCACCACCACGTACTCCGCACACCAAAAGCATACATATTCGCTTACCCACGGCATTTGCACCGAAGACCACTAGTGAAGGTGATCAAAGGTCATCACAGGAACGTCGCACCGCTTGTGAGACCAATGTTGACATTTGGGTGTATGGCCATTTGTACCCTTACGATCCTATAAGCCGCTTCCATCCACCGTTTAATAGCCTTTCCACATTTCCTCAATTTCTTGGGAGGGGAGAAGCAGGTTTGTTAGGCTATTGCAAGCGGTTGTGTATGGGTGCAGGTGCTTCTTTGCATATGTGGATGCATGAATGTCAAGCTCTTCACCTCAAGACGACGGCATTACAAGAGAGTGTTTCCTCTTCAGAGAGGGTAGTTAAAACTCTTGAACAACAAATGCAAGAAAAGGAGTCCCACATCCAGAAGCTTACCAACACCATCACATACTTGAAAGAAACACCCCTTGGTGCAAGGGAACGCAAACGCACATATTCATCCATTGAAACTCTTGCACATTCGGGAGGAGCACGCAAACGACGAGTTACAGCCACAAGGTGATTTGGTCTTTACTTGCATGATGCATTCTTACTTCACACTATTTTCTAACATTTATGTTTATTTGTTGCTAGAAACTTCATCCAGGAGGCATGCGGTGGAACAAGCCAAGATGATCGAGTCAACCTTCTCACTAGCTGTCTCAATACCCAGGACGTGATTTCTACCTTACAATCACCTGGAGGTAAGCACATTAAGGATGCAGTCACCAAGGACCTTATGCGTAAATTAAGAAATGTGGTTAGTGATGATGACGTTCAACAAGCTTGTGATGAGGCTGGAATCAGCACCAAAGCATATCAGACTATTTTCCAACTCCTAAAGGATGCCCTCAAAGAACATGGCATTGTGGAAAACCTATTTCCCGTTCCTCACAAGGTCAGGCTCGTAAAGAAGGCCACAAACGAAGATGTGTTCTCCCGCATTGGGACATACCTACACATTGAGGACACAATGACAACTTCCCTTTATGCTTCGTGCGCAACAAAGACAAGGGGCAAAGGTAAGAAACAATCCATAAGACCTTCGGAGAAGGGCTTTCCTTACACAATGTGGAACAATATTTTCGTGGATCTTAGAAGGCTTCAAGAAGCCATGCTTAGATTTTACGAGTTACCTGAAGAAGGTGACACACTTTACTTTTTTCTTTGGTATTATTCTTATCATAGACTCTGAAGTTTAAGGTCTTAGCACTATTTATTTTGTAGTGCTTGGCACAAAAGTCGCTTTTGTGCTGAAACTCGATGAGTGTCAAATAGTGAAAGACCGAAGGTTAGAGAGGCTAAGTGTCACTCTAATGAACAAGGCCCTTCTGCAAACCAAGCAAAGGGATTCAGTCGAGCCATCTCCCACCCCATATTTTAGCGTGCAATCAGAGAAAGACATTTGGTGGTTGGGTGCTATTGAGGTGCCCAAGGAGACCAATGGAGTACTTTCATGGATTTTTGAGAGAACTCCATGGATCACAAAAGTAATACACTCCCAAATTGCAGGTCAGAAGTTGGAGATTGAGGGTTTTGGTAGTTATGATGTGGAGTGGCACTTAGGTGGGGATCTGAAGACCATAAAGTGTTTGCTTGGCTGCAAACAAGGGGCTTCTTCTCTCATGCCTTGTCCATTTTGCACTCGAGGGTAAAAACCTAATGGAAAAAAATCACATAAGAGCACTGCAAAGGCCAGATCCATGCTTCCATGGCAAGGGCATGGAGAACAAGGGTTAGATTGTCGTGATGTCGAAGATGAAGGTAGAGAATGGGAAGTGTTTATTCTGAGATGTCCCATGCTCAATGCCCCAGACCGTGATCAACAGGACCACGCTTGGAATCCAATCTTTCGATTTCCTCTATCAAATGTACATTTTTGTACAATACACACATTCATGTGCATTTTTGATAGGCTATCGAAGCTCCACATTGAATATGCTTTCACGATGAAACCGTTGGAAAAGTCCCAGGAAGCGATCGAAAGAGTGGAGGTACTCTTGAATTCCATTGGCTGTCACAGTGGAAATGTGTCTATCGTTGCTGCAAAGAACACAGGGGAGGCCCATGAAATTGCTCAACAAGTGTCAATGAGTGGACAAAAAGCTAGACACTTTTTGAAGAAAGTTTCCCAAGGAAAGCCAAGTCGATATGATGCTCAAAACAGATCCAACCAGCACGCAGGTAACCTTTGGGAGCTTTGGACGGAGTTATGCAAAGCTACTACCGACAATGATTCAAATGGCGAGCTTGCAAACAAGCGCAAGCAAGTTTGGGCACATTTTGATAAAATGGTCAAGCTTATGGGCCTTAATAGCACAACAGAAGAACAACGCCAATCATTTCAAGAAGCCTTGGCGGATTTTACCAAGGTCTTCACCCTTTCTTGGGGTGAAAATAACATCACACATTACATGATAAGTCATTTTACATGGTGTATTCATTACAAGGGATTGTTTTTATTTAATAATGTGGATCGTTTACTCATGTGAACAACATATCTTGTTTGCTCATGGTGCATTTTTTATGCACAAGTATGGATCGCTTGAAATTTTTAGCACTCAAGGCATGGAGAAGTCCCATTATCGAGCAAGGGGAGTGTACTTCAAAAATACTCGACATGGTGGTGGAATGGTGCAATCCAATTATTTGGAGGAGATGTTCAATTGGTTTTTTCGCACAACATTTGCTCGTAAGCTCACAATGGAGCGTGCGCGACAATCCAAGATTGCTATTGAAGTGCGGAAATGGAGTCGTCAAGAGCATAGCAACAAGTGGCAAATGTCGCAAGGTCCCACCAAGCATGCTGCATGGTGGCAATGCAGAGTGCGACAAGGATCAAAGTGGATACTGCGCGAGTCACTAAACGTGAATGCAGGGTCCAACTCTTAGCGACATGTTTATTTACAAAATAATACTTTTTAAAAAAAAATTAGTGTGAACAGGGCCCTTTTTAAATGGGCCCTTATAAATATTGCATGCTCTCATAAACCACTCATTTCTTAAGAACAGGTGAGCTCTTACCAATGAAATGGCGCGCACCAAACAAAACGCGAAAGAGCATCTGCCTGCCAACAAAAACACCCTCCAAGGATGTGAGAAGCCGTCATGGCTTAAAGGCACAAGAAAACGGCCACGAACGCCTGGCCGTTCCAGGAACTCATCTGGTAGTGGGCATGGTGGTAGGGCACGAGAGTCATCGAGGACTGTTGAATCTCCACCTCCTCAAGATATAACACCTAGAAGGAGAATGAAGCAACATGCCTAGCGTTGGAGAGAGGAAGAGGGCCAGCAAACAACAGAGTCCGATAGGGAGCAGCCGTCGCGCCACCAATCACAAGCAGGACCATCCAGGACTCGGGTGGTCCATACAGACATTGAATCAGAGAGTGAGCCACCATGGCTGCGAGAAAAAATACCGCGCACACACCGGGTGGCCGTTGGGGGGAAGACATTGCCTGGAGGCCAGGGAGCTCTCCCCACACAACAAGATCGGCAACCAAGGGAAGAGGAAGAATCAGAAGAGGCTGCAGAACCAGCCCCTAAGCATGTAAACAGGCGCAAGTCTAAGTTTTTCAAGAAGCCTAAACGCTGCCCGCCAGGAAATGTGCAAGTGCCCCCAAGACAACCGCAGCGGCCCCGAAAAATAGCAAGGGCATTTGCAGAAATCCGCCACTACCAGAAGACGACGGAGCTTTTGATTCGACGCGCCCACTTTGCTCGCACTGTGAAGGAGGTGCTTCAAAGCTATGGAAGTCAGTATAGAATGCAAGCAATAGCGCTAGAGGCTATTCAAGAAGCTGCAGAGGCCCACATCATTTCGGTGTTGGAAGATACCAACCTATGCGCCATACATGCAAAGCGAGTGACAATACAGCCAAAAGATATGCAGCTTGCACGTCGACTGCGACGAGACTTCGAGCATTAGCCGAAGTTACCCCTCTTTTTGTATTGCACACCCTTATCTTTGTAATGATTGAACTTTCCAATGACAATATGATCAAGAGTTGTGTCTACTGTGTCTACTATCTTTGTAATGAAATGACTTTGTAATTTCAAGTTTTGTATGTAATTTCAGTCAATTTTAGTAAATTTGTGCTTTTTAAGCACCCTTGGGGGTAGATAAGCCTATAAGGGGCAAAAAAAAGCCTGGCCACAAGGGCGCGCAAATGGCCCATCCATCAGTTTTGGATGGGCCATTTGCGCGCCCTTGTGGCCAGGCTTTTTTTTGCCCCTTGTAGGCTTATCTACCCCCAAGGGCACTTAAAAAGCACAACTTTACTAAAACCTATTGGTTTTGCAACATTATTTTACATGGATCCTTGTGGACACCCTTTTTTGGCCATTTCAAGCTTTGAATTCCCTACAGGATATCAAAAAAAAAAACATATTGTGAAACCAAGTGTCTATGCA
The DNA here is from genome assembly GCF_014529385.1 of Adiantum capillus-veneris. Lineage (NCBI taxonomy): Eukaryota > Viridiplantae > Streptophyta > Polypodiopsida > Polypodiales > Pteridaceae > Adiantum > Adiantum capillus-veneris. The sequence continues at coordinate 128,232,223 of NC_140947.1, forward strand.
ACATTAATTTGGATTTTTCAAATGTCCAATGTAATTGGACTTTTTGGTGCAGGGGTGTACTAGGTAGAGCTAAAGCAGGTGATAGTGTGCTGGAAACTTCATTTCATAATTGATTTCACCTTTTCTAGTGTCCTTGAGTGTGAACATATGCTCAAATTGCCATAGAAATGTTGCATCTAAATTAATGATGCAAAACCAATTCATTTCAATAAATTTGTGCTTTGTAAGTATCCTAGGGGGTAGATAAGCCTAAAAGGGGCAAAATAAAGCTTGGCCACAAGGGCGCGCAAATGGCCCATCCAAAACTAATGGATGGGCCATTTGCGCGCCCTTGTGGCCAGGATTTGTTTGGCCCTTGGTAGGCTTATCTACCCCCTAGGGAACATAAAATACCTAAATTTACTGAAATTGATTGAAACTACATACAGAACTTGAAATTACAAAGTCACTTATCAAAACAATTTTCATATCACCAATTGAAACAATTTTCAAGATTGACAAATCACATTCAAAAGAATTTTCAAGATAGAGAGACAATTTCAAATATTTTTTATTACTTCCAAAACGGTGATTTTACATCATGTATCTGAGGAGTTCATAATTTTTTTGACCATTTCCTGGCGCCTATTGTGCGCGTAAGGCAACTCCCCAGTCAAGAGGGAGTACGCTATGGCCTTTGGGTCAATTGAGCCAATGGAAGCATGTATCCCTATCTGGGCAAGCACTTTACCACGAAAGCCAGTGCCAAACGCTGTGCATACAAGGGATCTACGCACTAGGAACACTTGATGCGTAGTTTGAGCAATGGTGCTCAAACACAAAAACTTGCTCAAATCTTTTAATGACCAAGTCATAAAATGGGCTTGGGGAGTAAATTCATTATGGATAATGGCCACATCGCCAGGGGGGAGTTCTCCTAGGTAATGCGCAAGGGAAGCTTGAGGTCCAAATCCCGTCCGCTTGCCACCCGTCCTTGCAGCAAAATCATCAACCTCCACGACATCCTGTCATAAACGATGAAGGTTGGGAAAAAAGACAATGAAGGATAAAATAGTAACATGAAATTTAGGATACAGTTTACCTCCTGCTCCTTGTCGTCCTCCTCCCTGTTGCCCTTTGCATCCAAGTCAATGCTCCCATGCACCACAGATATGACCTTTGGATCATCAGATGGGAGGTTGCATAATGGCATAGGCATCCTAGAAGCCTCAACCTTGGCTTGCGTGGCTTGGAATTCTTCATCAGCCACGTGCAACTGCTCTGCTGCGAGGACCTCCGCACATACAACTGCAATAGTGTCAGCAACAGAGTCCCCATCTGGCAAGAGCTTGCTTTCTAGGGCATCTGGCATATTGTCTAAGGGACATTTGGTGCTGTTGCATAGCACGCTCAAGCATTCATCCATGCGCAGGCCAAATGCTTTCTCCAAATCATGCAGGAACACATACTCCTCCCCATCCACTAACACTGAGGAGAAGCGGCTGATTTCTACCTCTGGGATAGCCACATCTGTCAGTGGTAGTGGCACTGGAGTGTCACTAGGGCCAGCCGCAACTATGGATTTCTCAACCAGTTCCTCAAGACCCCTAGGGTACTCGAGCCAGTGTGCCTTTCCTTCCGATGTTGCAAGGTTCATGGGGATAACTTGCTGCTCCTTGGTGTCATTGATAAAGGACCCAACCTGAAGGTGTGGTAAGCGAAGCTCCTCCAAATCAGGTTCCTCGCTCACCAAGAAGATAAATGTTGCGAGCCAAGAAAGGTACTCCACCCCCAACTTGCGCTTCTTGAGCGCTGACACCCCTGGGGCTTGCTCGTCCAAGTAATGGCCTGCATCGGTTGCAATTTCTTGGAATCGTTGCAACCGCTTGGAGAATGGGTGATCACCTTTGTGTATATAGCGCAAAAGATCGCAAGGCACCCAGATCCCTACATGTGGGGGGATAGATACAGAATATTTTATGATGTGCTCCTCCATGAACGCAAAAATCTCGGCAAATGCATCCATGTGAAGGGCAACTGTGACATCAAGGTCAGGGAGACGAGTAAAAAAGGTGTGGAGGTCCAACTTCCCTTTGTATTTGGTGTCCTCGAGGAAGAGGATGAAGCGTGACAAAGGGGTGGATGTGGCTGCAGATGCAGAGGCTGTGGAAGCATCCATGTCTAGCCTGGGGTGTAGACAGAGAGTGGAGGAGCTCAAGAGTTGCAAAAGTGAAAATAGTGAATGAGTTAGGTGGCCCCCCTTTTATAATGGACCCTTTTTTTAAGACATTAAAAAAAAGGCACTTTCACCAAAAAATGATTTCTCATCCCAATGCAAAAAATTATATTCAAAGGCATGATTTGCCGAAGCAAATCATGTTGATTACAGCGGGGATCAGTTTGAAAATTGCAAGAGCTACAAAGTTATAAGATCGATAGCATAGTTCCATCCATCCCCTAGTCCTCCTCGACCTTCAATTTGTCTTCCATTCTCTTCCCAATCTGCGGACATTCATTACAATAAGCATCCAATGATCGACAAACCATGATGTATTGAAAATGTGGTGGAAGGATTCTCACCTTGTGACCTTGTAAACAAAATTGTGTTTGTTGAAGGGCCTCAAAACCCATAATAACCAAATATTCTCGAACATTACTGAGAGTCCAATGCTTGTTCACTTGGACTGCCTCCAAAGCATCGTTGGGCATCTTCACTGCAATGTCAAAGCTTGCAATAGCGCCGTCTACACTCTGTAAGGGAGTCCACACTCCAAGCTTTCACATCCAACGATCATAGTGAAATCGTATGTACAAGGAGGTGCGGGATTTCAAATAGCGCATTCCAATACCTGAAGCTCCAACCTTACAACGGTATTGGTCCCCGTTGTGCATGCCCTCCACAAAAACCCAGTCCTCTTCTAAAAGCCTTCCTAATTCCTCGTAATGCACATCTTTACATACAAGCATTGTGGTAGTCTCCACAAATCCAAACTCTTTAAAAATGTGCACAAAACAATGAATAGAAAAACACCAACTCAAGCCCACAGACCTAGAAGCTTTAGAGTATTTCAAAGAGTTTTGGACATCCATTATCATCTTTTGCTTGAAAGATGCTACCGACCACAAATCTGGCACCGGCCACTCCATACTTAATAAGGAAGTTACTTTGATGGGTTCAAGCGTTCCAAACGCTTGTGTAGAAGTAGGGACAATATAGTAGTGAGAATAGAAGAAAATCCTTCTTTGAACCAGTTTGGTTGGGTAAAGATGTGGGAACATTATTGCTCCAATATCCGCATGTATAGCATTGAATGTGCCGGAGAGACTATGTAGTGGCTGCTCCTCCACCAACGTGGATGGAAATATGACTATAAATGCATAATAACATTACACTGTGATTTCACACCTAGCTTTGTATTCTCAAAACATGTACTTACAATGTGTTGGAAATCGAGGTGGTTGTTGCAAATGCATGGTTGACATTGAGAAAACATATTGCACAATGGCTACGGTCCCCTTGTATTTGCGGTTCTTGAAGCCAAGGAGATTTCCTTTCCAATGAAAATCCAAGTTTGCACGATTCCGCACACGATGAGGGCCAATAGCAAATGGTTGCATGTATACCCAAGCACCTTTGGTGAACTCTTGTGGCACCCACTCATCACCTACACCTCTAGTGTTGTGGCATGCAAGTGCTGTGACCTCATCCTTTGGCCGCCTTTGCGAAGTAGAGTTGGCCATGGTTGAGCAAAGAAAACTAGGAGGAGGAGAAGGACCTTGCTTGTTGCTACAATGTACAGAGGATAAAGTGATATGAGAAGGTGGATAACCCTTGTGACAATGGGAGGAGAAGGTGGATAACCCTTGCTTGGTGTGGCAATGGGAGGAGAAGGTGGATAACCTTTGCTTGGTGTGGCAATGGAAGGTGGTAGGGGAGGAGAGAGGAGCTTCCTTGCTGCAGCAATGGAGATGGTGTAGAGAGAGAGTGTGTTGGAGTAGAGGATGAGTGTGATGGTTGCAACCAAGGAGGGGTTGGAAAAGGGGGGTTCTAGAGAGAGAAAATCACTTTTTGCCTAAGAACTACTTTTGGGGGAGCTCTGGATAGCAAAAAAAGATTTTTCAAAAGTTTTTTAAAAAATTTGAATTTTAGGGTTTTTGGGTGCACGTTTTGACTTTTTGAGGTCAAAAAATGCTTTTTTGACCATAAAATAGTTTTATGGGGATTTTAAGAAGAAATTTGATTTTTGAAAATTTTAAAAATTTTCAAATTTTTGGGATTTTTTCCAAACCGGATCAAAAAGGAGGGAAGTTGGAGGTTCCATATGGCCCACCCACCCCCCACCCCACCTTCTCACTAGGTAAGAGCCCATTTAAGAAGTGTAAGATTACTTTGTCCCCCTACATTTTTGAGGGCATAGAGTGTGTCCACCACCCTCTTCTCATTGGCTGGCCTCTAATTAACCTTAATCCCAAAGGGCCCCTAGAGGGTTCATATTTTTCCTAATGGGCAGCTGAAGGCGTTGAGGACTTTTATCTTTTGAAATGCACCAAATCCATGTACCAGGCAAACAAATCACAAAGGGATAAGTGGCACAACAAGATTGTTAGAGGTGGACTTGTGGTTGAAGGCTTGTACTATGGCCAAGTGGATGGGAAATGTGATACATATAGCCTTCTTGATCATACACCACCAATAAGAGCCATACAAATTTTGATGGAGCCTATGTTTGGACTCCAAAACATGTTTATGTTAACCATTGAGGTGTATGAAAATGTATACAATAGTATGCAGTGTGATGACGATGGAGAAGAGGATGAGTATGTTATGCTTTGACTTGAAAATCAAAGAATTAAAAGTCTAGTCACCAGTGTTTTTGTAAAGTTTTTTGTTGCTATTACGATGTTTTGTTTTGTTTAAATTTACCTTCACACTGGCACATTCACAATGCATTCCAATTAGTCTTTTACGATCCTTTCGAGGACCCCTATCTACACATTATCGAGATCTACCTTCACTTGTAGATTAAGAAGAAAAACTCCTTCATGCAAAAATAGTTGATCATGAGACCACCATTATATGTACTGACATGGTTTACAACCACTATCTTTTGACTTTTAAAGGACACCCTACAGAAGATGCCAAATGGATGTCTGATTTTTTTTTTCAAAACTTTTGAGATCTTCTTCACACTTTCCATCACTCATGGTCCAATTGATTCTCTATTGAGCAACTGAGGACAATTGCTATCCTTGGTGGGAGGGATGTTACGATATTAGGCACCTTCTTGTTGTATACGATTAGCATTACAATTGGGATAGCTAACGTGTAATGGTTAATTATTGTGTTGTATTTTTTTTTTACTAATAGTGAGTTGGATGGTGTGTAGATTGGAATTGAGGAGAAGGCATCATCAATAAAATAATGCTTCTCGGCTATTGACCTTTGCATAGTGTTGTAGTTATTTTTTCAATAAGCTAATATGGCTCTATTGTACATATTTAGTGAGAACTAAGCATACTCCACTAAGGGTAAGTACTTCTCCCATTGGGATCTTTGATCTACTTCTGTTACATAGGCTTTTAGTAGATCGAGAGTGGTTAGGTTAGCTATTTCACTTTGGCCATCCGTTTGTGGATGATAGGCCGAAGAGAAGTTTAGCCTTGTCCCTAAATTCTCAAAGATACCCTTCCAAAAATTACTGGTCATTCTAGGATCTCTATCCGACACTATGGACATTGGCAAGCCATGGTACTTGAAGATTTGTGAAATGAAGAGGGTTGCCATTTGATGGGCTTTGATAGTTTTTTTGACAGGTATAAAATGAGCTTGTTTACTGAACCTGTCTACTATCGTCCATATTCTCGTATTCCCATGGATAGACTTAGGCAATCCAAAGATAAAATCCGTGGATATGCTCTCCCATAGTGAATTAGGGATTGGCAAGGGTTGAAGCAATCCAAGTTGCTTCCCTCTATCAAATTTTGTCTTTTGGCATACCACACATTTAGAAACATACTGTTGTATGTTCACTTTCATGGTAGGCCAATAGAAATATGTTTGAATTCCCTTTAAGGTAGACTGAATCCCTCTATGCCCCGCATAAGGTGGAGCATGAGATTCATACATTGCTTTCTCACGTAGTGAGTTAGTAACGCATAGTCTATTGCCATAGAGAAGATAACCATCTTGTAAGGTAAATGGTTCTTCTTTCTTCCCCAATGCAAGGGCTGAAATCACATCTCTAAAATCGGGATCAATAGCATACTCATCTATCATTGAAGATAGATCATTGTGAGTTGCTATAGAAACCGCATTCACTCTCGGCCGTCTTGAGAGTGCATCAGCTACTTGATTATGCTTGCCAGCAATGTGAGCAATATGAAAATGAAATTGCGAAAGGAAATTTGCCCACCTCATTTGTTTGTCGGAGAGCTTAGTCTGCGTCATGAAGTACTTAAGACTTTGGTGATCCGTTCGCAGAATGCAAGGAGTCCCCAATAAATAGTGCTTCCATGAGTCTAAGGCATGTAGAACTGCAAGGAGTTCCTTTTCATATATGCCTAGAGCTTGCTCAACAGGGTCAAGCCTTCGACTCTCATAGCCTATGGCATGCCCTTCTTGGAGCAAAACAGCTCCAAGGCAATCACCACAAGCATCACATTGGACCTCAAATGGTTTTGAGAGATCCGGTAGTGTAAGCACAGGTTGAGAGATAAGCTTTTCTTTAAGATTTTCGAAAGCATTGTTCTCCTTAGCAGACCATGTATACCTAACACTTTTCTTTGTTAGGTCATGTAATGGTCCCGCAATTTGTGAGAACTTTTCTATGAAGCATCTATAGTATGCACACATACCTATAAAGCTTCTTAGTTCATGAAGATTCCTTGGTTTAGGCCATCATTTTATTACCTCTAACTTAGATGGATCCATTTGGATGCCATATTAAGAGATAATATGACCTAAATACTGAATCTCTTGCAAGAAAAATTTACATTTCTTTCGATTAACATAAAGTTTATTCTCTCTTAAAACTTGAAATATTACCTGGAGGTGTTGCTTGTGTTCCTCCAATGAATTAGAGTAGATGATAATATCATCAAAGAACACTCTAGTGAAGGTTCGATGAGGCCTGAACAGCTTCTCCATCAAGCGGTTGAATGTGGTTGGTGCATTGGTCAAGCCAAAAGGCATGACAATGTATTCGTAAAGACCAAATGTGGTGCGAAATGCGGTCTTTACAATGTCTTGATCAACTATCCTTATTTGATGATAGCCACTTTTTAGGTCAATCCTACTAAAGTAGGTCGATCCTTGTAGCTTATCAAATAGGTCTTCTACCCGTGGAACGGGAAACCTATTCTTGATAGTGATCCTATTTAGTGCTCTATAGTCGACACACATACGATATGTGGCGTCTTTCTTTTGCACTAATAGCACAGGTGAGAAAAATGGAGATGAGCTTGCCCTAACCATACCCTTCTCAACTAACTCATGCACTTGCTGCATAATCTCCTCTTGTTGAGCTTGAGAAACTCTATAAGGAGGTTTGTTAGGCGGTGAACTTCCTGGAAGTAGTTCAATTGCATGGTCATCATTACCTCGTTTAGGAGGTAGCTCACAAGGGATGTCGTCAATAAAAACATCTTGAAATCCCTTGAGAAAATTGGATAACTTTAATTCCTTTTTGTTGCTTTTATTTTCTTTTGTTAAAGCATTAGGTTCATTTTGAGAATCTTTAACAAAAATCATGTACACGGAAATAGAGCTCTTTATTGACTTGTTGAAAGCTGGTGTATGTACAATGGGGATGGTGTTACCCATTTCCTTAGCATCTATATACATGTCTTTTTCCCTGAACTTAAAGGAGATTCTCCTTTCAGGAAATTTAACATCGGCAGCCAGGCGGTCAAACCATGGTGCCCCTAGGATTACATCCTCATGCTTGAGAGGAGAGATAAAGAAGTCCTCTTTGTTCACATAGCCTTGGACATGAAGCCTCAATTTACCAATTAAGGGAGTGACTGAAGCTTCTTGCCCCTTGAAGGAACTGTCTGCGGGTAGGATATCTCCCATCTCGTAGGATTGTATGCCTAGCTTGGTGGCTAACTCCATAGATATAAAATTGTGAGTAGAACTAGGGTCAAAGAGAATAAAAGCATCATGTTCTCTTACCTTTCCCCAAGCATGGCATAGAGGAGATCCTTTGTGGTGAGTTTGGTGAGTCTCCTCCTCTTGGATTTCAACCAAGGAAGCTCTAGGAGGATCTTGGCGGTTGTTCTTTTGGGAACAAGCGCGGTACGCATGCCCTTGTTCGCCGCACTTGAAACACCAGTTATCCTTACGATAACGCTCAAGCTCTTCAGGAGAGAGTTTATTCTTAACTTTCTAAACTCCCTTCTCTTTAGCTTTGTTGGAGTTGCCCTTAGGAGACTTTTGGACATTGTCCTTCCCCTTAGGATCATTGGAACCCTTGTTTTCCGGGGGCTTATTATTTCTTTTTGCCCCCGTTTGGAAATTGATTCGAGAGGCCACCATAGTGTGGTGTATTACCGCCGATATGGTACGTGGCCTTTGGGAGTTGACATACTCCTCCATTTCTTTGGTTAAGCCCGCACAAAATTGTTGCTTTTGCTCTCCAAAATCCAACTTTTTTGAAGACAGTGGCTTTGAGTTGTAGGTCCCAAAACTTGTCTACATATTTGTGGATGGATTCATTGGGAGAGAGCTTTAAGCTTCGCCATTTGGTGAGTACTTCATCTTTGGCATCGGCGGCCAAAAACTGCTTTCCATGTTCGTGGAGCTTCTTAAAGCCTTCCATGTTCGTGGAGCTTCACGATTGGCTCGTAGGCTAGACCACCATTGTCTGGCAGACTTTTGAAAGTGCATAGCTACATGGCGTAGCTTAGAGGAATCCGTGAAGCCCTCATCTCCAAACGCCGCATCGAATTGTTGGATAAAGGCCAAGACTTTGTCCGTAGCACCAAAGGTACCATCATAGGTAAGGAAAGAGATGCTCTTCCCTCCCTCTTTGAATTTCTTCAGCTTGGACGACCTCTTCCATGCGGCATAGGATTTCCTATGGCCTCTTCTTTTTGATGGTTCAAAGGTTGCACCATCACTTTCTTCAGAAGGTGAAGAATTTGAAGAAGGTGGAGAAGAGGGTGACCTCTTTCTCGCCTTTTTCTTGTCTTGATCTTTGTCGTCTTCACCATAGCTTTCAGAAGAGGAAGAGGATGAAGAAGATGGAGAAGAGGATGTCCTCTTTCTCGCCTTTTTCTTCTCTTGCTTTTTATCATCCCTCTTTGAATTATGGCGTGGAGAAGAGTATGATGGTCTTCTCCGCTTTGGTGGTGATGGAGAGCATTTAGCCCGCCGTCTTCGTGGAGCCATCTCCGTCGAGGTGGCGGGAGACTCACTTCTTTCTCATTCCTTCGGTGGAGGCTCTTGAGTTCTCCTTTGGGAAGGAGATGCATCATCAAGAAGTAAATTCTTGAGCCCTTCGTATGGATTCTCTTCTTCTTCCCGAATCGGAGAGAGACCTCTTTTGGTAGTCTCACAAGGAGGCTTCCTAGGTGTTCTCTCGTCATGGTGATGAGCTTGAAGAATCCCATGAGCACGGAGCTGCCATTGCACTTCACTTTGGAGAGATGGATTTCCCATGGCTTGTTGAAGCCTAGAAACAAGATAGTTAACAAGCATTGAAGCATCATTAGTAGCTTGCTCATGAGCAAAATCAAAGTTATCAACATTAATTTCACTCTCTTTACTATTGTCAACCATTCTAACAACTTTTAGGTGTCAACTTTTTAGGTGTACTTTGGCACTTCAAGCCCTAGTTGCTACTCCTCTTTACCCCTTTAGAAAAAGCACTCAAGCTATTGTACCCGCGGTTCGAATACCATTAATTGCAAGGAATAGAAGAGAGGGTCTTTCAACACCAAAACAACACCGGCTCCTGTCAAGCTTCTAATAGCTCAATAGTGGTTAAGCCGTAGGCAAGCCCCGTAGGACTCCACTATTAAGACCATAGCTCTCGACGGTGATGCCCCGTTAACTGCACAAAGGCAGGCGCACTGCAAGGCTGAAAAATCCCTATTCTACTTACTCACAGGCAATTAATAATACCAACCATTTGTAGCTAGCTTGAGGACCTCCCTTCTTGAGCAAGAAAAGAGAAACCTTGAGCTCTGATACCAATGTAACATTTAATGGCCTAATAACTTGTGTGTAGCGGAAATGAGCATGAACATAGTGGGCATTTCATTAGCATAGATTCCTAATGAGAATTACAAGAGTGCTTGGGTGGAGAGAGCAACAAAAAGCATAACACCTAGTTAGATAGCATCAACAATACTTTCAACAGAGAGAGAAATTAAGCTATTGACAACAGTTGAGAACCGGATTTGCATGGAGCCGGTCCCCCCTCCAAAAGGCTTTGTACTATGGTTTCTCCCATCAAGAGAGACATTGTACAATACAATTCTTTGTGTTCCTTCAAGACTAGCTAGTGCAATGAAGATGGAAGCTTCATGCACCAAGCAAAACACGTAGCAAACACAACTTGAATTATCCCCGTTCTCAGACCCAAGACCTCACACACCTTCGAAGATGGTGAGAGCTAGCAGGGTATGAGAGTAGATTGAGAGGAAGAAGGAGTATCTTACGAGAAAGATGTACATCTCCTCACATAATCACTCATATTAGAATAGCTTAGCTTAGTAATTAGCTTGGTAGAGGAGATGAGCATGCATTGAAGCTTGGCTCTTGGTTGGATTTGCATCCACATGCCAAGAGAGTGTTGATGTAGGCTTCTATCTCACAAGCTTGGAGTAGGTGATGAGTTCTCCATTAAAGCTTGGGAAGAGATAGTCTTCTCTTTCTTCACACATGAGCTTGTGTGAGTGTGTGTGTGATAATGCCTTGCAAAAATCAGCCCCCTCTCTCTCTTGGGCGAGCCCCCTTGCTATTTGCTCTTCCTGCAGCCTCTTTGGCCCTCCCCAAGTCAAGCCAATTACAATTAAGCAGCATAAGTGATAGCCTTCTGACATGTGTCCCCCTTTCCCCTTTTGTGAGAGATTTAGGTAATTAATTAATTAAACTAAACTCTCATTGGACCCCTTTGCCTCCTGGCCAATAGGAATCAGGCAAGCCATGGGACTCCTGAATGCTCATTGGACCCTTTGGGAGACTGCCCAATAGTCTTTTAGGAGACTTAATTCTCATTGGTTTCTTTTATTAAATTTTTTTAAATTAATTAAACTAGATTTACTCTAGCTTAATTCTCATTGGTCCACTTCAAGGGTCATCCAATAGAAACTGGGCACACCTTGTGGGCATCTGGCCTAGGGAGCTGACATGTGTCCCTTATTCCCTTTGTGTAAAGGGAGCCTGTGTGCGTGTGTGTGTGTGGCTTTCTCTCTCATCCCCTAGAAGAAGGGCTCGCCCCCTCCCATGTAGGGATGTGCAAAGACTTTTAGGGCACACACAAAGCATCCAATTTTCCCTAGGGTTGACCTTTGGACACAACCTTTGAATTTTGGAACCTTAGCATTTTGGAAGTCTTAATGGGCTGAACCTTAGGATCTTTTTAGCCCATTGTTGCACATGGCTCTTTTGTAGATGGCCCCCCCTTTGGATCCCTACTGTGGCCGGTCTGCTAGCTTAACCAATATTCTAGATTTTTCTCCCCTGGCACTTCCCCACATTAAATGATCAGTTTAATATGAGAAAATCATTTAGGAGAATTAGATATTGATTATTATGACAACGTGAGTTAACCAGAGAGGATTATTAAAAGTTCAAAATGTATACTTTTATGTATACATTTTTTAAAATAGGCCCAGAGCCATATAAGTTCATATTGTCTCTAGATATTAATGAAAATCTATAGAATAGCATGCCAATGGTGATGTAGGTTAAAAATGTGGTCTTTGTATCTTTTGAGCCTAATAGACATATTTTTTGCTCCAATTTTTGTTTTTCATACTTGAGTCCTCCTCCAAAAACACCTAATTGCAAATTTGGCATGTAGCTACTTATTACCATAATGGTAGTCTATATGACTTGGAGGTAGTTATTCAAGTTACTGTCATATAGTATACTTCAAGGTATTTTTATACTTACCATTGGTGATCCCGAGTACTTGACTTCTTGTTCAGGTACTTGAATGGAAACTTTAGGTAATTTGAAAGTACCTTATGGTAGTTTTCAAGTTCCGATTCTACATATAGTAGTTTATAGATTAGGTACCAAAAGTACATTGGCTAGTACCTATCTATATATTATGTACTTTAAGTATCATTTTTGGTAATCTCTCAACACCCTGTACAAGTATCTATCTTTGTATAGGGTAGTATCTATCTTCATATAGGGTTGTCCAACTACCACGGAGGGTGGTTTTAGAGTCCCCTTTTTAAGTACCTATCTATTCATAAGGTGCTATAAGTACCAAGGTTGGTACTTAGACATTACTTTTGTAGGCATGCAATGCTAAAACATAGAATTTGTGTATTGACAAGACATCTCCAAGGTTGAAACATAGCATGGTCTTACAAGATGGAATTTACCAGTTTGACTTTAACACATAACATCCACAACCACAGTCTAACACACAATATCTTGAAGATAAATTGAATCTAGAGATACAAATGCAAGTGACAAAATAGAATATATATTGTAAATTGCACCTTCATGTCGCTACCAAGTTACTTGTAGGTTAGTGAGTACCTGGCTTTTAAAATGTTACCAAAAGGTTCTTCCATCATGGAAAGCAGGCTTATACATCAATTTATATGGAGTGATAGCTAGTAAAAGTTAGTTGTAATCAATCCAAGTTGATCTCTCCTATTGAGAGTCTCTCCTTGACATAGTGGTAATGCACCTCAATGTTCTTTCTGCGAGCATGGAAATGTGGGTTTCTTGCAACTGCCAATGCACTCTGACTATCAGTGTAGATGATGTTGGCAGGGTCCTGTCCAACACCCAAATCAGCCATAAGGCCTATGAGCCATACACACTCAACCGTAGCTGTGAAGACTGCCTTGTACTCACACTCACAACTAGAAGTGGCAACATTAGGTTGCTTCTTGCTCAACCATGATATGCATGAATTGCCGAGCATGATGTAAAGCGTGAGGGCGATGTACTTCTCATCTGGTTATATATGTGGATGATTTGATGATCATTGGTCCGAATGAGGCACATATTTTTTAAGGCTGATTTGATTGCTACTTTCAAGATGAAAGATTTGGGGCTGTTGCATCATTACTTGGGCATAGAGTTTAAGTAGTGTGATGGTGGTATTGCCGTGTGTCAAAAAAGTTACATAGAGACATTGATATCTAAGTTTGGACTTGCGGGCTGCAAGCCTATTGCCACTCCCATGTAAACAAGTTTGAAGTTGAGTCTTCATGATACTAGTGATCCTGCCAATGTCACTCTTTACCAAACTATCATTGGATGCCTGATTTATGTATAACAAGGCCAGATATACAGTTTGCAGTCTCACATGTCAGCAGATTTGTGAATAGCCCAGGGTCTAAGCATTGGCAGGTTGTTAAGCGGATCTTTCACTACTTCAGTGTCACTTTACATCTTGGGTTCTTTTATCCCAAGGGGGGATCATTTCCACCAACTTTACATGCTTTTTTGGACTCATATTGGGCTGGGTGTTATGACATGCGAGTGTCCACGAGTACAAAGTGCTTTCTATTGAACTGTTAAGAAAGCCTCATTTAACCAAATGAGTGTCAGTTTTCTCATACCAAGCACAAGGAGGCAGTTTCAACCCATACAAAACTTTCTTACATTTTCACACTTTATCTTCTTGCCCTTTAATGACAAAACTCTAAGGTTGCGTTACATAAACAACCTTAAATATGTCACCATTCAAGAAAGCAGTAACAATGCCTGATTGAAGTACATCCCAACCAAAATGAGTTGCCAATGCACATAGAAAATGCGCAGTAGTCATACAAACAGTGGGACCCATTTTTTGTGCATAACCCTTTGCAACAAGTCGAGACTTATAGCAATCAATCTCATCATCAACTTGCATTTCAACTTTTAAACCCATTTTGAACCAATGGCCTTTTTGCCAGGAGGCAAATCACATAAAGTGCATATGCAATTTTCTATAAGTGCATCATATTTTGATTGCATGGTAGCAATCCAATTTTCAAAATTCTATGCTTCATCAAAAGACAACGGTTCCTCTATATCTAAGCTAGAAACAACCAAAGCATAGCAATCTAATGCATAAGATGCATGGCAAGAACTTGAACGAGTATGAGTTGACAAAGGTGCATCCAACTTACTGTCACACAAGTATGTACCAGCCATTTTGGCATACCTCTAGCCTGCTCATTCTGAGCCCTTTCTAGATCAAGTACATCATGTACATTTGCATCAATAATGGGCTGATCTGTTTCATTTTTTGAAACCCCCATAGGCTATACATTGCATCATTTGAATTTACATTCAAACTTTTACCACTAAAAAGAGGCAAAAAATTGTCATAAATGTCCTATGAGCTTACATTATTGTCTTTAGTACATGATAGCAAAGGCTGAACAGAATCTTCCTCAAACATATCATTAAGTGAAACCAAGATACACTTTGTTTGTGAATGGTATAGCCTAAAACCTATGCTTTTAGTACTATAAACAACAAAAATGCATTTGACAGCCTTGTCATCCAATTTTTTGCATTGCGTTTGTGGCACCCAAGCATAAGCCAAACAACCAAAAATGTGCATGTGATCAATAGATGGCTTTCCATCATGCCATGCGCTTCATAAGGAGTCATAGACTATAACTTTCATAGGACACATGTTAAGTACATAAGTAGCACACATGATGGCCTCAAGCCAAAAACGAAGGTGACAAAGCCTAACTCTTGACCATACATCATGCCATCTTTGTAAGCGACCTGTTTTTCCTCTCAACAACACCACTTTGTTGAGGTGTATATGGCACTGTACATTGGTGTTTTATCCCACGACTACCCAGAAATGCATTAAATTCATGAGACATATATTCCCCCCTCAATCGGAACGGAGGGTGCCCATAGTACATTTAGAGACATTTTCAGCCATAACCATAACTTGCTTGAAGCACATAAGCACTTCGGACTTAGCTTTAAGAGAATAAACCCATGCATGCCTGGAGTAATCATCAATGAAAGTCAGGAAGTAAAGGTAATTGTCCAAGGACGGAGTTTGCATGGACCCACAAACAACACTATGCACAAGCTGCAACCTGCATGTAGCCCTAACCGAACCATCCTTTGGAAACTTCAAACACTGCATCTTACAAAAAATATAGCCTTCAAGAACATGCTTCACAGGTGTTTCAAGAGGCGGCAAAGAAGCAACCATATCAAATTTCTACAAACGTAGCAAACTGACAAAATTCAGATCCCAAAACGTGCATGCCAAAAGTTTTGCATCTAGAACACCCTTTGCATCCACAATTGCATTCGTAAAATTTTGCCCACGCTTTGTCATATAAAGTGAGGTTATATAACCCATGGCATAAAATGCCAGATGCAGCAATTTCATCACAAAAGTGAGATCATTAATTGTACATCTGTCATCCAGAAATTTCACAACAAGACCAAGTTTAGCAAGTAAAGATACAGACAAAAGGTTATTTTTTATTCCAGGTACATATAATGCATCAAAAAGTGTGAAAGAATTGCCATTCGCATAGCAGTTGGCACAATATTTTTAACTCCCTTGACCCGATAAGAGGCATTGTTGGCACAAGTGACTGTATTCCCATGAGGGACATCCTTGAGAGAGGTAAGCAAGTCACGGTGAGAGGTAATGTGCTTTGTAGCACCACTTTCAAAGTACCACACATGAGCATTTGAAGCAACAACTGACATATATGTGTCATGGATAGAAGGATCATAAGTGCACTCTGCACTAAAATCCCATTCTGCATTAGCATCAGCATCACAATCTCCTTTCACAGAAGACTCTACAATTGTTGCCTTGTAGTGGAATCTGCCCCTTTCTTCTTAGCCTCTTTTGCCCTTCAATTACGGACATTGCTTGATCAAGTATCATTAGCTTTACAATAATTACAACACATCTTCTTTTGCCCTTTTCACCAGAATTTCCAGACGAAGTGCTACCAACAGAAGAATTGGGAACATGTGATTTACGACTCGCAGAAGAACAAAGAAAAGTGGCTACATTGCTGTTATCACTTTTTCTTTGAGCAGCAATAAAGGCCTATTCAAGTGCACATTGTTTAGCCATGTTTTTTACACAATGTGGGCATCCTGAGTAGCATTAGCAAACACCTTTAGCACCTCAATTGGTAATGGTGTGACATGTGGCATATTACTTGAACTAGAAACTACACCATGCAATTTGTAGCAATCAAAAATTAAGTGAGAATCACTAGTTTAACAAAGAATTGCATAGTCAAAGTTTTGTACAAATAGCCAGAACGAAGGATCCTGCAAGTTGGTGATCAATTGGAAGTGCAAAGTACTTTACAAGTTGAGAAAGCGATTTGAAATCAAATCAAGACAAAGGAGCAACTGCAAGTAGACTTTCAAGGTAAGAGGTTTGGATTGATAGTTGTTTGTGTGAAGAATTTGATGAATTTGAAAACATTAAAAACTTAAGTAATCAACAAAGACCGAGAGAATAAGTAACCAATCATTACGCAAGAGCATCACCTTTTTTGAGTATTGAATACTCCGCTTATAAGAGGGGTTGACACATTCTATCTCTAACCCAACCCAACCAACAAAACACAAACCATGATATGCATCACCACATGCTAGCGTGTACATACATACTACATCATAACCCACAAGACCAAAACTTCGCATTCAGCACATACTCATGGAACATTAGTTGTAGTCTCCTTGCATGCATGCTTTCATGCAACCGTGGAAAAAAGAGAAGAAGACTATGGCCAAGGAGTATCAAGAGCACAAGCACACACCATAAAACACACAAACAACATGGTTAGAGGTGCAATAAATCATGCAAACTTTGTCTTGTTGGGTGCACAAGGGAGAGAGCAGTGTTTTTTGTTTCTACAGTGGGCTGATCTGAGCAAGCCACATGATTCTCTCTCTCTCTCTCTCTCTCTCTCTCTCTCTCTCTCTCTCTCTCTCTCTCTCTCGCACTATTTTGTGTGCCTCCATAGCGTATAAGGTGTTGAGTTCACACTCAAGGCCAAAGTGAATTGGCCTTATGTGCCTAAGGGGTGCTTCCCACCCTCCCATGCCCTCAAAGCTTTCCAAGTGAGGCATTGAAGCCTTCACTAGTTTGACATTGAAGCCCTCAAGTCTTCTCTTCACATATTCCAAGCTAAACCCTCACGGCTTCAAGTCTTCAAGATCTTCTAAGGCTCGTCGCTTGGAGAAGATTCAAACCTTCAAGGTCTCATAGAGTTCTAATCCTTCGTCAATTCAAAGCTTCAAATCTCTTGGGACTTTGCAGGTTTTTATCATCAACTTATTAAAAACTATGTAAGAAGTGTTTTTTCTTTGACAAACCAATTGAAAGCAAAGGGCAAAGTATTTCATTGGGGAGAGGATCAACAACAAAGCTTTGAAGCAGTCAAGGTTTCTCTACAAGCATTCAAAGAAACTTTACATTAAGCATGCTAATCATCACCGGAAAGCACACGAGTTTAAAGAAGGTGAGTATGGTATGCTTTGATTTGAAAATCAAAGAATTAAAAGTCTAGTCACCAGTGTTTTTGTAAATATTTTTGTTGCTATTAACGATGTTTCGTTTTATTTAGATTTACCTTCACACTGGCACATTCACAATGCATTCCAATTAGTCTTTTACGATCCTTTTGAGGACCCCTATCTACACATTATGAGGATCCACCTTCACTTGTAGATTAAGAAGAACAACTCCTTCATGCATGAATAGTTGATCATGAGACCACCATTATATGCACTGACATGGTTTACAACCACTATCTTTTGACTTTTAAAGGCCACCCGACAGAAGATGCCAAATGGATGTCTGATTTTTTTTTTTCCAAAACTTTTCAAATCTTCTTCACACTTTCCATCACTCATGGTCCAATTGATTCTCTATTGAACAACTAAGGGCAATTGCTATTTTTGGTGGGAGGGATGTTACGATATTAGGCATCCTCCTGTTGTATATGATTAGCATTACAATCGGGATACTAACGTGTAATGGTTAATTACTATGTTATCTTTTTATTTTCACTAAAAGTGAGTTGATGGTGTGTAGATTGGAACTGAGGAGAAGGCGTTATCAATAAAATAATGCTTTTCGGCCATTTACCTTTGGATAGTGTTGTAGTTATTTTTTCAATAAGCTAATATAGCTCTATTGTACATATTTAGTGAGAACCCACCCTATAAAGAGTCATGCAATAAGTGATAGATACCACAAAGGGACTAAAGTGTAAAGAGGGGCCTAAAATTTTTGGCACCTAAATAAATCAATAATAAAATTAAATATCCAACGCCACAAGAGGTGTGTGAAGTTTGGGGGCTACATTTTTTTAGGCCATTCTCTTGCAAAATTCCTCTCTCTATTCTCTTATGCTAGGCTTTGGAAAAAATTGTATCACCGTCTGCTTCTCTTACAAGCTATCACTATCATGTCTATTCTCTTGTGTGTGTGTGTGTGTGTGTGTGTGTGTGTGTGTGTGTGTGTGTGTGTGAGTGAGAGAGAGAGAGGAAAAATGATTAATTTAAGCACATGTTCTCCCATTCTCCCAACATAGAGAAAGCTTTGGTACTAGAGCTTGTGTCAATGTCATCAATTACTCTAGTGACTTGAACTTCAAACAACTGACAAGACTACATGTCAACACGAGGAAGGAAATAACTCGACCTTATGATTAACCATTTCAAATGTTCTCATATGTTCTATCTACTTCTAGATACAGAGTTGAGTGAGAATATCATATTTGCCACTCCTTGGTAGAGAACTTAAAAAGTTGTTTTTAATTGGGGATACAAACTCCTTGCAATTTTCCACAACACGTAGCTTGATAGTGATACCTTTTGCTCCAATAACGGCATCAATTCTCCTTGTCTTCCAATAAAGGAGAAAGGCATGAAAAATATTACCAGCTTTGCATACACAAAACAAAGCAAATATGGGCTCCAAAGGCTCGGTTTTAGAGCCACCGCACCCACCTTTTGAATCCCAAACCCTAGACTCCACATGGAACCTTCCAAGCAACCCCCCCCCCCCCCCCCCCCAATAATTTGGCATGGAAGTGGAAAGAGGTTGCACCACAATTGTCTCTACAACAAGTTACCAAGGTTCCCATTCAAACATTTGAACCAAAGTACAAATATATCTAGAAACCAAAGGCACAAACAAGAGCTTTTCAACTTCAAAAAATGCTCTTTGGTCCAAGTTCATTCAATTGGCAAACCTTGATAGCAAAAGCACCCCCATCTTCCACCACATTTTGTTGACACATGCATTGACTATCAAAGTATGATAGAGACAATCACTGGTCCACATAGGCATGCTTTTCTAACCCATGCACTTGCACGAATTGGCCAAACAATCATCACGGTAGACTCCCCATAGGAGGGGGGGAGAGAAGTCAACAACATATAGCTTGTCTAAATAAGGGCATAAGAAGGGAGAAGAAAATTTTGCCATTTTTAACACGTATGATGATAATCTAATGTCGCCTCCTACTTTTTTGTTTGCCAAGGTTAAAAGAAGGATAGTG
This sequence comes from Adiantum capillus-veneris, assembly GCF_014529385.1. NCBI lineage: Eukaryota > Viridiplantae > Streptophyta > Polypodiopsida > Polypodiales > Pteridaceae > Adiantum > Adiantum capillus-veneris. The sequence goes on from NC_140947.1 coordinate 128,251,924, forward strand.
TATATAAATAAGCCAGATAGGGAAAACTAGGTAGTAATTGGCTAATGGAATGACTAAAACTAATGATAAAAATGGATTAGAAGCCATAGCAGGAAATCAACTATTAGTGCTCTTGAATTAGAAGAAAATTTTGAGGGTTCAAATTGCCTATTTTCCTTTCAATTTTCCTAATTTCTTGTAAATAATCCATCATTGTCGGGATTTTCATGTCACTTGTTCAAGGTGCTGACAAGTTGCCACGCAAAAAAAAAAGGGGGGGGGTTCAATGTATTTTTAACTGGCTAAAATTACAAAATCTCAGCTAGATTCTGAGCTTGCCTTGAAGAAAACCAGCCAAAACTTACAATTTGTGTAAAGACCGGCACCGACCGGAAAAGTGTGAAGTGCACCTATTTTCTTCGTTAAGGAAGAAAGAAAACTTTAGCAAGCCCTAGCCCCCCCTCTCTCTCTCTCTCTCTCTCTCTCTCTCTCATTGAGACTTACAGCCACAACCTAGCTACTATTGGATATTTTAGTTGCATCAGCTTTTTGTCTAGCTTCCCATGTCCTGATGAGGTTCAATTTTGGGCATCTCCAAGGGGTTTCTAGGAGTAAAAATTAACTCTCTTTTTTTTGCGCGCACAGAGAGAGAGAGAGAGAGGGGGGGGGGGGGGGGGGGGGGGGGGGGGGGGGGGATTGCGTAATTGCTCAAAAACCACTTTAATTTGGGGATGTTATGAAAACAATCCCACGAGAGCTCAAAACCTGTTTGACCCATTTGTGATGAGAGAGAGAGAGAGAGAGAGAGAGAGAGAGAGAGTTTCCTTACATGATGCACATGCACAGTTTCATTATCTCTATACAAATGTTTACAGCATGCATGGAGAAGAAACCAGAGAGTCAAGCCCTCATAACTCCTCCAATGGAATCTTGAACCAGATTGACTTAGGAAAACTATACACAATACAGTGGATAATTGTATGTATATGTTAAATCAATGGGGGACACAGCCCTTCATGTCTCGCCACTTTAGATAGAGTAAACCGGCATGATAATGAGTGTAGGCGCCCGCAACAACCAAAACATGGAATAATTGGTGGCTGTGCCCTGCAATATCAAATCGGCCTGGCTTCCACCTTTCAGGGACCCTAGTTGCATACACAAGTGCTCCCAGACCATAAAAGAATCCCATAGCCATCTCATAAATGGTGGTGTAGAGAGCCTCCGGTTCTCCCCAAAACAATATTAGCTTGTGCATCACCGGTGCAATCCCCGATAGCCCCATCCCAAAGAACAATCCTGCACGCACTTTCCTGTACTCCGGGTTTTGGAATACGGGCACCAATGAAACCAGTACTGTGGCTATACCCACAACTGTGATGAATGTTAAATATATGTTCCTTAATACGGGATTGCACATAAATGAGTAGTACACCGGGGGGTAAAAGGAGGACGCAATCAACGCAGCAATCCCAGCATAATCGACGCGCAACATTATGTAAGCAACGCGCTCTGAATGGCACGTGAAAAGATGGCAGACACTGCTAGCCAAGAGGCAGAACATCGCACCGCCCAAGAATATGAAGAATGGCCACCTTGGGATGGGCTTCCAAAACAATGGAGCAATCATGTTAGCCACATCATCCTTCACACTTGTCTGCAAAAAAATATGAGCCTAACCATGTGAGCAAAAAGAAAACTTAAATCCCGATAAGTCTGCACACAACCCAACTAAAAGTGCAAGTTGATAGTTCATCGATCTTCTACAAGAATCCAGAACATTTGACATAGATAGATTTTATTTAGATTATCCCTTAAAAATACATATACCTCAAAGTCCCATTGAAGTTACCTTCCTTCTAAGAAAGTTCAAGTTAAAAACTTACCAGCCATAAGTTCAACCCAGCACAGCATTAACTCATTATACAAAATAACCTGCTATCGTCATCATATGCCCCTAAAATACAGTCACTGTGTGCAGCGAAGAGAAACACGAACACGGAAACAAGAGAGAGAGAGAGAGAGAGAGAGAGAGAGAGAGAGAGAGAGAGAGAGGGTGAAGCCGGCAACTCAATAACTCCACAGCATAATGATACAAGATGACTGGAGAGTGGATAGGGGCTGCACTGATATAGTGAGCCAAGGGCAAAATGCATAGCGCACACCCTATATGTGCCTAGAATCCTTACGAGGAGGGCAAAAGGGTGGCCAACCCACAACCAAGGGCCTGAGTGCACATAAGAAACACCGTAAGCAGGAGTGAAAGCATCTGGAAGGTGAACGTAGATGCTTCCTAGGTATACCTAGATGAATCCAGGTGTAACAGACTTGGACACTCCAAGTCAAGAATCAATCACGACAGCACCAAATAACCACTTCAAAACAGTTCACAGTTCAGAATAGATTTGCAATGGCCCGGCGGAGTTCCATGCCTAGAGATATTGGCCCCAAAGATTGGTGCCCCTTTCGGTATTTCTTTTTGTATTAATCAGATCAAAGTACAAGAGTGGTTGAGTCTCATTCTCAGACTCTGCGTCCAGATGCTCTGCAGAGTGGGAGCCCAAATCACTTGGTTATTTACAAGGGTTGCCAAAAGCAGAGCCCCAAAAGCCTAAAAATAAAAGCAAAGGCTCTTTCTCTAACAAGCTCTCTTGAGCTTCCGAAAATAAAGCAAAGTGTCACAAGACGGGCACCACGTGCCAATAGAAAAGAACAGACTGAACAGACTTTTAGCACTTCAATAACAACTGAGAGAGAGAGAGAGAGAGAGACGACACACGACACGGAGTGGCGAAATTCCACCCCACACAGTATTGGCCCCAAACCTGGGCGCCCCTTTCGGTATTTCTTTATATTGCATCAACACAGTACAAGCCGGTACTCCAAACTCTGCACCTTCTCCAGGAAGCATGCCAGAGAATGAGCCCTAACCTCATATTTAAAGGCCCTTGGCCTAAAAAGCAATTACAGTGAAAAGCCTTCAAAACTCAAAAGATTTTGGTCCAAAAAGCAATGCCAAAAGCTGCCAGCTTTTTGGAAATCATGCTAGTGTCCGTACAGCAGGCCGCGTGTCAGCCCGCCACGTCAGCAAATTAGGGTTAGGGTTAGGGTTAGGGTTTTGATTTTAGGGTTAGAGTTTCGGGCAAAATTAAGGGTTCTGATTTTAAGGTTAGGGTTTCAACAACATTAGGGTATTGGGCAGAATTAGGGTTTCAAATTTTAGGGTTAGGGTTTCAACAGAATAGGGTTTTGGGCAGAATTAGGGTTTCTGATTTTAGGGTTAGGGTTTCAGCAAAATTAGGGTTTTGACACGTCAACAGTTTGTTACACAATGTCTCTCTCTCTTCTCCAATTGCGTAGCTAAAAAGCATCAGCATAAATCACGCCGCAGTTTTCGGAATTCTGCCGTACGGTGCCACGTCATCTTGCCTCCGCACTTTTCGGGATTTCCTTGCTACCATTAGGGTTAGGGTTTCTAGCAAGTTTTAGGGTTTGCAGGTTTTAGGGTTAGAGTTAGGGTTTCTGACAGGTTTTAGGGTTTGCAGCTTTTAGGGTTAGGGTTTCCAAAAATTAGGGTTTAGCTCAGGGGCAGCCACGTCATCAGTTGGTGACACCAGGATAAGCCCAGATTCACCTTTGAAGGAAAGTGCAAGGTACAGACCCGTGGTAGTCACCCACAATACAATCTAACCATCAACTCCATCATGCATAGTATTGACAAAATACCACGACATCCCCACTAACGTCGTCAGTGCCCAATCGTGGGTGTAGAACTAGGTACTAACATATTCTCCCAAACACAGCACACACCACACGCACACACATGAGCATACATCAACACAAAGTTCAACGTATTGAGTTTTTGTCAAGAATCCAGAGATTAAGGGCAGACTCAGCCATAATGAAACTTAGCAGTAAAAGAAGCATTAAATCGGAAGAATCAGCACAAAAATGAGGTAGTTGATAGGGCATACGCACCACAAAAGATAGAAAGAATTAGCACAATATCAACTGGTCGTATCTCGGACAAAAACTTCACAATGTGAAGTCTGCATGTCCCCTATACGACTAAAAAATATACCTAGATGAATCCAGGATTAGCCCATATTCACCTTTGAAGGAAAGTGCAAGGTACAGACCCGTGATAGTCACCCACAAGACAATATAACCATCATCTCCATCATGCATAGTATTGACTAAATACCATGACATCCCCACTAACGTCGTCAGTGCCCAATAGTGGGTGTAGAACTAGGTACTAACATATGCTCCCGAACACAACACACACCACACACACACACACATGAGCATACATCAACACAAAGTTCAGCGTACTGAGTTTTTGTCAAGAATCCGGAGATCAAGGGCAGACTCAGCCACAATGAAACCTAGCAGTAAAAGAAGCATTAAATCGGAAGAATTAGCACAAAAATGAGGTAGTTAATAGTGCATACACACCACAAAAGATAGAAAGAATTAGCACAATATCAACTGGTCGTAATTGGACGTAGGTACTTGAATGGTGTCGCAATCATCTGGTGGTGTGACATGACCAAAAAACCCGCGATGTGGGTTGACTTTTGTGCAAAGTTCTACAATCACTTCACCAGAAAGGATCCCACTGAAGGCATGCACTAGGCTTCAAAGCCTCTCGATGAAAACGATGTCATTTGATCAATACACCACTGTCTTCAGGGAGGGCCTTACCAATTTGGACTCTGAACATGCCGTCCACATATATATGCTCGACCTGCATGAGCAATACTGTTGGGCATTACTCAAAGGTAGCAGATGTCGCAAGAATTGGTTTGCTCAACCATCCGGAAGGTTACTGATTGATCTAGTATCCAAGTTTCCTAACAAATTACCTGCTATTGCGGGTAGGACATTATGAAGGAACCATTCCGAGTTTTAGAGAAAAAAGAAGCTTTTATCAAGCTTGAGTACCCTATGAGCCTACACCCCTTACCCGGTAAGGGAAGATATGGTAGTGCCTTTTGCACAAGTGAATGAGCACTCTCTTTATGAGGAAAGGAGCACGAGAGACACCCTTGGCCTATGCTCATAGAATTCCAAATTCGAAATCCCAGTTTATTTGATGAGCGGGTTTGCTCTAAGATCGAGCCAAGGAATCGTCAGGTTGAGCGTCTTCGCTCTAAAGATCTTACGAAGGGAAGGTAATTTCCCAAGTTCACCAAAACTCTAACACAGCTTAAGAATATGTACACCTTTGAGTACATGGATAACACACGAAGATGCAGACTTATGCCACGGTGGGTCATCTACTAGTGGAATTTTTTTCTGCTAAATGGAATGAGATGAACCAACTTCCTTTTCAGGAACTAGACGGGAGTTTGTTATACTCTCCTTTTGCGCGCAAGGATATTCCGACACAAGAATCTCTATTTGAGATGTGTTCAGTAGAAGGAATTTGAGTTTCTCTATGGAGAAGAGGTTTTTTGATGGTCGTTGATCATTGAGTACGCTATGTGCTTTTACCATTACAGCAGCAACTTTTGGTTGCGGTATCTCCATGAGCAGATCAAGTAGCATTTATACGCTGATGGAATAAATTCGAACTATTATGTTCGTAAGAGTATAATTTGCCAACCGTTTTAAAATGGTAAGAATTACTTTAACCACATATGGGAGAACATTCTTGAGATCTAAAGCGGGTTCACCCTTGAGTGGACCGAGTTTGAACTTATGTTCACAGAATGGTATAGCTAGAACTTTTATTTGCCTAAGATTTTGCGAACAATCCTAGATGCTTGCTAGGTGAAAAACTCTTGATGATTTCTGCACGAAATAGACGCAAGTAGGCGTAAAGAAAGTAGACGTAAAGAAAACACTGCAGGTGATAACAGTCCGCTCGAGGAAAAACGCGGAAAGACGTGCGGCAATGCACAAGGGATCTTCGGATCAGAACAATTTGCCTACCCACAGCAAAGGCCCGGAATACGAACTTACTTTGGTAAGATGGCACATTTTATCTGCCACAAGAAGATTCACATGAGCTTAATGCTCTGGACATGCCCTATGCGGGAGAACACAAGAGGTTTAATATCCTCACAACTAATAGCGCAAGGTTATGCGCAAGCACGAACACCTAGCTTCACTTCTAGGAGAATAACTTTTCTCAAGAATGAGAAGGTGGAATTGACTTAGCAGATTTTTGGATAAGGAAACTTCCGAACTGTTGGAAACACGTGAATGACAAGTTGCCTACGTGCCTCGTTAGATTGATGATTGGTGAAGAATATCCTCAAGGTACTAGAGGAACGACATGAACCGGTTAGGTAAGTATTGAATTATTGAATTTTTGTTTAATTTAATTCTTTAAGTTCTCTTTTGAGAAAGAACTAGCTCAACTCACCATTGAGCAAGATATAGAATCTTTCCGGTTTCTCCCCGACAGTTCAGTTGGATCTCTACAGTTGAGGACAACTCTTTATAAGTGAGAGGGATGTGCTAAATTGGCTTTATCTGCCAGAAAAATAATTCTAAATGGATTATTGGATTTATAAGTGAGGGTTTTCTCGCTTGGAACGAGGAAAAATAATTATAAATGAATTATTGGAAGTTTAAGTGAGAGGGTTTTTCTCACTGGATGTTAGGTGCAACGGAATGAATGTTGTTCTTTCTCAAGGTTCCTTTTATTTCTTATGGAAGGGAGAGCCTTCCGTTCTTGATGGAGAGTGCTATGATCACGAACAAAGTTAGTGGACACTGTGCGTGCAAGTGTATGAGACTGAGAGATAGAGAGAGGAGAGATACGACACTAGAGACGTTGTAAAACCCTCCTCTGAAGGCCCCACTCTCGTCGGCGAGAGTGGTCTACTATTGATTGCACAGATGGGTACAATGATGATGCATGGACTGATGCAACTCGGGGCTATGTCGGTGACGACAACGGGAATGGAAACACTGACCTAAGGTCTGAAATCTGCAAGCTTCTAACTGTTGTCCAAAAACGCTAACTGCTGAATTTTCGGGGCTGTTTTGGACTGCTGAAAAACGCAGGTTTGGCTGCGTTTTTCGAGGCTGAATCTGCTTGACAAAAACGCTGATGGCTGCTGTGATCTATGGCTGAAAACGCTGCTGAAATGCTGCGAATGAAAGCTGAAAACGCTGGTAATTTGCAGCCCTCTGATGGTGATGAAAACGCTAGTTGCAAGGGAGGCAAAGCGGTCCAGATCTTGCTGAAAACGCCAAGGCAAAAAGGCTGCTGGCGATGCTACAAAACGCTAGGGTTGAAGCTGCTGGCGATGAAGCTTGGGACCAAAACGCCAGGCTGCTGGGAAGTGGAAACGCTAGGCAATGGGTGCTTGAGGGGTTCTTGCTGAGAGAGGGGAGGACCTGTTGCCAAAGGCCTGTTGTACTCCTTGCTCATCTGCCATTTAGTGCTAACTTTGGTTTGCTTATATATTTTCTTACCCAAATTGCCCTACCTACTTTTGTTGGAAAGTCACTTAAATTAATAAGTGAAAAATGTCAAAAATAGGGAAAATAGGCTAAATGCACTGGAAAATTCCCTAACTGATCTAATGGATTCTAATGGGAATGTTTATGATCATGCTGTGTGCAACCAGAGGATATGCATCTATACTAAGTGACTGGGCATGCACGGTCTACGAATAGACTCACAAAAGTGCCAGATCACTTTTAATCTAGACTGACTGGACTGACGGAAACCCTGTTATGGTGTAGCTTGTCCACGGACACATAGGGTTGGATGTGTCACGTGACACTGGAGACATCCGAGTACAGAGTATTCCTAGTGCATCTTTCAGAGTAATGACGGGAGCACTGTGAAAGGGAATATCTGTAAGGCCACCAGAAACATGTACTTCTGATGTGTCACATCGGATGGGTGACGAGGAGCATCGAGAAGAAATATCCGACCATCCGAGAACGGACATCTCTGATGCGTCATAGGATGGGTGACATAGACCATAAGTTCGGTAGGAAAGGACTAGGTGATGTGTATTCCTCATGCGTCACAAGGTGAGTGACCGGTGCATCGGAAAGGGAATATCCATAGTCGAGAGGAAATTCCGAACTGTGTGAGAATTGTGCACAAGGAAGAGCAAGCACTTGAATGAAGATGGGTTAAGAGGAAACTTTGAAAAAATACAATTGCTTTCTGAGAAAGCAGGTTGCTTTTCAGGAAAGTAGATGCTTTCCCGCGAGGAAGTCTATGTCTACATTGCAACTGTGCATGTGATTGCATCATTGGCTTAGAGGAAACTTTGAGAAAATACAATTGCTTTCTGAGAAAGCAGGTTGCTTTTCGGGAAAGCAGATGCTTTCCCGTGAGGAAGTCTATGTCTGCATTGCAACTGTGCATGTCATTGCATCCAGGGATGCCTGGGAAGTGCTGTGAAAGCATTGTTTTTAACTTAAAACGTTTTATTGAGTTTTTGGGCAGATTCAAACCATTTTTAAAAGTGACCACCTGGAAAATAAAGCAACAAAAACCAACCAGCGATTTCTCTCTCTTTCTGGCAGAAGAGCCAAAAAAAAAAAAAAGGCCGCGATCTCTACGCGGGCAACCAGCGCTCAGCTATTCCTGCCGTGGCCAAGGAGCTATAAAAGCATCACACACCCTGTCAAAAAAGGAGTTGCCAGCGCCAGCAAGAGGAGACTCTGCTGCTAGAAGACGCAAGAGTTCGCGAGACTACGAAGCAGGGAGGTCGCTTTTCCCGCGCAAAGAGCGAGAGGTATCAATTGTGGATTCGCCATATGAATTGTTGTCCCGCGTTTGTGTGTGTTTGCAAGTGTACTTCCTCTTCACGAGGGAGTAGGAGCAGAGGAGGGTATGAGCCTCTGCAAGAGAAAGGGCTCTGAGGAATTAGAGCCAGATCAGCCCAAGGGTTTCGTACCCAAGTTTGGGAAGTAGATCCACGGATCGGAGAGAGGTATTCTCTCAAGTTGTGATCCGGAAGTTGGGATTCCCAAGTAAGGACTTCGTGTTCGGGAAAGCAGAGTTGTTCTGCGGGAAGAGAAACCGAGTCGGAAGAAAGTTTCAGGGATGCTATACCCTGAGTCTTGAAGGTGAGATCCAGAGGCGAGAACCTTGGTTCTTGAGGATTCGGAATAAGGAACGGAAGTTCCTTGGAATATGGTTTTGCCCTAGGAATAGGAAGCCAAGGCTTCCAGGAACCATCAACTTTCTCTCTATTTCTCTATTATATCCTCTGACTTCAGTATTAAGTGATGAATTCTATTTATCGGAGTATATTTTTTACTGTTATGCGCTCCCGTTTGTGACACCCTCCCTCGAAAACGATGTGCTACCGGGCACTTTTCAACGAAAATTGCGGAGAGCGCAGGTTGATCACACATCGCTCAGGTGCCGGGTTGCAGCACAACCACTAGCCTAGCGCTGATTGGATGCCAAATTGTTCAACCTTTACCCTACATTGCTTCCTCAGCCTCTTGTGAACAGCTGCCTAGAGGCAGTCAACGAGCTCGAAGATTTCTGCCGTGCTCGTCTGAACCCGGCCTGAGCTCCACCTACATCGCATGTCTACTCTTCTTCTCCCTCTCCGCACGCACCGTGCACTCTTCGGATCATCCATGGCAATATCTTGTTCACAAAGGAAATGAGAGTGATAGGTTTTCACCACCAAGAAGAGAGCTATTACCACCCCTCATATGAGAGAAATGAGCCCAAACATAAAAGGCACCCGAAAAATATCAAAAGTATATCGTAAACAAAGAACAATGCATGGCACAGTATACCCCAAGAGTATAGGAAGAATTGGTAGATTCTCCATTGGACAATAAGTACTCTCAGTACCAAGCACAGTATCATGTATCTCTCTGAGATTGAACAGAGATATCAAAGCATGCTACATACTCGTGGTAACACCAAACCTCCTCTCTCGCAACTGAAATGGCATCATGACAGACTCAGCAGTAAACAGTGAAGAGACTTAATCCAACACAGAAGAAAGAACCTCCTCAGGGTCTATGTGCAAGACACATGAAGCATCTCTGATTTCCCAAACAGTGTTCCACCCTCGGACAAGCACTCTCAATACCAATCACAGTATCACGCATCTCCTGAAGATTGAACAGAGCTATCAAAGCATTCTACATATCCGTGATAACAGACCAAACCTCCTCTTCTCTCACAACTGAAATGGCAAATATGGCAGAATCATCATTAAACAGTAAAGAGCAGTAATCCAAGACAGAAGAAAGAACCTCACCAAGGTCTATGTGCAAGACACCTGAAGCATCTGAGTGCCCGAACAGTGCTCCCCAAGGGTCTCTCTCAAAAATGCAGAAAGAGATCGTTATTCATCTATGCTTTGATAACCCATGTCGAAACCAAAGCATAATAAGTGAAACCAAATTTCTCCCGCTGAACATGAAGGAGACTCTCTCTTAAGCATCCTCTGGAAACTCCTCTATCAATCTGTGTAAAGAGCCAAGAGTGGCATGCAAATCTTTATCCCAGCGCTGCACTACTCGCCTCATCATAGATTATACATCTCTACACGCGACACTCGATGCAACAAGACATGAGGCAAGTTGTTGAGCCAGATCCTCGATGTAACATGCATCAATAGACTGAGTAGACCACAGAGCATCATGTAGTCTCTGGTCTCAATAGAAGTGAGGCCGGAATGCATGACCCTCAACTAGCTGTAGAAAAAAGATCAAACCAAATATGCATGGAAACCAGAGTACGATCAGAGAGGACCAAGCAAGGTCAAATCGTCATGGAACCACCATATGACACAGCCAGCGACATATGTAGAACTGATCCAACTTCTCTAGCAAATGGCCCTGCCAATGACGCTAACCCCAGAATAAAGTGCAGTGACTCTAAACTGCAGGCAAAAGAGGACGTATGCCCAGCATCCACAGCAATAGTGCAAACATGAACCTATTCCAAGCATCTCTCCACTACAAAGAAGAAAGTGGTGTGATTGCCCTCCAATCATCCACGATCGCAACATTGAATACACCTCCACTGCGATGCATAGGTCCAAGACTCCACCTGCACACTCCTAGTAGGTATAAGAGGCACAGGAAGTAGCTTCCTACGTCAACAGGAATGTGCAAACGAAAACTTGTGCTTCTACATAAGCTGCATATCTAATATCTATTAGTGTTATCCTCATCCAACTACATGCATGTCCAAATCCTGTCTCAAAAGGAGCTTCTGCGGGCCACTAGTACTTGCATGGTGCAACCCATAAACATTCCAAGTGACAATGAATAAATCCGTATCACTACAACAAATTCCGGAGCTGAAGAACCACAATGTCATACGTCCAATGGCAGACGCATTTGATCCCAAGCTCTTCCAAAAACAAACAAATGCCCCACACAAAAGCACACGTATGCTGACCTAGTTTTTATAGACTAAAGCTGAGAGTAAGAAACAGCACAAAAAATAATTGTCCATTGTATAATAAGACTTACAAGCACACATTGGTTCGTCCGATTCGCTGAAAGCAGAGCTTCTGGCAAGCAGTTTGATAAGACCTCTGGTATGTGCAAATTCAACCCCTCTGGAAACGCATTGGTGATCATCTCTGGAACATGTAGATGAGTTAAAGATGCCGATATTGAGCTTAGTAAGTCTTTCGGAATTTTCTGCAGATCTGACATGTTCGGTAGATGTGGTAGTCCTGGTATTGCAGGCATGGGCACCACAGCCGGTAACTTCATAATTGTGTAGATGGTCAAGCCAAGAAATATGATGAAGCCAATTAGATGACTGCACTCCAAAAGTGAAGCTTCAAATTACTAATCAGTTGTCAGAAAAAGTTTATAAATAAAGGACATGCATTCACATGAAAGAACATATCAGAATAACTCGTCTTGAACCCTATGTATAAAGAAAGTTAACCCTTACGTCCATATGTTCAATGTCTCGTTGTGAATAGTGAAAATGCTCCATAACGTCTGTTTCAGTGGCCAATTAGCTCGATAATGTGCCAGTATAAACTCATTGTCTCTCAAGTAGTCAGGAAGAGCATGAAACTCGACTAAGTGGTACTTCCGCTTCACCTTCCTCCACAATTCTCTTGGACTGCGTGGAGATCCATGCACCTCTTCACCATCAGGTGGCAGGGGCGCTATATTCTCAAGCAGCTGGAGAGGCTCCACTTCCATTTCCGTTGCGATATGCTGGGTCTCTTTTGGCATCAGTAACAAGTGCTGTTTTACGGTGCCAAGCATGACATGAATAAGAAAACGTTTCCAATGAGCAAGCTTGATAATATTTTTTTATTTCAACAACTTTGAGGGAGTCAAATGCAGCACATGGAAGCAGTAAATTGGTGGGGGGTGGGGGGGAAAGCTGATGAACTCTCGCAGCTTATATGAACGCGCAGAAAACTGCAGGATAATGAAAAATGCTCTCCCACTCCACAAAATACAGGTTTCGAATGTAGAAAGATTGGAGGGATACAACATGAAGCTTTTCTTTAAAAGGGGCATGCATATGCCAAGGGAGCTTCTTACTAGTCTCATAAAAATCAATATGATCCGCCACTATAAACAAAAGGATAACAATATATGCCCATCAACAAGCACCAATATCCTGCCCACCTGAGCTCAACTTGTTTATCCAAAATCGCAGAACTTTTCAAGACAGGCAGCCTTCCAAAGTTCCATAGACATCCACATGACTAATGATCATGAAAACCCACACCGTGGCAACCGTGCACAAGAGAATTGAAGAGAAACGATGCCTAACCTGACAAAAAGATGCCCAAACCAGAAACTAGTTATGAAATCAATGGCGGCTAACCTGGTAATGCTCTTCTATCTGCTACTCTGCTTGTTTAACAAAGAGAATACGTAAAGAAATAGTGTTTGCGCTATGTCGTACTTAAGCTCGGCGTGGAAAGCAACAAGGTAGGGGGCGATGTTGCCGGTGCTAATCGCGGATGACCAGGTGACCGGGGTAGGGGGCGAGAGAGCGCGAGATCTTTTTGTATAGGATTTTGGTAAGGCCAGAGCTTGAGTAATTTTATGATGTGCTTAATGCAAGTCACAAATAAAAGGGATTTTGCTACGGTATATGCCAATAGAGGAGGATTTTAACAAGTAACGAGACCTAAAAAATTTAAGGCTGGGTTCACATTGAGGAGGCGAAAAAGAGGCTCCAAAAGTTGCTTTTTCGGGTGGTAGAGTTACATAATGCACATCTCCGTCACCCATTTGTTCACACAGAGGGTGGAAGAAAAAGTCACTCGATTTTCTTTCGCCGTTTTGTGTGAACATTGGGCGGCGGCAGAACAAAGAGTGAAAGGAAGAAGCATTTTACATTTGCATCAATAAAGCATAGTACAAACCATAGCATAAAAATTATTAAATTGAATGCATTTGTTACAAAAGCTTTAACTTGAAGATGATGATGAAACTACTTCCTCTAAAGCCTCATTTTTAAAAATTTCTTGGACATTCATTTGTGCCTACTCTTTGTACATTGCCTTTGCAATACTGTCTCGCCTCTCGGAGCCTACTCCAAGATCATTGGAACCTCCTTCATCGCTGCCTTGAGCACGCTCCATAGCCTCCTCTATTCCGACTTCCCGTGTTTCCATAAGCTCCATCATGGATGTACCACCTGCTCTTTGATCCTCTATTGCACGCCCACCGTGACCCGCCAGTCCTACTTCTGCCTCCCGCACCCACTCCATATCAAAAGATTCTCCATGGAAAATACAAAGGTTGTGAAGCACAAGACAAGCTGCTACTACAAGATCTGGCACATAGCGTAGATTCATGTCACATCTTTTTAACAAAATTCTAAACCTTGCCTTCAACATTCCAAAAGCTCTCTCAACTGGCATCCTTGTACTTGATTGAATGAAATTCCAGTAGTACTTGAGGCGTGACAGTCCTTCTTTGCACCCTTTGAAAGGCACTAGCATGTATGGCCGTGCCGGATACAATCTTAACTCCCCTTTTGCACATCTTTGTCCTAGCTCACTTCTAGTAAAATTCAAGGAGTCATGCAGTGATCCGGCCCATCCAACATCAAAATTCCATATTGAACAATTAGCAGATACGGTTAGTTGTAGCAAAATAAAGTGGAAACCTTTTCGATTGAAGTAGTCGACATGGTTGTCCCTTGGTGCAATGATGGGAATGTGGGAACCATCTATCGAACCAATAACGAAGGGGATTCCTCTTGCAGCCTCAAACTCGCGCGCCAATGTCATAATAATCAATATCTAATTCTCCTAAATGATTTTCTCATGTTAAACTGATCATTTAATATGGGGAAGTGCCAGGGGAGAAAAAGCTAGAATATTGGTTAAGCTAGCAGACCGGCCACGGTAGGGATCCAAAGGAGGGAAAATAGGGATCCAAAGGGGGGGGCATCTCTAAAAGAGCCATGTGCAACAATGGGCTTAAAAGACCCTAAGGTTAAGCCCATTAAGACTTCCAAAATGTTAAGGTTCCAAAATTCAAAGGTTGTGTCCAAAGGTCAAACATTGGGGGAATTGGATGTTTTGTGTGTGTCCCAAAAGTCTTTGGCAATCCTTACATAGGAGGGGGTGAGCCTTGCAAGTAGGGGATAAGAGAGAAACTCACTCACACACACACACACACACACACACACACACACACACACACACGCACGCACGCACACACACACACACACACACACAAGCTCCCTTTACACAAAGGGAATGAGTGACACATGTCAGCTCCCTAGCCCAGATGCCCACAAGGTGTACCCCATTCCTATTGGATGGCCTTGGAGGTGGACCAATGAGAATTAGGCTAGAGTAAATCTAGTTTAATTAATTTAGAAACACTTAATAAAAGAACCAATAAGAATTAAGCTCTCTAGAAGACTATTGGACAGTCTTCCAAGGGGACCAATGAGCATTCAGAGCCCAATGGCTTGCCTGATTCCTATTGGCCAGGAGGCAAAGGGGTCCAATGAGAGTTTAGTTGAATTAAATAATTACCTAAAGCTCTCACAAAAGGGGAAAGGGGGACACATGTCAGAAGGCTATCACTTTATGCTGCTTAATTACCATTGGCTAAGCCTGGGGAGGTCCAATAGGATGCTAGCAAGAGCAAATAGCAAGAGGGGTCGACCAAGAGAGAGAGGGGGCTGATTTTTCAAAGGCATTATCACCTACACACTCACACTAGCTCATGTGTGAAGTCAAGAAGACTCTCTCTCCTTCTGTGAGAAGGAAGGCTTACACCAACAACTCTTGGCTTTGTGATGCAAATCCAACCAAGAGCCAAGCTTCAATGCATGCTCATCTCCTCTACCATGCTAATTACTAAGCTAAGCTATGCTAATATGAGTGATTATGTGAGGACATGTACATCTTTCTCGTAAGAATACTCCTTCCTCTCAATCTACTCTCATACCCCGCTAGCTCTCACCATCTTTGAAGGTGTGTGAGGTCTTGGGTCTGAGACCGTGAGGGAATTGATGTTGTGTTTGATAAGTGTTTTGCATAGTGCATGAAGTTTCCATCTTCATTGCACTAGCTAGTATTGAAGAAACACAAGAAATTGTATTGTAAAATGTCTCTCTTGATGGGAGAAACCATAATACAAAGCCTTTTGGAGGGGGGACCGGCTCCATGCAAATCCGGTCCTCAACTGTTGTCAATTGCTTAATTTCTCTCTCTTTTGAAGTATTGTTCATGCTATCTAACTAGGTGTTATGCTTTTAGTTGCTTTCTCCACCCAAGCACTCTTGTTAATCTCATTAGGAATCTATTCTAATGAAATGATCACTATGTTCATGTTATTTTCCGCTACACACAAGTTACTAGGCCATTGAATGTTACACCAATGTCACAAGTCGAGAGCTTGAAGGCCATTTGATGTACATATCCCTCAGGCCAGATTTCACGATTGCCATGCAAAAATCAAGTACAATTCCACAAGTTTTACGCTTGGCACATCCATAAGTGTCACCAAGGCCCAAGAGTCCATCTCCAGTAGTAGAAAGTCTGGTAAGAGCGATGGCTACTCTATCTGCTATTGGCACAACCTTGCGAAAGTTTGTGGATTTCTTCTGCATGAAGGGTGCAAGGTTCCCACAAAGAAAATTGAAGGTTTCTTTGCTGACCCTAGACACCACTTGAACATGCTAGCATTGTAAGCACTTAGGAGATAGCATCAAACAAAGCCTTGTGGACGTGGGTATGCACACGCTCGCCGTCATTCATGACCCCTCCTTCTGTTTTGGCGATCTTCTTGACGCTTGCAGGCCGTGCCATGCACTCGCAAACATGCAACCAAGTTTTCCCTATGGACTCATCATTTTGAAAGTTGGGCTCCTTTAACAATTCATAAATGACTAAAGAACACAACCATGCACAATAGAGAGCCATTTGCTTGGATATGGCCATTGAATCCTGCAATCGTTGAAAGGGTGCAAGATATTTAGTACATGGCCCACTTTAACTTACTGCAGTTTTATCATACTTTGAAACCTTGAGACATTTTCATACACTTCGGAAGCACAACAATAAAATCTGCAAGCTTTGGAAACTTTGACAAATTACAACAAAACTTTGAAAAAACATAGAATCTATGAAACATGGATGGCTTAAAACTACTTGTCACCCCCCTAGAATCCTTCAAAAAATCACTCATAGTTATGCGCATTGCAGCTAGTATATTGAGCCTCTCCTTCTCCAAGGCAATATTCTGGCTTAGCGATCTCCTTGAGATGCTCCAAGAGAAGTTTCCTTGTACTGGCCATCTCGTCCAAGGACTCCTCGTACTTCGGAGCGACTTTACGGCTTGAGGACAGGGTGGGTTGAGTCTTCTCTTGATGTGGGGAGGGGTTTTCTTCTAAGGTGTCACTAGTTGTTGGGGTAACATCCTCCATTGTTGATGAAAAAGCGTGGCTAACATGAGTAACATTGGCTCTGGTGTGGTAGTAGTCATCCACTATGTCGAACCATTTGCATATATGCCTCCTATCATAACCAAAAATTGAGTTATGGGCTTTGTCCTGATAGTATTGTTGCAATACTGCTTGCCACTTTTTGCGGCAACTTTCACTATCTTTATCAAAGTCAAGGTAAGTGGCGGCTATTTTAGTAGCCACCTTTGCTCATAAATTAATCCCTTGCTTCCCGGGATTATTGAACTCCTCATTCATGCCCCCCAGATATGAAGGAGTTGGTCCACCCACCAATCTTTCCACTTTCTTTTCTTGTTGTCGCCGTCGTCATCATCTCCCAAGTCAATGGTGCTCTTCTTCTTCGAGGCTTTGGGCTTCTTTGTTGTGGCTTGGTTTTGTAGCACAACCTCCTCGTTGGTAACTTCTTTCCTCTTCGACGATTTGGCATGGCTTGCCTTGGGTTGAGAAGCTTGCATGGGATTAGGGGTAGGGTAGGGTGATGGAGTGGATGCCACATGATTGGGAGCAGCATCCATATTGGAGTTAGGACTAGTGGCACTCAAAGGGGGTGAGGGATGAGAAGGGTGTGTAGCCATAGGAGAATGTGGGCTATGAGCATTTAGAGAAGGAGAGGTGTCATAAAATCTAATATTTAACCAACCCAAATGATTTTCTCATATTAAACTGATCATTTAATGTGGGAGAATAAATGGGAACAAGGGTTAAGATATAGACATGTGCTTATAGATCTATCTCAACATGGGGCCAATGGTAAAGGGGCCAAATGAGAGATGGTCTATCAAAGAGCACGGCTAACCAATGGAGCATAAGACCTTAGGGTTAGCTTCATCGAGGACCTCCAATAATGAGTGCAAAAGTCATTTGCCCTTAGGTAAGCTAGGGTTGTGCTTGATGTGGGAACCCGGCCCAAGCTTGAGGTGCTTGTTCTGCTTGATGACTGAGGTGCTTGTCATGCTTGAGATGCTAGGGTTGTACTTGAGGTGAGAACCCAACCCAAGCTTGAGGGGCTTAAGGGCCAATCTTGTGGTGGGAACCCAACCCAAGGTTGAGTGGCTTGAGGTGTGCAAAAGTCAAATCCAATCCCTACAAGGAGGGGGCGAGCCCTACATGAGGGGGGATGAGAGAGAACACACACACGCACACACTCACACAAGGCATGTCTAGTACAAAGAAAGCAAAGGGGACACTTGTCAAGTTCCTCCTCATGGTGTTCCTCAAGCCTATCGGTTGGCCACCCAAGGGGTCCAATGAAAATTTAGGAGAATTAATGAATTGTCTTTGCATTTATCAAGTCCTCTCTCTCAAAGGGGAAAGGGGGACACTTGTCCCAAGGCTACCCTTGTTGCTTGTAATTCCTGCGGCTTGTGATTGGCTAGGCCTGGAGGGGTCCAATGAGCTTCAAGCATGAGCTACAAGGGGGGGTTGACCAAAGCAAGCTAGGGGGTTGCTTAGGGGGTATACTCTCCCACACACACTCACACACACTCTCATTATGCATTGAGCAAAGTGCAAGAGCTCCCTCCTTCTCCAAGCAAGTAGATATTGAGAGCCTACACCAACACTCTTGGCTATGGAGTACAAATCCAACCAAGAGCCATGCTTCAATGTTTAAGCTTTCCATCTTCTCCTTCTTCATTACTATGCTATTATGTATGCTAGCAAGAAGAGTTATGATAAGTGAGGAGCTAATTCTTTCTCCTATGAAATGTTTCTTCTTCCTCTTCCCTACCCTCATCCCCTTCTAGCTCTCTCCACCTTCGAAGGTGTTTGAGGTCTTGGGATAGTTAAAGCTTTCTTCAAAGTTTATGTTATGTTTGTGATGCACGAATCTTTCCATCTTCATTGCATCACCTAGGTAACAAGGAGCACAAAGATTGTTTTGTAACAAGTCTCTCTTAATGGGAGAAATCATAATACAAATGCCTATTGGAGGGGGGACCGGCTCCACATAAATCCGGTCCTCAACTGTTGTCATGTTCTCTAAATTCTCTCTCTTGCAAAAGTATTGTTCATGCCAAGCTAACTAATTGCTAAGTTTATGTTGCTATCTTCAATTATGTTCACCCGCTATGCTCACAAAGTAATTTCTCAAAAGTACTCTCAGTAGTTTCCGCTACTCTCAAGTTAATAGGCTAATTCTTTCTCCTATGAAATGTTTCTTCTTCCTCTTCCCTATCTTGGGACTGAGGCTTGGGATAGTTAAAGCTTTCATCAAAGTTTATGTTATGCTTGTGATGCATGAATCTTTCCATCTTCATTGCATCACCTAGGTCACAAGGAGCACAAAGATTGTTTTGTAACAAGTCTCTCTTAATGGGAGAAATCATAATACAAATGCCTATTGGAGGGGGGACCGGCTCCACATAAATCCGGTCCTCAATTGTTGTCATGTTCTCTAAATTCTCTCTCTTGCAAAATTATTGTTCGTGCCAAGTTAACTAATTGCTATGTTTATGTTGCTATCTTCAATTATGTTCACCCGCCATGCTCACAAAGTAATTTCTCAAAAATACTCTCATTAATTTCCGCTACTCTCAAGTTAACAGACCAATTCCATTACATTGGTATCAGAGCATTTGGTTTCTCTTTTCTTGCTTAAGAAGAGAGGTCCTTAAGTAGCCTATAAATGGTTGATTTTGTTAATTATATTATTGTAAGTGGAACTGGGATCTATTATCAGTTTTGTTGAGCCCACTATGTGAGATATGGTGCACACCTCGGGAGCTTTGGACTTAATAATGGAGTCTTTTTAGACTTGCCTACGGCTTTACCATTATTGAGCCATAAGAAGTCTGAAAGGAGCTAGCCCTTGGCAACTCTGCTATGTTAGAACTACTCTACTTCTCTCTATAATTAACCACTTCGAGCCGTGGGTGTAGATACTTAAGAGCCAATTTTCAAAGGCTAAGAGGAGTGGCAACTAAAGTTTTGAATTGCCAAAGCATACACCAAGTACATACATAAATTCTACTAACATGACTGACAATAATCAAGAGAGTAGAATGAACATTGATAGCTATGATTTTGCACATGAAGGTGCTAATGATGATGCCCCCATGTTTGTGAATCATCTCATCACTAGGTTGCAGCAAGCTATGGGCAACTCTGCTTTGCAAGCCGAAGTTACTCAACAACTTTGTGCTTATGGGATTTCCCTTCCTCTCCAAGAGGAGAGAGAGCTTAGGAGGCCTCTTGAAGAGACCCCCAAAAGAAGACTCTCTCCAATTCAAGAGGAGGAATCCAAAGAGCAAGAAAGCAATGAAACATTAAGTTCCTCTGAAGATGTGGCTCCCGAAGATGGTGGTCTAGACGATCGCCCACTCCTCCCAAGAGGAAAAGATCAACACATAGTCCTTCTCCTCGTCATTTTAAAAGGGAAGAGAGGAAACAAAGGAAGAAAAGGGCTAGAAAGAGGTCACCCTCTTCTCCTTCTTCTTCACCTTCCTCCTCTTCCGATGAAAGCTATGGCTATTCTCCTAGAGAATACAAGAGGGGAGGACATTGCAAATCATACCCTGCATGGCAAAGGTCACAAAAGCTAAAGAAGTTCAAGGAGGGAGGAAAGAGTATCTCTTTTCTCACCTATGATGGCACCTTTGGTGCTATCGATAAAGTGTTGGCCTTCATCCAGCAATTTGATGCGGCCTTTGGAGACGAGGGCTTCACAGAGTCCTCCAAGCTACGCCATGTCGCTATGCACTTTCAAAAATCGGCTCGATAATGGTGGGCTAGCCTTTGTGGCAACGTCAAAGCCCCAAAGACATGGAAAAATCTACGAGTTTCCATCATGAAGCAATTCCTTGCAAGTGATGCAAAGGACGAAGTGCTTACCGAATGGCGCAGCTTGAAGCTTCTCTCTCATGAGTCTATCCACAAGTATGTAGACAAGTTTTGGGATTTACATCTCAAGGCTACTGTCTTTCAAAAGATAGACTTTGTTGAGCAAAGGCAACAATTCTGTGCGGGATTACCTGAAGAGATGGCCGAATACATCAACTCTCAACAGATTGGTTCTATTAGCAAAGTAATCCATCACACCATGGTTGCTTCACGCATCAATTTCCATCAAGGGGCTAGACGAAATGTCAAGCCCATGGAAAACAAAGACAAAAATGATGCAAAGGGGAAAACCAATGCTCAAAATTCTTCCCAAGGCACTTCCAACAACAACAACAACAATCGG
Organism: Adiantum capillus-veneris; assembly: GCF_014529385.1. Classification (NCBI taxonomy): domain Eukaryota; kingdom Viridiplantae; phylum Streptophyta; class Polypodiopsida; order Polypodiales; family Pteridaceae; genus Adiantum; species Adiantum capillus-veneris. The sequence goes on from NC_140947.1 coordinate 128,272,983, forward strand.
TCCAAGGAGAAGGGAGTTTACAAAGGCAAAGGACCATAAGTGTTTCAAGTGTGGGGAGGAAGGACATGGCTATCGTTCTTGCCCCAAAAAGAATGCTCGCAATGAGACTCCTAGGGATTCCACCATGGAAGCTCCAAAAGAGGATGTTCATTGCAAAGGATCATCACTTTCCTATGCTTGGGGAAAGGTAAGAGAGCATGATGCCTTCATCTTGTTTGACCCTCGCTCTACTCACAACTTCATATCAATGGAGTTGGCCACCAAGTTGGGCATTGAAGCTTTCAAGATGGGAGATATGGTAATGGCTGACACAGCTTTCAAGGGATATCAAGCCTCCGTTACTCTCTTGATTGGGAAGTTGAGGCTTCATGTCCAAAGCTATGTCGACAAAGAAGATTGTTTCATCTCTCCTCTCCAACATGACGATGCTATCCTAGGGGCGCCATGGTTTGATCACATGGCTACCAATATGAAGTTCCCTGAAAGGAGAATCTAAGTCACCTACAGGGGAAAGAACACGTATATAGATGCTAGTGAGCCTGGTTGCACTATTCCACTTGTAAATCCTCCTGCTTTTGATAAGTCAATGAAGAGCTCAGTTTCTGCGTACATGATTTTTGTCAAAGAGTCCTAATGTTTCATCAAATGTAAATGGTAGGAATCAAGAAGAGTTAGACTTGTCTAATTTTCTAAAAGGATTGCAAGATGTGTTCATCGATGATATCCCTATGGACTTACCTCCAAAACGAGGGGATGATGACCATCGCATTGTGCTCCTTCCAGGAAGCTCACCACCTAACAAGCCTCCTTATTGAGTCTCACAAGCTCAACAAGAGGCGATCATGAGACAAGTACAGGAATTGGTAGACAAAGGGACGGTGAGGCCTAGTTCCTCTCCCTTTTGTTCTCCAGTCCTTTTAGTGCAAAAGAAAGATGGTACATACCATATGTGTGTGGACTATCGAGCACTAAACCATACCACTAGCAAAAACAGATTTCCCGTGCCTCGAGTAGAAGATCTGTTTGATGAGCTACAAGGTTCTACCTACTTCATTAGGATTGACCTTAAAAGTGGCTATCATCAAATAAAGATAGTGGATGAAGATATCCTAAAGACCGCATTTCGCACAGCGTTTGGTCTTTAGGAATATCTAGTCATGCCTTTTGGCTTGAGTAATGCACCAGCTACATTCAATGGAGAAAATTTTTAGACCTTATCGTAAATTCACGGGAGTGTTCTTTGATGATATCATCATCTACTCCAAGTCTTTGGAGGAACATAAGCAACATCTCCAAGTGATTTTTCAAGCATTGAGGGAGAATAAGCTTTTTCTCAACCAAAAGAAAAGTAAATTTTTGCTTCAAGAGATTCAATACTTAGGTCATATTATCTCTCAAGATGGCAACCGTATGGATCCATTGAAGTTAGAGGTAATAAAAGCATGGCCTAATCCAAGGAATCTACATGAGCTAAGAAGCTTTATTGGTATGTGCGCACACTATAGACGCTTCATAGCAAAATTCTCTCAAATAGGAGGACCACTACATGACTTAACTAAGAAGAACGTTAAGTATGTATGGACTGCTAAGGAGCAAAATGCTTTTGATAAGCTCAAGGAGAAGCTTACCTCCCAACCAGTCCTCATGCTTCCGGATCTCTCAAAGCCATTTGAGGTCCAATGTGATGCTTGTGGTGATTGCCTTGGAGCAGTTTTGCTTCAAGAAGGACATGCCATAGCATATGAGAGCCGAAGGCTCAATACAAATGAACGAGTCTTGGGCATTTATGAGAAAGAGCTTTTAGTTGTTCTACATGCCCTAGACACATGGAAGAACTACCTATTGGGGACTCCATTTATCCTACGAACCGACCACCAAAGTCTCAAGTATTTCATGATGCAAACCAAGCTTTCCGACAAACAAATGAGGTGGGAAAATTTTCTTTCGCAATTTAATTTCCATATTGCTCACATAGCTGGTAAGCACAATCAAGTGGCCTCACAATGATCTATCCTCTATGATAGATGAGTATGCTACTGACCCTGACTTTAGAGACATAATGTCAGCCCTTGCTTTGGGGAAGAAAGAGGAACCATTCACCTTGCATGATGGTTATCTTCTCCACGGCAATAGGCTATGTGTTACCCATTCCCTTCGTGAGAAAGTTATGTTTGAATACTATGCTCCTCCCTATGCGGGGCATCGAGGTATTCAACCGACTCTTCGAGGAGTAGAGACGTATTTCTATTGGCCTACCATGAAAGTGGACATACAAGAGTATGTTTCAAAATGCGTAGTATGCCAAAAGACCAAGCATGAGCAACCTGGATTACTACAACCATTGCCTATCCCAAATTCACCATGCGAGAGTATATCCATGATTTCACCTTTGGATTACCCAAGTCTATCCATGGGAATACGGGAATATGGACAATTTGATAGGTTTAGCAAACAAGCACACTTTATTCCTGTCAAAAAGACTATTAAGGCACACCAAATGGAAACTCTCTTCATATCACAGATTTTCAAACACCATGGATTACCAACATCCATCGTGTCAAATAGAGATCCTAGAATGACCAGTAATTTCTGGAAAGGTCTCTTTGAAAATCTATGAACAAGATTAAATTTCTCTTTGGCCTATCACTCACAAACGGATGGCCAAAGTGAGATAGCCAATCTTACAATACTCGGTCTACTCAAGACTTATGTTACCGAAGTAGATCAACGCTCACAATGGGAAAAGTACTTACCTCTTGTAGAGTATGCCTACAATAATATTGTACATACTACTATGGGAAAAGCACCTTCTGAGATCATTGAGGGAAGATCTAAAAGTCCCTTGCTACTCAAAGTACATGGAAAGATCTTTGCCGCCGATGAGTATAGCCGTGACCTACAAGAATCTTTTTAAAAGATTAAGGAGGCTATATCCATCTCTTAACAAAGGCAAAAATCTGATGTCTGCTGACAAGCACAGAAGGGCCTTAACCTTCAAAGAAAATGATTGGGTCTTACTCAAGTTTCCTAAAGCTCGATTAAGGCAAACGACGGGCAAAAATCCTACGGGCCATCAAAAGTATTATGCTAAGCTAGCAAAAAGATACTATGGTCCTTTCCAAATCTTGAAACCCGTCAACGAGACAGCTTACCAACTCAAGTTGCCCAACCATTGGCTCATACACAATGCTTTTCATGTGAGCCTAGTTGAGCCCTACAAAGGACAGCCACCAAGTGAACCATTTATTGAAGACCCACCCGACGTTGAAGACCAAGAAGAGGTGCTACAACCCGAAGCTATCCTTCAGCATGAAGACAAGGTACTACAACATGGTAAGATTATCCGACGGTATCTTATTAAGTTCAAAAATTATCCTTTTGAGGATGCTAGATGGATGCAAGGAATACACCTTAAGGATAGTATGAACCTTGTCAATGCTTACAATGATGCATTAGTGTAAGCAAATGTACAAATTTCTTTTAAATGACCCATGTTTTTGTCTTATAAGATTAATTCTCTTTTTAATTGTGCACAAATTTAAATAGTATGCATGCTTAGAATCATGTTTGTGACGACGACATCTCTCAAAAACCAAGTAGAATTTGTCATTCTACTTTGGGAGAATGAAATGGACTAAAGAGCAGACATGCTTGGGGCAGCTATGTCTCCCAAGCACCAAATAGATTAGTTATCCATCTTGGAAAGATGTCGTAGGGTAAAAAGGGATCCTCTATCCGCTAAGTAATATTGACTTATGACTAAGGCTTTATCTCTTCTACCTCACAGTCGAGGACGACTATGATTTCAAGAGAGGGGTAATGTCATAAAATCTAATATCTAACCAACCCAAATGATTTTCTTGTATTAAACTAATCATTTAATGTGGGAGAATAAACAGGAACAAGGGTTAAGATATAGACATGTGCTTATAGATCTATCTCAATACGGGGCCAATGGTAAAGGGGCCCAAATGAGGGATGGTCTATCAAAGAGAAAGGCTAACGAATGGAGAATAAGACCTTAGGGTTAGCTTCATTGAAGACCTCCAATAATGAGTGTAAAAGTCCTTTGACCTTAGATAAGTTAGGGTTGTGCTTGAGGTGGGAACCCAGCCCAAGCTTGGGGTGCTTGTCGTGCTTGATGCCTAAGGTGCTTGAGATGCTTGATGATTGAGATGCTTGAGGTGCTTGTCATGCTTGAGATGCTAGGGATGTACTTGAGGTGAGAACCCAGCCCAAGCTTGAGGGGCTTAAGGGCCAATCTTGTGGTGGGAACCCAACCCAAGGTTGAGTGGCTTGAGGTGTGCAAAAGGCAAATCCAATCCCTACAAGGAGGGGGCGAGCCCTACATGAGGGGGGATGAGAGAGAACACACACATGCACACACTCACACAAGGCATGCCTAGTACAAAGAAAGCAAAGGGGACACTTGACAAGTTCCTCCTCATGGTGTTCCTCAAGCCTATCGGTTGGCCACCCAAGGGGTCCAATGATAATTTAGGAGAATTAATGAATTGTCTTTGCATTTATCAAGTCCTCTCTCTCAAAGGGGAAAGGGGGACACTTGTCCCAAGGCTACCCTTGTTGCTTGTAATGCCTGCGGCTTGTGATTGGCTAGGCCTGGAGGGGTCCAGTGAGCTTCAAGCATGAGCTACAAGGTGGGGTCTCGACCAAAGCAAGCTAGGGGGTTGTTTAGGGGGTATACTCTCCCACACACACTCACACACACTCTCATTATGCATTGAGCAAAGTGCAAGAGCTCCCTCTCCTTCTCCAAGCAAGTAGAGGTTAAGAGCCTACACCAACACTCTTGGCTATGGAGTGCAAATCTAACCAAGAGCCATGCTTCAATGTTTAAGCTTGTCATCTTCTCCTTCTTCATTACTATGCTATTAGGTATGCTAGCAAGAAGAGTTATGATAAGTGAGGAACTAATTCTTTCTCCTATGAAATGTTTCTTCTTCCTCTTCCCTACCCTCATTCCCTTCTAGCTCTCTCCACCTTCGAAGGTGTTTGAGGTCTTGGGATAGTTAAAGCTTTCTTCAAAGTTTATGTTATGTTTGTGATGCACATCACCTAGGTCACAAGGAGCACAAAGATTGTTTTGTAACAAGTCTCTCTTAATGGGAGAAATCATAATACAAATGCCTATTGGAGGGGGGACCGGCTCCACATAAATCCGGTCCTCAATTGTTGTCATGTTCTCTAAATTCTCTCTCTTGCAAAAGTATTGTTCATGCCAAGTTAACTAATTGCTAAGTTTATGTTGCTATCTTCAATTATGTTCACCCACTATGCTCACAAAGTAATTTCTCAAAAGTACTCTCAGTAGTAGTTTCCGCTACTCTCAAGTTAATAGGCCAATTCCATTACAAGAGGGATGAGGTGGTGGAATTTGAGAACCATAACTCGGGGGTCTAAACATAAAGGGTGAATTAAGAGAGATGGAGGGAGAGTTCAACATGGCTTGGTAGCCATGAGGTGGCATGTGGAAAGAAGGATGGGGATATGGATAGAAAGTGGATTGAGAAAACGGAGGTTGGGGGAGAATAGGGTCGTCATCTTCCCGTTGGGAGTCAAAAAATTGATTTGGGTTGGAGTCCATGGTACCTACACTGCAAAATAATAATAATGATAAAGATGTGTACACAAAGTTGAAATCAATGCATAAAAGTGTGAATTGCAAAAGTCAATGCGACCTTAATGAGCCGATTTGCACCGCCATGGTACCTACACCACAAAAAAATAATAATGTTAAAGATGTGCACACAAAGTTGAGATCAATGCATAAAAGTGTGAATTGCAAAAGTCAATGCGACCTTAATGAGCCGATTTGCACCGCCATTGGCCGCTTGACGCTTCAACCCTACAAGAACGCCATAAAATAAAATGTTGGTACACCATAGATCATATGTTGGTACACCATAGATCATATTAAACAAGCTTAATATTAAAATAGAGCATGTCAAATACGGATTACCCACTGCGCTTGTAAAGTCCATCAAATGCAAAAGAGCATGGCCTTGTTCTCTGTGTTGATGTGACAGGCTCACAATAGAAGATAATGATACACTTTATAAGGAATAAACTGGCGGGGGGGGGGGGGGCGTTTGAGGTTTCATGTGCTTGTAGAGTCCCTCAAATGCAAAAGAGCATAGCCTTGATCTCTGTGTTGATGTGACAGGCACACAATAGAAGACTTTGATCCATTTTATAAGGAATAATAAGAGAGGAGGGGTGGGGGGGGGGGGGGGGGGTGGGGGCGCTCTGAAGACAAGGGGGGAGTTTGCTTTGTGTGCTGACATCGAAACTGCAGCGCTGTCGCCGCCCACTATGAACACGCTAGCAAACGTGCATGCGTATGATTCACTGGCGAGTCATGCGCGAGCACTGCCGCCGCTCAGTCTGAACCCAGCCTAATACCCAAGCTGGAAGATAGATACAAGCTGACAAGATCTCAAGGATTTTGAAGAGAAAGAAGAAGAAGAGAACTTTTAGGGTCACTAGTGTGGCCGACCGCCGGCCTCTCTCTCTCTCTCTCCTTCTCGCGCGTATTGACACTCTCTCTCTCTCTCTCTCTCTCTCTCTCTCTCTCCCCCTCCGTCTGTGTCACCAAGCTTCCAAGGCTCACTCGACTGCTTGCAACACATGTCGGCGGGGGATCCCTCTCTTGAAGAATCTATTCTTAATTATAGACACAACAAACTCACCACAATGAGTACTTATACACAACACTTATGTAGGCACCCACACACACCTTGAACAAAGCTATTTATATTGTTCCTTCTCGCTTCCACCCAATTAACACTTAAATATAAGCACAGATACATGAAAAATACAGCACAAAGTAATACACTGAAGAAAAATTGCATAACATAAAACCTGAAGTTCTGAACTAATGCATATATAAAAGGTCTACAACTATTTTATTGCCTTTGAAAACATCAAGCGCACTCTAAGGGTGGGTTTAGACTAGGCGACGGAAGAAAAAAGCAAAGGGGCGTTCTTCCTCTATGGCAAAAATTTAATTGGTTGGAGTTGAGGCACTCTTCCGTCGGGCCCTCCATTTTTCTTCCGACCCCCCCCCCCCCGGAAGAGTTGATGGCCTCTCTCAGCCCCCTTCACTTTTTCACTTTTCCTCCTCCACACTGTTCACACTAGGCGGCGGCACATTTAGGAAACCTTGTTTCTTCCGCTGGTTCAGTCTAAACCCAGCCTAAGGCTGGGTTCACAGCAGGCGGTAGAAGGCAAAGCAGGCACGCCTCCAACCAATTATCTAGCGCCATGTCACCTGCTCCGTTCACATCGCGCGGAGGAAGTGTTTGAAAAGGTTGCCAGCTCGCGAAGAGAATGCAAGCTTTTCTTTTGACACCCCTTTAAAAAAAAAACTTTTTAGTGTTGCTTCCGCCGGCCTCCGGTGTTCACAACGGACGGCGGATGAAAATTATCGAACTCGGTACTTCCACTCCTATGTGAACAGATGGGCGGAGGAAGAATGCATTCCAAAGCTATTCCGGCTGGAAATTCATCTTTTGAGGTGTGATTGCCGCCGCGTTAGTGTGAACTCAACCTAAGCTCATGGGAGAACGAATTGCACGCTATTGTGTGTGTGTGTGTGTGTGTGTGTGTGTGTGAGAGAGAGAGAGAGAGAGAGAGAGAGAGAGAGAGAGAGAGAGAGAGAGAGAATTATCGTCCACGGAGGTCAGATATGACCCATGGGACCAAAAACAAACATTACAACCACTTCTTCTAAGTGAGGGCAATCGATACATATCAGTTAAGGACTGAGGGTCCAGCAAAAGAAAAAGCAAAGTCTAAGGGGGGTCCTGTGGGGCAAGAGCAGGGGCCGGTTTAGGAGTTCGAAACTCCTGGATGATGGTCTTCCCTCTGCGGTATACTTTGTGTGTGTGTGTGTGTGTGTGTGTGTGTGTGAGAGAGAGAGAGAGAGAGAGAGAGAGAGAGAGAGAGAGAGAGAGAGAGAGAGAGAGAGAATTGCACGCTATTGTGTGTGTGTGTGTGTGTGTGTGTGAGAGAGAGAGAGAGAGAGAGAGAGAGAGAGAGAGAGAGAGAGAATTGCACGTTATTGTGTGTGTGTGTGTGTGTGTGTGTGTGTGTGAGAGAGAGAGAGAGAGAGAGAGAGAGAGATAAGTGAATCACATCACACGTGCATGTGTGTGTGTGTGTGTGTGTGTGTGAGAGAGAGAGAGAGAGAGAGAGAGAGAGAGAGAGAGATGGACCCAAGCTCATTATAATCTCAACTTGCACAAAATATACATAGAATTTTCACATCATATTTGAGCTCTCTCTATCTCTCTCAAGTCTAGTGCATTGTAGCATGCTCTCTCTCTCTCTCTCTCTCTCTCTCTCTCTCTTTTTCTCACGTTTAGTACATTGCAGCATGCTCTCTCTCTCTACCATTATGATCCTTTCAAATTGTATCGACTTCATAAAAATAATAACTGGCTCTTAGCAAAAGTTTGAAGATGCCTTAACTTGGCACCTCACTTACACACAACCTTTGATCAAAGGTTTTGTCTCAATTTATATTAAACATAATATCAAAGGTGATTCCTTCGTCAGAAGGTCATCCGTTGATAATGGCTATAAGTGAGGATACTCATCATCAATGCTCTGCCAAATCTTTTATTGAATTGATGACTTTGGCTTGATTTTGTGGTGAAACTTCGTCCTGTGTGATCTTCTTAGTTCTTGAACGTTCTTGAGCTAGCTCTTGGATAGCACATTTTTTTTGTGGATGCAAAAAATAACCAGTAAAGTTAGCTCTCTCTCTCTCTCTCTCTCTCTCTCTCTCTCTCTCACACACACACACACACACACACACACACACACACACACACAAAGTAGGCCTAGCTGTGTCTACAGTCCAGTGACAATTTCTCTCTGTTTCCTTTGCCAATATCATCAATATTGGTTGCTTCGACATAGACGTGATTGGGCTCGCTATTCAGTAGCTCTCTAATAAGACACCTTTGCTTGCCCGACTTGCAATCCATATCAGCATTTCAACTTGCTACTCCACCTATGCTCATGCGTGTCGGCTATCGCACCCTCAATTGCCCCACCTGCCTGGCATCACCTTCATCATCCATGTGAAGTGCTCTCTCTCTCTCTCTCTCTCTCTCTCTCTCTCACACACACACACACACACACACACACACAAAATTACAGAAATTAAGGGTTAGATCTTCCCTCTCGTTCTAAAAAAAATCTACACATGAAGTCACTCGAAACCATGCATGCATGCACTTGGTTGTTACTTTGCCCATGCATGCATGCCCACCGTCCCCTATGCAAACTTCTTTGAATGCGTTTTTGAGAAGGAAGAGAGAGAGAGAGAGAGAGAGAGAGAGAGAGAGAGAGAGAGAGAGAGAGAGAGCACTTGGTTGTACTTTGCCCATGCATGTAGGCCCACCATAGCCTAGGTAGACCTCTCCGAATGCGTTTCTAAGAAGAGAGAGAGAGAGAGAGAGAGAGAGAGAGAGAGAGGGGGGGGGGGGGGGGCACCAAGTGGCACCTATTTGGTGTGCCCACACTGTACATTCCGAAGCTTAAGAGTCTAGCTCAAGGCGTAAAGCTTAAGATCAAGCACTTAAAGGTGTACCCACAAATCAAGATGCCCGAGGTCACAGGTCAAGTTGAATGGGGACCCATTGCTTGCAGTAGGTACAAACATTGGTAGCCCCAGAAATCAAGATGTTGACTCCCTGTTCGGTGGTTGCTACGTTGGTAGTGCCACGTAGGCAAAGGAAGAAGGAGGGTGCAAAAGGAATAGCTTGTGACAGCAAGCATTTGCAGCCACGTAGATGCTACTCCAGACTTTTTAATAAATAATATAGATAGGAACAATCCCAAGAGACCTCATAATCTAAAGATTTATCCGACGAGTCTTGAACTCGACCTATAACTCCACAAGGAACTCAGCTAACCATAGAGAGAGAGAGAGAGAGAGAGAGAGAGAGAGAGAGAAGAGGAGAATCTTTATCTCATAAATATTTAATAGAAAGCGGGGGCATGTCTAGTTAATATTTAAGACGAACACTTATTGATATTTGCAATTAAATAATTACTCTCATGACCACCCTTATTGGGTGGGATGGGAACCTTTTTCAATAATTTTGCCACCTAATTATGAGGTCAGTAAAAGCTCTTCAAGAAACCCATGATTCAATCTTATGAGACTACTGTCCACCCCTTCCACACTACACTTGATAGAACTTCCTCAATCTCCCACACCGAAAATCCCTTCCATTTTGAGGGCTAAACCTCATGAATGTACTACCCTTGCCTTACGAGCAAACAAGGACAAATCCTAGTAGCCATCAACATGACTCCCTTAGTCTCTCGTAACCTCTCATCATGTTTGCTACAAAGCCCAACCTCAATCACCCTTGAGTAAATTAACACTAATCATCATTGCCTTGAAGAAAGAACAAGGACACTTCCTAGTAGTCAAGTGCAAACAAGACATGGATTGCAAGGTCAGACCCATCCCAAGAGAGACAAAGGTATGGTGAATATATAGTCAACAACTACAAACTGAGAAATAGGTGATTCATGGAGAGACAAAAGCTTGCATCAAGCTCAAGTAAAGAAAGACGTTATTGAAAATGCAACTACCCTGTTCCACAAGACAGATGGTCATCGAAGAGAGAGAGAGAGAGAGAGAGAGAGAGAGAGAGAGACGTAAGTATCTGAGGATAAGAATTCGTTATTTCTATTTAAGACTTGCTAAAATTCTTGTTTCCTTGCCACCATAGATCCTATCAATTTTTGCTACGTGCCAACACAAAGATATAGGTGTGCTATGATCTATCAAGAAAGAAATGAAAGCAATAATGTGTGTGTGTGTGTGTGTGTGTGTGTGTGTGCACACGTGCATGCACGGCTGATAAAGACAAGGGGGGGGGCGGGGAGTGTGATAGTGTTTAGTGTTGACCTCTCTAATTAGAATCTTGTCACAAAGAGATGGAGAGATGATTAAGGAAAGGCCCTTACTATGGTACTTTAGCTTTGGTAGCCATTATCTGCATTAGGATCAGTCAAGAAGATTTTGCCCCATGTTCATGCTTCCACATGGCTTGATGCTTTGTTAGTCCCTATCTACACCTATGAATTGATAAATAACACACTGGCTCATTTTCATTTCTATTGGGTGGAATCTACATAGATGCCACCTTCCGATGTGACTGGTTTGAGGCCTAAAATCTATATGCACGAGTGCGATATCAAGCTCAAAATGTTGTTGATTACATGCAATCTTCTCTCGTAAGCCAGTGCACCATGAGCACTTTGCTACACGGTTTGTGAGCCCAAGCACATTAAAAAAAAGGTGCTTACATGCCCCTCCTACCTCACGAAGGCTGCGGTTACCAACTACCTGCCCTGTGTTGCCTTTTCCCTCACACAACAACTGGCTCTCCTTTTACCTTCCATTCCTTTTTTCTCTTTGAACACAAACTGGAGATCTCTTTAGATACCCCCTAATTAATGCCATCGCAAAATTGTACCTTACATGCTCAAAAAGACCACACTCTCAAATCACAAAAAAAAAACACACACACACATACATGCAAGCTTGAGGGGGGAAGTGGGAGAATTCCATTGCAATTTTTTCAGTTTCAAGCTTCATATTAAATTTTCCTCTCAAAACTCAAGGTTGCCACACAAAACTAACCTATCTACTCTATAAATTGGTGAAAAAAGTTTATTTTCCAGAATCGCATTGCATATAGCTAACATTTGTTGAAACTGATTACTCTCACCATTTTTGGGGAAAAACTCACCAATCAAAGTGATTCTATGAAAGTTGATGAAAGAAGAATTGAAGTGTAGTCATCTTCATCTTCGAGTTGGATTTATAAGGTTTTCAGGATAGTCCATGGGGATTAGAGACAAGATCTGCAAATGGATCCAAAGAACTTGGAAGATAGGGTTCTCCAAGAATGATTTGTTCTTAGGAGGGAAAGGGATGAAAAGAAAATAACTTCTAATATGTACTCAAATTGTTAGATTATATTTCTTTCACCATGTTTGGAAGGTCACGAACTTTCTAGTGTTTGATAAGAAACTATATAGCTAACTTTGCAAAGATTATCCAAAGAAAGCAAGAAAACGATTGTTGTGGTTGGAAAAATCAAGAATTCGGACAAGTGGATAGGGTAGCTCTTGCTTCATGTCTAATTGGGATGAATAAGGGCCATTAGAAGAATGTTTCGCCTCGGTTTGAGGTTGTGTAACTTCTTGATGTATCCTTCAATCCCTCAAGGCTCGTCTCGAGCTTGAGATTGCTTTGTACATTTCTTTGTGGATTATCTAATTCATACACTCACTATTGTGAGTTTGCCCAAAAAGAAATAAAATTCAAGATAGTCCCCCTCAAAAGTTTGTTGTGTGATCTACCACTCTTTATAAGTTTCATTTTACTTTCAAAAAAGCAAAAATTACCAAAATATCCCCATAATTTGTGGAAATTTTGTACCCCTCATATTTGTCCAAAAATCCCCAAAATGCCCTTCAATTCTAAAAAAATTCCCAAAATACCCCTAGTTAATCTCGCAAACATCTCTAAAAACAATTTTTCAAAACTCTTTGTGGGAAGATTGGTTCTCCTCAATAAAAGATGACAGAGCTAAGATTTAAGATGGTATTGAGGGCGCTTTAGAAAGATGGCATTTTTGAACTCAGATGCCTCTATTTGTGAGCTCATTGTTGAATAATTTTGTTTAAGATGCTAAAAGATAGATCTCCATTGTCATAAACATCAGACTGTGCAAATATTGGGGAGAATCCATCACAAAATGATGTGTTGGGAATTTTTGAAATTATAGGGGTAATTTGGTATTTTTCCCTTCAAAAAACAAGGTGGAGGGTCCCTTGGCATTCCAAAACAAACAAGTGATAAAATCTAGAGGCCTCCTTAGTTTTGGTTGGCTTAACTGAAACTAGTGTGTGACCTATGTGTTGCTACGAGCAAGAAAAGCGTGGCCATTGGGTCACACAACACCCATATTTCTAGGTGTGCATGACTGTCAGTATGCACACAAGTAGAGAGGGTGGACTGCAGTCCTTGTAATCACTCCAGGAAGATGACAATTCTCTCTCTTTTTCTCTCTCTCATCACATCTTGAGGTCAATATTTGTCGAGTAAATCTTTGATATTCGGACTAATAAAATTTTTCTTCTTGTTCTCCCTCCTCCCCCCCCTCGTTGAGATCTTTCTCACTGAATAAAAAGAGGAAACTATAATAACCATTGAGTGTGGTGGATTGGTTATCACGATTCCCTCTTAAAAACCAACTCTTAAATTAAAGACTTGTTAGGTTAGAGATTTGAGGTCTCTTAGTGTGTTCATATGATATTAAAACCTCTCTCTCTCTCTCTCTCTCTTTCTCTCTCTCTCTCTCTCTCTCTCTCTCTCTCTCTCTCTCTCACACACACACACACACACACACACACACACAACTACTTGTGTCTTTTCTCTTACTTCGCCACTTTAATTAGAATAGAAAATCCTGATTTCTATAAAGGAAAACCCTTCCTTTCTTCTCCCCTACATATCAAGTAAACCATCCATTACATGATTGCACAAACAACTATCACAGTAATAGCAGGTGTTTGGACGCTCAGCCAGAGGTAACATACGGGTTGCCAAGACCACACCATACTCCTTAGTGCGGGGAGTGCAATTAAAATACCCTCGGAGTGGCTGCCCATAACCATGATACAAAAAAATCTTTTGTGGTGGAAGAAACTGTGCTAGTAGATATAAACGTTCGGAAAAACCTTGCTTCATTGAATGTTTTACATAATAGTATTGTGCCCCTAGGCCCATGGCTTCTGCCACCATCACCAGACGGATATTATTCTTAAAATGCTCTCGACCCCAAAGAGTCACCCGCATCACTCTATCCTTATATGTCCACCACTTAGTCTGAGGAACTGATGTTCCTAACTGCGGAAATAAATGACGTTCATAACGGAGTAGTGTGGTTCTCTTAGTAGACTCATTTGACTGAAGATGTGCAATGGATATAGCTAAAACTTGATCATCATTAGAAGTCATAGTATATGGTGGATGAAAAAACTTTCAGAAAGTTACTCAAGGCAGATTCAGTGCACTCACCTTTTCAAAAAAATGCCCATCTTTTATAGACCTACATTGATACTTGTACTCAATGTATATTGCTTCGAAATTCCCAAACTAATTTACTCCCTCACATTATCTCACCTGGTAGTGATTGGAAAATTGTCTACTCTCTTAATTTGTCTAATTTAAAAATGGCGTTTTGACTATATTCACATGAGAAATATCGGTTGTTTAAGGTACAGATGGTCTTTTCCACCCAATGCTGTGAATAGTAGTGTAATTTGGTAAATATGTCTACCGAGTTTTCGACCATTCGAAAGCTGGCAAGAATACCTGGCTATCTTCCAACTTGTTTAATAAATCATATATGACACATAATAATGGTGTGTATGCCTTTTAACTTATTTGGGTTTTTATCCTCACTTACTTTAGGGTAAATTGTCCTTTTGATGCTTAAAACTGTGTAGCGTCTGTCAAAAAAACGCTGCAGAGCCTTCTTTGTAGGTTACTGCCGCACGGCTTCTTCTGCATAGAATGTGAGTAGTAGTGAGCGAATACTGTGTGAAGTGATCTAGGCACTGACCTCTCGCATCTGGATCCTGTGCTGTGTATGATCCCTAGATAGGGGGTCTTGAATGCCGACCTCGATGGCTGCAGTACCTGCTTAATTCGGGCCCCTTCTGCTATGGAGTAGCATCATCACCTATAAATACCTTGGAAGGTGATTTTTTAATGCTCACTTGGCATTGTGTTCTGTAACCACTGTTGTGCGTTCAATTCTGGTTTGCTGTGGTGTCCTCATCATGCCGAAAAAAACTTAGAAAGTGGTGATGGATTCGTCGTCATCAAGTCTATAGGTTTTTTTGACGTTCTCTTGATGCTTTAAACATAGCCGTGAGCTAGACTGTTTTTTGCTATTGTGTGGATGTGGATTCTAATGGTTGAAATGCAGTGAGTAAAAAGCCGTTTAATATGACTGCTTTTTCGATTATGTCTAGAGTTATGGGAAATATGCTTAAAACTGATAATCTTGAAGAAATTTGGGAACCTTGACTTGACTTTTGGCTGCCAGATCTCGAGATGGTAAATGGTTTGGCCAAGAATGGGAAAATTTTGATGAATGTTGGTTATGCGATATACGTCCGTACATAATGGGGTGTCTATTAAAAGGCTTGAAACTTGAAAACATAGATTTTTAAGGCTTATTACTTACAATGTGCTTATTGCCTGTTTTGGTTTGGTCACCATATTTTGGACGTCCTAAGCTTAGCTATTTTGATTGTACCATTTACCTACGATCTTCGGACAAAAGCATAGGGGTATTATAGCTTACATGCATGTTGTTTTGTAGATTTTCTACTCTTGCATTAAGATCACTTTCACTAAGTCGTGGAAGGTCTCGTTGTGTGTCTTTGGCCTGGTTACTGTTTCCGGGTATTAGACCTTCCTTACAGGTCTTACTGAGATTGACTCAGTTCATACTTGAATGGTTTACTCTTGAAAAAGAGTCAGCATAGATCTGTTCTTTATGGCGCGTACGGACTTGGTTATTATGATGCCTATGACCTGACCTACTGGTTTTCTTCATCTCTTGGTCTACTGGGTAATTATGGTTTCGGCTATCTGGAGGTTTAAAACAAAAAACAGTACAATCTGAAAGATTTGGCTATAAAGAAGAAGCTTAATTTGTTTACTAGACAGATATTTTAGAAAAAGTAACTCCTTTGTTCTGAGGTTGTGATTCCAGCTGGTTTTTTTGGGGGGATTTTTTTCTGATGCTAAGAGATCCCAAAAATCACTAATTCTCCTGTTGGTTATTGTGGGACAGCCGGAGTTGGGAAACTTATTTGAAATGTTATGAGCATTTGAACAGTAGGATTTAAATTTAAATGGATTTCTGATGCATCCAATATTCTTTTTTCCTTAATTATGAATGACATCACCTGCTGCTTAACTTATATTCTTCTTGAAATTGAAGCAATTTGCGCCATCAAGCGTAATGATCTAAACTATTCAGAAATATAGATTGTTGCCTGTTTTGGATCATAAAAAACGCGGTGGAGTTTACTATTAACCTCCCAAAAACATTTTTTCTATTTTTACTGCAGACATAACACAATGTTATGAGAATATTCCTCTAAAAGGACATGTTGGTCTGTTTAATACTCTATCTACTCTTATAAAGCTGGCCTTTGCTCACAGAGCGAGATTAGGATATACATGTAGCTCAACAAAAAGGCATAAAGGTTGGTTAAAAAAGTCTCAAAAATCCACACCTTTCATCTTTAGAGAAGATGATTTATATAAATATGTCTCTTGGCTCCTTAACAATAGTTATATCCAAGTGGGTGCTACCTACTACAAGCAAATCTTAGGGATCCCAATGGGATTTTCGTGCTCTCCGATTATGTGTAATCTCTATCTTTGTCACTTCGAATACCAATGGCTCTTAAAAATGTTAACCCAGCCAATACTTTGTCACTCACATACTTTCGTCATTCATTTAGGTTTATGGATGACTTGTGTAGCCTTAACAATCCAATGTTCATGGATACACTTAAAGATATTTATCCACCGTGTCTTAACATTGAATCGACGTTCTCAGATAGAGTAATATGGCTTGACAAATGGGTCATTTACAAGACGCACTTCCTGAATATTGAGATTACTATGACCCCCCCTTCATGGGCAATTTTTATACTCGTTTCTTTTGGAAAAGAGAAAATCTCAATCTCATATCCTCGGAATTTACAAAAAGGAAAAGTAATAGACCCTTCAAAAACTCATTACACACCTGTCTAGGTATGCTTTTTCTTATTATGTATGCCTCGCCAGACAGCTTTATAGATTTTGAAGAAATCATGACTCTTGTTACCAAATTCTTGAATAATGGGTTTTCTAAAAGAGACCTTGTTGCTTGTATCTTTAATTCCTTAAAAAAACACAACTGGTCCGGACATAAGTTTGACCTGCAGAATTTGATTAGTCTTCTTGAACCACAATAAGAGTATTAAAAGGTTCAAAACTATAAAAACATTTCTTGAGGTAGTAGGCCCATATTCTATGGGTCTACTACCTATTAGAATATGGTGCCTGGGAATGGTGGGGGCACACACACACACACACACATACACACACACACATAACTACTTGTGTCTTTTCTCTTACTTCGCCACATGGAAAAGCCTGATTTCTATAAAGAAAACCCCTTCCTTTCCTCTCCCCTACATATCAAGTAAACTATCCATTACATGATCGCACAAACAACTATCACAGTAATCGCAGGTGTTTGGACGCTCATCCAGAGGTAACATACGGGTTGCCAAGACCACACCATACTCCTTAGTGCGGGGAGTGCAATTAAAATACCCTCGGAGTGGCTGCCCATAACCACGATACAAAAAAATCTTTTGTGGTGGAAGAAACTGCGCTAGCAGATATAAACGTTTGGAAAAACCTGGCTTCATTGAATGTTTTACATAATAGTATTGTGCCCCTAGGCCCATGGCTTCTGCCACCATCGCCAGACGGATATTATTCTTAAAATGCTCTCGACCCCAAAGAGGCACCCGCGTCACTCTTTCCTTATATGTCCACCACTTAGTCTGAGTAACTGATGTTCCTAACTGCGGAAATAAATGACGTTCATAACGGAGTAGTGTGGTTCTCTTAGTAGACTCATTTGACTGCTGAAGATGTGCAATGGATATAGCTAAAACCTGATCAAGTGGGTGCTACCTGCTACTACAAGCAAATCTTAGGGATCCCAATGGGATTTTCGTGCTCTCCGATTATCTGTAATCTCTATCTTTGTCACTTCGAATACCAATGGCTCCTAAAAATGTTAACCCAGCAATACTTTGTCACTCACACACTTTCGTCATTCATTTAGGTTTATGGATGACTTGTGTAGCCTTAACAATCCAATGTTCATGGATACACTTAAAGATATTTATCCACCGTGTCTTAACATTGAACCGACGTTCTCAGATAGAGGAATATGGCTTGACAAATGGGTCATTTACAAGATGCACTTCCTGAATATTGAGATTACTCTGACCCCCCCATTTATGGGTAATTTTTATACTCGTTTCTTTTGGAAAAGAGAAAATCTCAATCTCATATCCTCGGAATTACAAAAAGGAAAAGTAATAGACCCTTCAAAAACTCATTACACACCTGTCTAGGTATGCTTTTTCTTATTATGTATTCCTCGTCTGACAGCTTTATAGATTTTGAAGAAATCATGACTCTTGTTACCAAATTCATAAATAACGGGTTTTCTAAAAGAGACGTTGTTGCTTGTATCTGTAATTCCTTAAGAAAACACAACTGGTCCGGACTTAAGTTTGACCTGCAGAATTTGATTAGTCTTCTTGAACCACAATAAGAGTATTAAAAGGTTCAAAACTATAAAAACATTTCTTGAGGTAGTAGGCCCATATTCTATGGGTCTACTACCTATTAGAATATGGTGCCTGGGAATGGGTGGGGGCACACACACACACACACACACACACACACACACACACACACACACACACACACACACACAGAACTACTTGTGTCTTTTCTCTTACTTCGCCACTTTAATTAGAATGGAAAAGCCTAATTTCTATAAAGAAAACCCCTTCCTTACATTACATGATCGCACAAACAACTATCACAGTAATCGAAGGTGTTTGGATGCTCAGGCAGAGGTAACATACGGGTTGCCAAGACCACACCATACTCCTTAGTGTGCGGAGTGCAATTAAAATACCCTCGGAGTGGCTGCCCATAACCACGATACAAAAAAATCTTTTGTGGTGGAAGAAACTGCGCTATAGCAGATATAAACGTTTGGAAAAACCTTACTTCATTGAATGTTCTACATAATAGTATTGTGCCCCTAGGCCCATGGCTTCTGCCACCATCACCAGACGGATATTATTCTTAAAATGCTCTCGACCCCAAAGAGGCACCCGCGTCACTCTTTCCTTATATGTCCACCACTTAGTCTGAGTAGCTGATGTTCCTAACTGCGGAAATAAATGACGTTCATAACGGAGTAGTGTGGTTCTCTTAGTAGACTCATTTGACTGCTGAAGATGTGCAATGGATATAGCTAAAACTTGATCCTCATTAGAAGTCATAGTATATGGTGGATAAAAAGCTACTCAAGGCAGATTCTGTGCACTCACTTTCAGAAAGTTACTCAAGGCAGATTCAGTGCACTCACCTTTTCAAAAAAATGCCCGTCTTTTATAGACCTACATTGGTACCTGTACTCAATGTATATTGCTTCGAAATTCCCAAACTAATTTACTCCCTCACATTATCTCACCTGGTAGTGATTGGAAAATTGTCTACTCTCTTAATTTGTCTAATTTAAAAATGGTATTTTGACTATATTCGCATGAGAAATATCGGTTGTTTAAGGTACAGATGGTCTTTTCCACCCAATGCTGTGAATAGTAGTGTAATTTGGTAAATATGTCTACCGAGTTTTCGACCATTCGAAAGCTGGCAAGAATACCTGGCTATCTTCCAACTTGTTTAATAAATCATATATGACACATAATAATGGTGTGTATGCCTTTTAACATATTTGGGTTTTTATCCTCACTTACTTTAGGGTAAATTGTCCTTTTGATGCTTAAAACTGTGTAGCGTCTGTAAAACAAATGCTGCAGAGCCTTCTTTGTAGGTTACTGCCGCACGGCTTCTTCTGCATAGAATGTGAGTAGTAGTGAGCGAATACTATGTGAAGTGATCCAGGCGTTGATCTCTCGCATCCGGATCCTGTGCTGTGTATGATCCCTAGATAGGGGGTCTTGAATGCTGACCTCGATGGCTACAGTACTTGCTTAATTCGGGCCCCTTCTGCTATGGAGTAGCATCATCACCTATAAATACCTTGGAAGGTGAGTTTTTAATCCTCACTTGGCATTGTGTTCTGTAACCGCTGTTGTGCGTTCAATTCAGGTTTGCTGTGGTGTCCTCATCATGTCGAAAAAAACTGGGAAAGTGGTGATGGATTCGTTGTCATCAAGTCTACAGGTTTTTTTGATGTTCTCTTGATGCTTTAAACATAGCTGTGAGTTGGACTGTTTTTTGCTATTGTGTGGATGGGGATTCTAATGGTTGAAATGCAGTAAGTAAAAAGCCGTTTAATATGACTGCTTTTTCGATTATGTCTAGAGTTATGGGAAATATGCTTAAAACTGATATTCTTGAAGAAATTTGGGAACCTTGACTTGACTTTTGGCTGCTAGATCTCGAGATGGTAAATGGTTTGGCCAAGAATGGGAAAATTTTGATGAATTTTGGTTATGCAATATACGTCCGTACATAATGGGGTGTCTATTAAAAGGCTTGAAACTTGAAAACATAGATTTTTTAGGCTTATTACTTACAGTGTGCTTATTGCCTGTTTTGGTTTGGTCACCATATTTTGGACGTCCTAAGCTTAGCTATTTTGATTGTACCATTTACCTACGATCTTCGGACAAAAGCATAGGGGTATTATAGCTTACATGCATGTTGTTTTGTAGATTTTCTACTCTTGCATTAAGATCACTTTCACTAAGTCGTGGAAGGTCTCGTTGTGTGTCTTTGGCCTGGTTATTGTTTCCGGGTATTAGACCTTCCTTACAGGTCTTATTGAGATTGACTCAGTTCATACTTGAATGGTTTACTCTTGAAAAAGAGTCAGCATAGATCTGTTCTTTATGGCACGTACGGACTTGGTTATTATGATGCGTATGACCTGACCTACTGGTTTGCTTCATCTCTTGGTCTACTGGGTAATTATGGTTTCGGCTATCTGGAGTTTAAAGAAAAAAAACAGTACAAACTGAAAGATTTGGCTATAAAGAAGAAGCTTAATTTGTTAACTAGACAGATATTTTATAAAAAGTAAGTCCTTTGTTCTGAGGTTGTGTAACCAGCTGGTTTTTTTAGGGGGACTTTTTCTGATGCTAAGAGATGCCAAAACTCGTAAGTAATTCTCCTGTTGGTTATTGTGGGACAGCCGGAGTTGGGAAACTTATTTGAAATGTTATGAGCATTTGAACAGTAGGAGTCTATTACAAAAGGAAAAAAAAAAGAATGTTGTTTTACCTATTGATTTTGATCACCCCTCAAAGGGTATAACTTGTTAATAACTGATGCATCTTGCTTTTTTTTATAAAAAATTTGAGTCTCCAACTGAAAAAACCCTTAACATGAATGTTTCTAAAACTTATGGTCACTTACTGTATCAGTACATAATGGAATGACTCCACACATGCATAATGATATACGGAAGAATGTCCCCAGCATAATGTGTAAACTTTAATGGAAGACCGATGATATATTGCATACTCGAGAGTATGTGCTGGTCTGATTTTACTTAGCTTGTACTGGTCTCTGTCACCTGTTTTTAGTTGATTGCCTATCCCATGTTTGTAGACCTGCCCAACGTCTGGTCTGACTGAGAGTAGACTACCCTTGGTGAGCAAAAATTTGATTGTGTGGCACTTCGGATAAGAGTTGTTGCTGTTCTTGGTTTTTTTAGCTGGCTTTGACACGTCAGCAGTTTGTCACATCACATGTGACATATACTTCATCCATATGTTACCGACTTGATCCTATTGGGGCAGAATCTTGTGCTGCATGATTTCCCTTGGTTCTTCCAGATTGAGCTACAACTTTTGGTAACCATAATTGAGTGTTACCTTCATAAAATCCTTGTGCTTCAAGTAGCTTAATTGGAATCATCCGCTGCTTCACTTGTCTTTCTTGGGTAATTTGACTAGCGTCTGACTTTCATACCCAAACTTGTCGCATTTCTTGCTTGGAAGGTCTTTTCTTCTGCCTTTTGTGGTTTTTCTTTCTCCTATTTGAGTTGTTTGTCTTGCATTTATAGTGCATCTTGTTCTTTGTAGAACACGTTGGTTGAGGTGGCTAGGTCCATGCGATTACTTTAGGATTTTTGGCCCAAACATTAACGTTTCCTTGGAAGTAGCCTTGAGAAATGATTGACTCATTTGATGCTACCCACCCTGTCACCTTTTGTTGTTGATGTTGAACTTGTGTTTCATGTATCCAAATTGGGTCTTTGACTTTGATGTGCTCTTTGGATATCAACACTTGGTTGATATTTTTTGGCTTCTTCCTAATGCTTTGATGTGACGGAAACTTTGGTTGATAGACTTTTTGTCTCGGTTTCCATTGCATTGTTGATGGTTTGGCTCTTGATGTAGAGGCTTCATGAGAAGTTTGATGTAGGCTCGTTGAAGGTAAGGTCATCTTGTGAGGTTGATATACTTCAGTGTTTACCTTTGCTTTACCCTTTCTTGCGATGGTCGGCGATTTCTTCTCCGCATGGATTTGAGAAGCTTCATGAACTCTTACAGTTGTTGTTGCTGAAGCTTTTGATTGTTGTTGAAAGAAGATGTTCCTCTAGCATTCTGTTAGGATCAGACTCTCTTTGATGTGATGGGAGTCGATTATGTGGAAAGCATCCTTATACTCTCCAATACTTAACTTGAGTACGGCTTCTGCCATGCCAAAGCTAGGAATTGGCATTTTTGAACTTGTGTACACGATCTCCTCTAGCTCGGTGATTGGTGGATTTCCATCATGCTCCAAGTTCCATAAGTCATTAGATTCTTTGTTGCTTTTGGATCTATCACAGCTGAACATGTGATTTTGAGTCTTGTTCTCCGCATATGCTAAATTTGATTGTCGTAGGGGACAATTGATCTTCTTCCTTATTCCCGTTCTTGTCTTGATCTTGCATTTTCTGAACATATGACTTTGAACTTGGAAACCTTTTTCCTTCATCTGCATTTATTTGCACTTTTTTTGGAGTGGACTTCGTTGAAATAGCTTTTGTCGATTCTTCAGGTATGTTAATGATGACATATTCTCGTTGTTGCTCTGTTTCTTTCATGTGCACTTTGGCCTCTTGCTCCATGACGTAGCTATCTGATTCATATTTTTTGCTTTCACACTCATAGACCTCATTAGCTTCCTTCAACACCTTTATCGTAAACAAGGGGGTCGTCTCATTCACACACACATCAAGAGTCGCCAGTATTTGATTTCATCCAAAGGGTTCAAATAACTCCTCTGGAAATGGCTCTGGCACATATGCCTCATCTTCTACTGAACACTCTAGGATGCAATCTTCCTTTCTAAGACTTACGCTCTCAGGAGCTCCGTACATCCAAATATGCGTTTTGGTTATTAAATTAGTTGTGGACTTTAAGTCTTCCTCAGGGGTTTGCACTACATCTCTATAACTATGATCCTTGACACTAATTTTTGTAGTGACCTCTTTGTGTCTCAGGTAGATATAGTCATAGCCCTAGTCTTGTACCGTTTTTAACTGACGCATGAATGGTCTACCCAATATGATATCAAAGTTGCTGCTCTTGTCAAAATTCATTATGACAAAGGTGTGCTCATACTCGATGCTACACGAGAATACAATGATTTGTTCTAATATTCCAATCGGTTTCTCCATGTATCCATCCGCTAATTGCAGTTTCGTTCGAGTTTTTGTAAGTGCAGACTTTTCCCATTTTTTCCATATCTCTTTGGTTGCAATGGAAATTCCGGCCCCACTATCTAATATAGTAACCGTCTTTACTCCTTTGTACTCAAGTGGTAAGGTGGCGTTTCCTTCTTCTCCTTCACAGTAGTCACCCACCTTATTTACTGGTACTGGCTTTGTCCGTGGCTTCTTCGACGAGGTGTCATCCATGTTTTTGTCCGCAAGTTGGTCATGTGAAGGGATTTTCAAGCCCTTTTTTTC
The DNA here is from genome assembly GCF_014529385.1 of Adiantum capillus-veneris. Taxonomy (NCBI): domain Eukaryota; kingdom Viridiplantae; phylum Streptophyta; class Polypodiopsida; order Polypodiales; family Pteridaceae; genus Adiantum; species Adiantum capillus-veneris. The sequence goes on from NC_140947.1 coordinate 128,296,877, forward strand.
CAAGTTTTTGCCCATTTGGCCCCATAGATGCAGTCTAATTTTTAGTACTTCTGAGAGATAAAGTGTGCATTGTATAGGAGAAGATATCAATTCATGCAAGCTCTTGGTATCCATCATTTTTGGTGTGGCTTTCCATTGAGAAGGTACCATTTTAACCTCTGATTTTGTTTCATGTTATCCTATGAAAGATGGCAAAGTTTGTAGAGAGCGTGGTTTTCTCTCTTCAGATGTGATAGACCCGACATCCCTGTATAGAGATCGTATATCCCCTGGGAAGAATTCGTGATCCATGTTTATCTCAGGGACAGGTGCTGATTGTAAAGTAGCACTACCATCTTTACTTCGTTAGCGTAGAAGCCAAAATTGCATTCCTAGCCTCTCAATAACCCACGTGGCACACTCTCTATCGGGCTTCATCGTTTTATCGATGCAACTGGGACAACGATACACACAGGGAGCAGGGCCAGAGCATGGACTCTTGGAATGCACTGATTGCAGCAGGGCAGAAAGCTGTACTCCAACTGCAATCACCTACGCAGCATGATGAAGGCATGTGGCTCTACACATGCATCTTGAAGGCATGTGGTTCTACGCAAGGTGCTGATATGGGCACATAAATTCACAATTATATTGTTATTCAGAGGCTGTTGCAAAAAGAAGTCGTGCTTGACTTTGTCTTGGTCGATATGTGTGCCACTCAGCAGATGCAAAGCGAGAGTCTCTCTCCAAATGCAATCAGCAACATGATGAAGGCATGTTTTTCTGACAGGAGTAAAACATATGTTCTTAGAAGTCAGTAGTTGGATAGCTGTCTCTCTCTCTCTCTCTCTATAGCCTTACATAAGACCTTCACTTGGACAAGAGTATTAACAATGAGATTGCTCATCAATGGATCTTGGAGAAAGATAATTTTATGCCAACATGGATGAGAATTCATGAATGCCTTAAAGGGCCTATGGATTTACAGAAGATGTGGACTTGGGTAAGAGAATTCGAAATGAGATTGCTAGTCAGAGGATGATGCAGGATATGCCAAACATGATAGTGGCAAGGAAGCTCTGGGCTGTTTTAACAATTTACGAAGGAAATGCCTTTTTCCAAATGCAAGACCTATGGCCTTACGTTTCACATGGATGAGAGAATTCACGTCGAGATTGCTAGTCAGGGGCTATTGGTAAAACATGTTTTCATTGGCAATGCTTTATCGAAATATGTGCCAAATGTCATGAGGAGAAGGAAATATTCAATATTGAATAGCACTGGTGGCAGGTCTGCCCGCATGTGTTTAGGTGATACTAAGTGGGACAGATGGTGCGGTCTGCGACTCTCTAAGGACTCAGCATAGATAACTGATGTCCGAGAATTTTATCACTGTCTTGGAACGTGTTGAGTGCAGGATATGCCCAACATGGCTGTGGCAATCAAGCGCTGTGCGGTTTTCACAGATGAAGGGAGGGTCTCTTTCCAGATGCAATCACTGGTGCTTGCACCTTGAAGAGCTGTGGCCTTATGCAAGACGTTGACATGGGTGAGAGAATTCATGATAATATTGCTAGTTTGGGGTTGTTTCAGAAAGATGTTGTGCTTAGAGGTGCTTTGGTCAGTATGTATGATGAAAGCACTAGAAGTTCTTGATGGGCGGAATGCCATCACTTTGAATGTGTTGATTGCAGGATATGCCATGTTCGATATGTATGCCAAATGTGATGCGCTTGAGAAAGCACAAAAAAATTCTTGAGGAGCCTTTTGTCCGAAATCTCGTCTCTTGGAATGCATTGATTGCGGGATGTGTTGAACATTAGAGGAACAAGCAAGCTCTAGGATATTTTGAGGTGATGCAAAATGTGCGTAACTCTCTACATGAAACGAGCGCATCTTCCTAGATGCAATCACCTAGGCTTGCATCTTGAAGGCATGTCGCAATTCGGAGGATCAAAGATGGACAAAAGTCATGGGCTGTTTTTTATAGATGCAAAGCGAGGCCATCTCTCCACTCGGTGAGTACTGCCTTGGTCAATATATATGCCACATGTAGTACACTTGAGAAAGCACAAGAAGTGCTTATGGAGCTCCTTGTCCGGAATGCTGTCCTTGGAATGCACTGATTGTGGGATGTGCGCAATAAGAGCAGGGCTAGAAAGCTGTAGGCTTTTTTTAGCCAATGCAAAGCAAGCTCTCTCTATATTCTCCTTTAAGGATCACTTGAAACGGCGTCTCTTGGAATGCACTGTTTGCAGGATACGCACAACAGGAGCAGGGAAAGAAAGCTCTAGGCATTTTTCAATTTCCTATCTCACAACGTGGGCTCTTGAAATGCATTAATTGCAGGGTTTGTCCCACAACAGATTCCACATGAGGTCCTCTCTCTAGATGAGAAGCGAGGGCCTCTCAGGAACCCACGTGGCACACTTTCTATCGGGCTCCATCGTTTTATCGATGCACTTGGGATAGCGTTACGCATAGGGAGCAGGGCCGGAGCGTGGACTCTTGAAATGCACTGATTACAGTAGGGCAAAAAGATGTACGCCAACTGCAATCACCTATGCAGCATGATGAAGGCATGTGGCTCTACACATGCATCTTGAAGACATGTGGTTCTATGGAAGGTGTTGATATGGGCACATAAATTCACAACTATATTGTTATTTAGAGGTTGTTGCAAAAAGAATCCGTGCTTGGCTTTGTCTTAGTCGATATGTGTGCCATTCAGTAGATGCAAAGAGAAGGTCTCTCTCCAGATGCAATCAGCAGCATATGAAGCCATGTTTTTTTGACAGGAGTAAAACATCTGTTCTTAGAAGTCAGTAGTTGGATAGCTGTCTCTCTCTCTCTCTCTCTCTATGGCCTTACACAAGACCTTGACTTGGACAAGAGTAATAACAATGAGATTGCTCATCAATGGATCTTGGAGAAAGATAATTTGATGCCAACATGGATGAGAATTCATGAATGCCTTAAAAGGCCTATGGCTTTACAGAAGATGTGGACTTGGGTAAGAGAATTTGCAATGAGATTGCTAGTCAGAGGCTGATGCAGGATATGCCAAACATGATAGTGGAAAGGAAGCTCTGGGTTGTTTTAACCAGATACGAAGGAAAGTCCTTTCTCCAAATGCAAGGCCTATGGCTTTTACGTTTCACATGGATGAGAGGATTCATGTCGAGATTGCTAGTCAGGGGTTGTTGGTAAAACATGTTGTCGTTGGCAATGCTCTATCGAAATATGTGCCAAATGTCGTGGGGAAAAGGCAATATTCAATATTGAGCAGCATTGGTGGGGCAGGTCTGCAAGTGTGTTTTTAGATGATACCAAGCGAGATAGATGGTGCGGTCCGCCACTCTCTACGGACTCAACACAGATAACTGATGTCCGAGAATTTTATCACTATCTTGGAACGTGTTGAGTGCAGGATATGCCCAACATGGCTGTGGCAATCAAGCACTATGTGGTTTTCACAGATGAAGGGCGGGTCTCTTTCCAAATGCAATCACTGATGCTTGCACCTTGAAGGCCTGTGGCCTTATGCAAGACGTTGACATGGGTGAGAGAATTCATGATAATATTGCTAGTTTGGGGCTGTTTGAGAAACATGTTGTGCTTAGGGGTGCTTTGGTCAATATGTATGATGAAAGCACTAGAAGTTCTTGACGAGCGGAATGCCATCACTTTGAATGTGTTGATTGTAGGATTTGCCGTGGTCCATATGTATACCAAATGTGATGCGCTTGAGAAAGCACAATAAACGCTTGAGGATCTTTTTTTCCAGAATCTCGTCTCTTGGGATGCATTGATTGCGGGGTGTTACGAACATCAGAAGAACAAGCAAGATCTAGGATATTTTGAGGTGATCCAAAGCGCGCACAACTCTCTACATGAAACGAGCTCATCTCTCTATATGTAATCACCTAGGCTTGCATCTTGAATGCGTGTCGCAATTCGGAGGATGCAAAGATGGACAAAAGTCATGGGCTGTTTTCAACAAATGCAAAGCAGGGCTATCTCTCCACTCGCTGAGCACTACCTTGGTCAATATATATACGAGGTGTTGTACACTTGAGAAAGCACAAGAAGTGCTTACAGAGCTTCCTGTCCGGAATGTTGTCCCTTGGAATGCACCGATTGGGGAATGTGCCCAATAAGAGTAGGGCCACAAAGCTGTAGGCTTTTTTTAGCAAATGCAAAGCAAGCTCTCTCTATATCCTCATGTAAGGATCACTTGAAACGGCGTCTCTTGGAATGCACTGCTCGTCTCGCAGGACACACACAACAGGAGTGGCCCCAGAAAGCTCTAGGCCTGTTTCAATTTCCTATTTCAGAGCGTGGGCTCTTGAAATGCTTTAATTGCAGGGTTTGTCCCACAGTAAGGGCCTCTCAGTAACCCACGTGGCACACTTTCTAGAATCCATGGTTTTATCGATGCAGCTGGGACACAGCAGATGCGAAGCGAGCTCCTCTCTCCAGCTGCGAAGCGAGGGCCTCTCAGTAACCCACATGACACACTTTTATTGGGCTCCATCGTTTTAGCAATGCACTTGGGATAGCGATACGCACAGGGAGCAAGGCCAGAGCGTGGACTCTTGGAATGCACTGATTGCAGTAGGGCAGAAAGCTGTACGCCAACTGCAATCACCTATGCAGCATGATGAAGGCATGTGGCTCTAGACATGCATCTTGAAGGCATGTGGTTCTACGCAAGGTGCTGATATGGGCACATCAATTCACTATTATATTGTTATTTAGAGTTTGTTGCAAAAAGAATCCGTGCTTGGCTTTGTCTTAGTCGATATGTGTGCCATTCAACAGATGCAAAGAGAAGGTCTCTCTCCAGATGCAATCAGCAGCATATGAAGGCATGTTTTTCTAACAGGAGTAAAACATCTGTTCTTAGAAGTCAGTAGTTGGATAGCTATCTCTCTCTCTCTCTCTATGGCCTTTACTTGGACAAGAGTATTAACAATGAGATTGCTCATCAATGGATCTTGGAGAAAGATAATTTTATGTCAACATGGATGAGAATTCATGAATGCCTTAAAAGGCCTATGGCTTTACAGAAGATGTGGACTTGGGTAAGAGAATTTGCAATGAGATTTCTAGTCAGAGGCTGATGCAGGATATGCCAAACATGATAGTGGAAAGGAAGCTCTGGGTTGTTTTAACCAGATACTAAGGAAAGGCTTTTCTCCAAATCCAAGAACTATGGCCTTACCTTTCACATGGATGTCAAGATTGCTAGTTAGGGCAATGCTTTATCGAAATATGTGCCAAATTTCATGGGGAAAAGGCAATATTCTATATTGAGCAGCACTGGTGGCAGGTCTGCCCGTGTGTTTTTAGTTGATACCAAGTGAGACAGATGGTGCGGTCCGCCACTCTCTACGGAGTCAACATAGATAACTAATGTCCGAGAATTTTATCACTGTCTTGGAACGTTTTGATTGTAGGATATGCCCAACATGGCTGTGGAAATCAAGCACTGCGCGATTTTTACAGATGAAGGGAGGGTTTCTTTTCAGATGCAATAACTGATGCTTGCACCTTGAAGGCCTGTGGCCTTATGCAAGACGTTGACATGGGTGAGAGAATTCATGATAATATTGCTAGTTTGGGGCTGTTTGAGAAAGATGTTGTGCTTAGGGGTGCTTTGGTCAATATGTATGATGAAAGCACCAGAAGTTCTTGATGGGCGGAATAACATCACTTTGAATATGTTGATTGCAGGATATGCCGTGGTCGATATGTATGCCAAATGTGATGCGGTTGAGAAAGCACAAAAAACGCTTGAGGATCTTTTTGTCCAGAATCTCGTCTCTTAAAATGAATTGATTGTGGGATGTTACGAACATCAGAGGAACAAGCAAGATCTAGGATATTTTGAGGTGATCCAAAGCGCGCACAACTCTCTACATGAAACGAGCTCATCTCTCTATATGTAATCACCTAGGCTTGCATCTTGAATGCGTGTCGCAATTCGGAGGATGCAAAGATGGACAAAAGTCATGGGCTGTTTTCAACAAATGCAAAGCAGGGCTATCTCTCCACTCGCTGAGCACTACCTTGGTCAATATATATACTAGGTGTTGTACACTTGAGAAAGCACAAGAAGTGCTTACAGAGCTTCCTGTCCGGAATGTTGTCCCTTGGAATGCACCGATTGGGGGATGTGCGCAATAAGAGTAGGGCCACAAAGCTGTAGGCTTTTTTTAGCAAATGCAAAGCAAACTCTCTCTATATCCTCATGTAAGGATCACTTGAAACGGCGTCTCTTGGAATGCACTGCTCGTCTCGCAGGACACACACAACAGGAGTGGCCCCAGAAAGCTCTAGGCCTGTTTCAATTTCCTATTTCAGAGCGTGGGCTCTTGAAATGCTTTAATTGCAGGGTTTGTCCCACAGTAAGGGCCTCTCAGTAACCCACGTGGCACACTTTCTAGAATCCATGGTTTTATCGATGCAGCTGGGACACAGCAGATGCGAAGCGAGCTCCTCTCTCCAGCTGCGAAGCGAGGGCCTCTCAGTAACCCACATGGCACACTTTTATTGGGCTCCATCGTTTTAGCAATGCACTTGGGATAGCGATACGCACAGGGAGCAAGGCCAGAGCGTGGACTCTTGGAATGCACTGATTGCAGTAGGGCAGAAAGCTGTACGCCAACTGCAATCACCTATGCAGCATGATGAAGGCATGTGGCTCTAGACATGCATCTTGAAGGCATGTGGTTCTATGCAAGGTGCTGATATGGGCACATCAATTCACTATTATATTGTTATTTAGAGTTTGTTGCAAAAAGAATCCGTGCTTGGCTTTGTCTTAGTCGATATGTGTGCCATTCAACAGATGCAAAGAGAAGGTCTCTCTCCAGATGCAATCAGCAGCATATGAAGGCATGTTTTTCTAACAGGAGTAAAACATCTGTTCTTAGAAGTCAGTAGTTGGATAGCTATCTCTCTCTCTCTCTCTATGGCCTTTACTTGGACAAGAGTATTAACAATGAGATTGCTCATCAATGGATCTTGGAGAAAGATAATTTTATGTCAACATGGATGAGAATTCATGAATGCCTTAAAAGGCCTATGGCTTTACAGAAGATGTGGACTTGGGTAAGAGAATTTGCAATGAGATTTCTAGTCAGAGGCTGATGCAGGATATGCCAAACATGATAGTGGAAAGGAAGCTCTGGGTTGTTTTAACCAGATACGAAGGAAAGGCCTTTCTCCAAATCCAAGAACTATGGCCTTACCTTTCACATGGATGTCAAGATTGCTAGTTAGGGCAATGCTTTATCGAAATATGTGCCAAATTTCATGGGGAAAAGGCAATATTCTATATTGAGCAGCACTGGTGGCAGGTCTGCCCGTGTGTTTTTAGTTGATACCAAGTGAGACAGATGGTGCGGTCCGCCACTCTCTACGGAGTCAACATAGATAACTAATGTCCGAGAATTTTATCACTGTCTTGGAACGTTTTGATTGTAGGATATGCCCAACATGGCTGTGGAAATCAAGCACTGCGCGATTTTTACAGATGAAGGGAGGGTTTCTTTTCAGATGCAATCACTGATGCTTGCACCTTGAAGGCCTGTGGCCTTATGCAAGACGTTGACATGAGTGAGAGAATTCATGATAATATTGCTAGTTTGGGGCTGTTTGAGAAAGATGTTGTGCTTAGGGGTGCTTTGGTCAATATGTATGATGAAAGCACCAGAAGTTCTTGATGGGCGGAATGACATCACTTTGAATGTGTTGATTGCAGGATATGCCGTGGTCGATATGTATGCCAAATGTGATGCGGTTGAGAAAGCACAAAAAACGCTTGAGGATCTTTTTGTCTAGAATCTCGTCTCTTAAAATGAATTGATTGTGGGATGTGTCGAACATCAGAGGAACAAGCAAGCTCTAGGATATTTTGAGGTGATGCAAAGCGCGCGCAACTCTCTACATGAAACGAGCGCATCTCTCTAGATGCAATCACCTAAGCTTGCATCTTGAAGGCATGTCCCAATTCGGAGGATGCAAAGATGGACAAAAGTCATGGGCTGTTTTCAACAGAAGGCCATCTCTCCACTCGCTGAGCACTACCTTGGTCAATATATATACTAAGTGTTGTACACTTGAGAAAGCACAAGAAGTGCTTATGGAGCTTCCTGTCCGAAACGTTGTCCCTTGGAATGCACCGATTGTGGGATGTGCGCAATAAGAGCAGGGCCACAAAGCTGTGGGCTTTTTTTAGCCAATGTAAAGCAAGCTCTCTCTATATCCTCATGTAAGGATCAGTTGAAACGGCGTCTCTTGGAATGCGTTGTTCACAGCATACGCACAACAGGAGCAGGTCCAGAAAGCTCTAGGCCTTTTTCAATTTCCTATCTCAGAGCGTGGTCTCTTGAAATGCATTGATTGCAGGGTTTGTCCACAACAGATTCGAAGCGAGTCCTCTCTCCACATGTAATCACCTTCGCACGCATCTTGAAGGCATGTGCCTCTAAGAAAGATGTTGATATGGGCACAAAAATTCACAATTATGTTGTCAGTCAAAGTTTATTGAAAAAAGATGTGCTTGGCACATGGGTATCAAAATACATGATGTGATTGCTAGGTAGGATGTTGATTGTAAGATATGCACAACATGGATATGGCAAAAAAAATATGGTCTTTTAAAAGGAGGCGAAGTGAGGGATGCTCGCCAGACAAAGTCTCTTAAAGTGCTCTTATGGCCCTAGGTTGCTTTAAACAAATGCAAAGAGGGGGTTTCTCACATTGAGATTGTTGATAGCGGATTGGTGGTGTAAAAATATTGTACTTGGCTATGCTTTGATCTACTTGTATGTCAATTGTGGTTCTCCCATGAAAGAAAACCAATCTCTTGATGGGCTTTCCCTGCAAAATGTCATCACCTCAAACACATTGATTGTTGGATATTCCACAACTTCATTGTGCTAGGCTCAAGAAGTAGATGCAAACAGAAGGCTTTTCTCCAAATGCATTATCTATGCTTGCATCTTGAAGGCCAATGGCCTTATGCAAGCCATTGACATGGGTGACAAAATCAATGATAAAATACCTAGTCCAACGTTGTTGGTGAAGGATGTCATGCTTGGCCATGCTTGGTTTATATGTGTGGCACTGTCATGAAAGCATAAAAAGATGAAAAGTTCTTGATTGGAATTCTCTCTGGAATGTCATCACTTGCAACATATTGGGTGCTAATATGCCTATCGCAAGAAATCTCTTGATTGTTTTTACGGAACCTCTTCTACAAATACATTCACCTATGCTTGCAGTTTGAAGGATTGTGACCTTATGGAGGACTTTCACATGGGTATTAGAATTCATTATGTGATTTCTAGTCGGGGGTTGTTGGGAGTACTATGTCATGCCTAGCGGTGGTTTGATCAATATGTATACCAAATGTGGTGTCCTCACAATAGCACAAAAACTTCTTGAAGGGCATCCTCCCTCGGATTTCATCTCTTGTAGAGCAGGCTAAGTGCAAACGATGACCAACATTGTTGATGTAAGAAAGTGCATCAATGATAGATATTCAATCGTGGGGTGAGTAAGCAGTATCATTTTTTGATTCTTGACACTAAGAACGCAGTTAATGAACGCACTGAAAATTGCACGCTGCTATGGGAATGACACGTTTCCTCGTATTATAAAAATTGGGGAGGACTGTGCAAACTCCCCCATGCAAGCTAACATGCTTTGATGAAAAATCTCTCTCTCTCTCTCTCTCTCTCTCTCTCTCTCTCTCTCTCTCTCGCTCTATTTTCTTTAAAAAATTGTAACACCCTTTGATGAAAATTTTATCTCTTTAATTGCACCCATCTACCGTTTCCACCTCGAAGGCCTGTGGCCTTACATGAGATCTTCAACATTATTCATTTTCTCAGTTTTTGACTAACAAAATCTAGGCAACAAGCAATATTTGGAACACAAGTCAAGCATAGACAAGCAGAGCGTAAGGAGTTAAAAGGAATGGATTGATTCCAAGATATATCCAACCTGCTTGTGGCAAGAAAGCTTTGGGTTGTTTTTACTAGATGCGAAGGAAAGGCTTGTCTCTAATTTCAATCACGTGCGCTTCCACCTTGAAAGCTTGTGGCCTTATACAAGATCTTCAAACACAATTTGTTTTTTTGATTTTTAGTTAGTTAAATCTAGAGAACAAGCAATATTCAAAACACAAGTTAGTAGACAAGCAGAGTGTGATGAGGGGTTAAAGGCAATGGGTTATGCTTTTAAGACCAGACTGATTGCAATATATACCCAGCATGGTTGTGGCAAGCCTAGCTCTGAAATGATTTTACCAGATGTGAAGGGAACACCTCTCTCTAATTGCAATCACCTAGGATTCCACCTCAAAGGCTTGTGGCTTTACGCAAGACCTTTACATGTATGATTTTTTAAATTCACGCGATAAGATTGCTAACCAAGGGCTATCGGAGCAAGATACCATGCTTGATGGTGCTTTGATCTATATGTCTATCAAATGGTGCCGTCACGATAGCACGAGAAGTTTTTAATGGGGATCGATCCTCTCTAGGCTGTCATCTCTTCGAGTGATTGTAGGATATGGTCAACCTGGCTATTTTTGCTAGATGTGAAGGAAAGGATTGTCTTTAATTGAAATCATCTATGCTTCCACCTCAAAGTGCAGGAGTCTAGAGGATGCTCACATGCTATTGCAGCGATTGCCAATAAGAAATGTTGTTACCTAGAGTGCGACAATTACTGGCTATGCTCTACATAGCAAATTTCCTTGGCTTCTGGTTATTTTTAGAGCATGCAGATTCAATACTCAAGCCAAACGATGTGACTTTTACCAATTTGTTCTAAAGGAAGCCGTCATAATAGGATTATGTCAACTCAAGGTAAAAGGATTTGTGGAAAACAAAGCACAAGATCTCTCTCTCTCTCTCTCTCTCTCTCTCTCTCTCTCTCTCTCGCGCGCGCGCTAAGATTTTCTCTTATAGGTTCTTGTTTTTTGTTACACTCGGACTCACTTCAATTCAATAAAAATGTGGCTAACGAAGCACTCTAGTTTTGGTTTCTGATTGATTCCCATAAGGATTGTGACCGCGGTTCTTCTACCTTCGGAATTGGCATCACTGCTTGTGAGCCCACCCTATCTGTGGTATTGGCTACTTCCCTTGTATCTAAAAGTGCCTCAACTCCTAGCTCTTCCTCTTTTTTTACAATACTACGGCTCTCCATTTCTTGGATTTTTTCGCGGATTAGCAGCTCCGTTTTTGGAGCATCTGGAACTGGTTCCGTAAGAGCTTGGGCCTTCTGGATGAGCTCTTTGCACATTTTCAACCTCTCTTTTTCATACCTTGGATGAGGATATGTCAGCCATCTATCCTCCTGGGTTTGGTTGGTCTTTAACCTAGCATTATAAGCTTTCAAGATCGCATTCAAAGGTTCAAACACTTTGTCAACCAAGACTGAACCTCACGAGTTAGTCTTTGACTCATGGAAAAACACTCTGAAAGCATAGAGAAAATTGGAGAATGAAATGCTTTTGGCTATCTCACTCACAACCCTCTTTACTTCTCAAGATTAGATCTAACAAGTTCTCGACTTCTAGACTCTATCAAACACTAAACCTGGCGTCTAGCTGCTTCACTTCTAAAGTGTAAATGGAATGGAGAGATAAATCTTAGAAAAGAACACTCTAAATACGCACTAGGTCACTCACTATCTAAGGATAAATCCCTAGCAGCGGCGCCAATGTTAGTGGGTCTCCGCGACGGACGTTTGCAGCATAGCTTTCTGGCACATAATGTCAATACTCAGGGAAAGTGACTTGGATGGGGCACGGAGACTCTACGAGATCGTCAATCTCATGAAGTGAACTTTAACAAGCAAACACAACAACTCTACAAGCAAACCAACACTCAATGATAAGGGAAATCTGCCTATGTCCTTTCTCACAACTCTAGGTCATCACGCCATTTTGGCACTCGAACGGTCTCGAAAGGCAATGAAACTTTAGGAGGAGGTCTAGGACACCTAGGGGCACTATCCTAGCAAGTCTGGTCGCAATCTGACAAGGTACCAAAATCACGATCCATCATGAAAAAGGTCTTGAAAATTGCAACAAAACTATCCAGAAATGTCACTCTATGGTCTAAGAACACTCTCCTATGGTCAAAATGACTAAAAACAGTGATTTAAGCACTCAAATCTACAATTAAAGCTCAGAGATGCATAGTCGCAAACCACAACAAAATTGACAATGCTTACACTTAATTTAAAGAGCAAAGAGAGAGGAACGCAATGCAAGTTTCGGATTGGAAAACTGATTACCCATTTATTAGTTGCGTCGATTACAAATTGGAGCAGCTCGTAGCTTGAGCGTACGTTTCTTGAGCTTCTTCTTCCTCTCCAAAAATAAGCCCCCCTTTTCACATTAAGGTTATTGACATTTATACCTAGGGTATTCTAAATGGCCAGTGGGCCGGTTCACATGGACCTTTACAATTGTCATGACAGTATTACAACTCATGGAATTGATCTGCTACTCTAGAATTAAGATTTACACAGAGTATCACTATACTAGCTCGACAAAATAATAGACTACAAATGTGGTGTCCGGCTATGTGTCCGGTCAACTGGGCACCCATTTGATCTGTCCTCAACCACCCCTCAATTACCCTCTTTGTCTCCCTCCATGAATCTTTCTCTCCCTATGGGAAAATTCAAGCCCATAAGGAGCTACAACTATTGTCTCTCTCTCTCTCTCTCTCTCTCTCTCTCTCTCTCTCTCTCTCTCTCTCACACACACACACACACACACACACACACACACACACACACACACACACACACACACACACACACACACACACATGTTCAACCCCCCGGTAACCCGCTCTATTTTCCTTCATTAATCTTTCTCTTCTGATGGGTAAATTGAGGCCCATAAGGAGATACAACTTCTCTCTCTCTCTCTCTCTCTCTCTCTCTCTTAAACATAGGGAATTGTAATTAGAAGCCTGCCATACAAATTTTCTCTACCAAAATGTATATGTAATACAATTTTAAAATTTGATCCTCGTTGGTATTGTCTCCAGTAAAGATATGCTCAACTACATGGCTTTGATCTCTTTATGTGAAAGAAGTTATTAAGATAAGCAATCCTTTAGGCAATTGATGTCTCTATATGTAAGAAATATTCAGAAGTTCTATGTCAAAAAGCAATGTTTTATGTAGCATAAATGCAAGAGCCTCTACCCACAGAAAGTTGCTGAAATCATTATCTGGTTATCCAAATTCTAATGGTAGTATAGTTTTGCACACGCCACCTAAGCTCATGGGTCCAAAGCCGCATTCTCAAATAATACTTTTCATTTCCCTCAAATGAACCACCCTTTGCTTTATTTTGAGCCTCAAAAATATGACCTCAATAGCCAACACAACAGTTTCACCCTCTTTTGGCGTTCACAACCTTAAGTCATTGAGCCGTAATTAAGATTGTATTAATGTATATTATGATACTTCATCTTTGGATTTTCATAATCTTTCCCTTGCAAGGCTGGCATGTCTACAAACTCTAACACTGACACTCTTTTATTTTATGGAGTATTTGATACTTAAAGTAGAGGGTGCTAGTTAGATAAAGCATTTCTCACCATAGAATACCTAACTCCCTTTTTCCTTGAAATGGTATGTAGTTGCTTTTGGAAGGCTGCTAGATTGTTAGAAAATCTCAATCTCTCTCTCTCTCTCTCTCTCTCGCTCTCGTTCTCGTGTTGGTGTCCCATGCAAGGGTGTAACAAAATTTTTGTAGGTGCACCTCTCCTCTTTGTGCATAGCTTGTGCTTGAGGTGGCAAGAGTGTGGCTGTGGATGTACTAAGCATCCAACTTTTCAGTGCCTCTCAGGCCCTTCCATTTTGGGTCTATTGGAAACGTGTGTTTGCAAAAAATACAAAAGGGACTTTAGTGTATTTTTAACCGGCTAAAATTGTAAAACCCGGGCTACATTCCAAGCTTGACTTGAAGAAATCGATAAAATTTGCAAGTTTTTGTGAAAATAGGTCAATTATTTATATTCTAATTAGTTGTGTCCTTATTTATTAAACTACTTCAATTAAGAAAAATAGTATAAGTAGATGAAGCATTTTTTATCGTAGGATTGACTCCATTTATTTTGAAATAATATGTAATTGCTTTTGGAGGGCTGCCAGGTTGTTGCGTGGGGAAACTCTCTCTCTCTCTCTCTCTCTCTCTCTCTCATGCTGGTGTCCCATACGGGGGTGTAATAGATTTATGACAAGTGCACCCTCCTCTTCGTGCATAGGTTGTGCTCGAGGTGGCGAGGGAGTGATTGTGGATGTAATAAGCATCTAGGCTTTCAATGCCTCTCATGCCCTTCCATTTTGGGCCTATTGGAGACCTGTGTTTGGAAAACAAAAAGGGTTTAGCGTATTTTTAACCATTTGAAATTGTAAAAATGTCTTTGGGCTGGTGAGAGAGTGACATTGGATGTATTGAGCTTTCAACTCTTCTACATCCATGATGCCCTTCCACTTTGGGATTGTTTGAGACCCATGCTCACAAAAAACCAGGGTATAATGTATTTGTAACTCGATAAATACACAAAATGTGGGCTAGATTCCAGGATTGCCTTGAAGAAAACTGACAAAATTTTGCAAGTTTTAGTGTAAATATTGGCAATTCTTCAGATTTTGATTTAAAAATTGAAAGAGATTTTATTGCATCTTTATATAATTCCAATGTTTGCAAAAACCAAGGTCTAGTAGATTTTTAACCAGCTAAAATTGGAAAATCTTGGTTAGATTCCAAGCTTTCCTTGAAAAAACTAGAAACATTTTGCAAGTTTTAGCTGTAAATTATCAAATTTTGGCATAAAAACCAGAAGAGATTTGTGCCGTTCTTCACTTCGAGTATTTCTTTTTTGGCAAGATCAGGTAAATCACATGCCGCATGCTTATGTTGTCCAACGTGAGGCACATGTAGTGCCAATCCGACTCGAAGACCATTTGACTTTGTCTCTTTGGGTGAAGTTGTAGCATGTAGTGTGCACGTCTTTGAAGTTAGTAGAATAGAGATGCATGTAGGTGCCTAGCACAAGGTTTTTGCTCAGCATTGCCTGACGATGGCCTTGTGGTGGCACCAATACATGTATATGGTTGTGGGTTAGGCTTCGTTGTGAATAGTCTTGTGAACTGATATGGTCGGTTGTGTTTTCTCCTCATAGCAATTTTTTGCCATGAGGCTTATGTACTTGTGGTGGTTTTAATTTATTAGCCCGTCTGAGTATTGCTCTAAATGAATAAAATGATAAACTATCAAAATAGAGTCACCCTTCAAATTTGAGGGCTCTATGTGGATTTTTGTAGAAAGAAAAGGGGGGTTCTTTATGGCATTCAAAAGGAAAAGTAGAGCCACTCTTTGAATCCCCTTCAAGAGAAAAAATAGAGTCACCCTTAATCAAATAGTGTTGATGCTTCCAGGGCTCATCTCTCTCTCTCTCTCTCTCTCTCTCTCTCTCTCTCATGCCGTTGTCGCTCGTGAAGATGTAATAGATTTTCCATAGGTACATGCCTCCTCTTTTGAGGTTTATTGTATTTTTACTAGCTTAAATTGTGAAATCCCAGATATTCGAAGCTTACCTTGAAGAAAGCCATCAAAATTCTGCAAGTTTTGGTATAAAAAACTAGGTCTCTGACTCGATGGATATCTATATTTATAAAAAAAAGGGGTGCTTTGTCGTAGATGAAAGGCGACTATTGAATTTATTTATTTTGGCTAGAAAAAGGGCCAATTTTTAGAGGACTCAGGCTCGGGATATTTCTATTTGTTTTTATGGTATACCATGTGCTGTTTGTTTGTTATTCTCGCCATATCACAATTACATGGGCATAATATACAGATGGGGTAGCTGTGCACAATCAGTGGTTTTTTGGAAAGGAATTGCATACAGACCACTAAGCAAAACGATCGATCTATGCTGGACTTTCAAAAGGTTTCGTTAGCAAATGAAATACCAGATCCTTCTTCTTTATATCAGCTCTTACATGTTTCCCTCCGCATCATGATGTATTGGGCACTCATTAGCTATTGTTAAAACACGATTCCAATTGGCTACCTAGCTGTTTTGGATTCTATAGTAACTTTGTTTTCAGACATTATATCAGATTCATCGGAGTGTAATTGTTAGGTCTCATGGGTCATTTTGGCCTCTTGAAGACGTTAATATAACACCTCTCAAAAAGATCTTTAAGGTATCTTGGGATAGTTTCCTACAACGTTAAAATTCTCTTCTTCTTCTACTTCTTCTTCTGGACTCGTAACTTAAGCTGAGTTAGTAGAGAGCTACCCAGGGCTAAAAAAATATATTGAAGAAAATAAGGGCAAACTTACATGCTCTGGGTTGATATTACCAATAAACTAAATCTTGTATACATGCGGGGTAAAAACTTAGGGATATTATAATGATTCTACGTGATTGACGCTGAAGATGCCCGTGCTTTGCATTAATACCAACGCATGAGATCGTATGAGGGGCCGAGGATCTATGAGGATGGTGGTACGTTATGGCGCATACTGCAAATTTCAGCTAGGAATGGTGGTTTTTGATTCTCGATTCGCAAGGGCTTGCGATGAGATGGGACCACTAGCAGTAGACCCGCAGTAGATAGGGTTTCCGAGTATAGAGCAGTAGATGGAAATGCCAAATATAGGCCACAAAAACCTATTTTATCAGGTGAGTCCTCCTGGAGAGACTCACTTAGCTTGTGATTACTGTTCCTTTCAATCTGTGTGCACAATACGTGTTGATTCTCTCTTAACGGGGGCTATGGAAAAAGGCAAGGACAAACTTGCTGTGATAGAACATGCTTCTGCAACTTCTCAATAGGTATATAAGCATGAAAAAACACTCCAGGTGGGGTGATGGTGATTAATCTGTATAGTATGTGGGTTTGATAACTGAGATGGTTTTGTTATACTGGGGATGAAAGGTTGCTTATTGTTGGTTGAAAGCAAATGCTGAAAATGTTTCTTTGGGCTTCGTTATGTTTCGAGCTAATGAGGCTTATTAACAGAGTAAGGGCTGACTACTGGCTTAGGTGGGATGGGGGCATGATGGACTTGCTGCTCACACAAGACATGAGGTGATTATGTGTGAAGGGTACACTCACCTATGTATGACTTCTGTGCACTTTTATGTTCTCTTGAAATTAGTTGGACTAAACCCAAATTGGTTGTGTATGTTTGGCTATTTATCTACTCATTGTACATGGCAATGATGCCTACTCGATTTTTCTAAGCTAGAGCTTACATGTCTTTTGGTGAATTGTGTCTTTACGGTGTCAATAGTATGGAATTTATCTTTGTCGGAAATACGCACCTGGCATTTGGCCAGTCTACTAGTCTGGACACTAGTTGGGTTGAAAATTCATCTTACTCTGATACACTGCAGATGGTTCACAAGAGGTTTGAGTGTGATTTTTGATATGTTGAAACAAATATCTGTCTAAAGTCGGATCTTTGATAATTAAGGTGTTTTTGTTCTGACTGGTTCTGAAAATTTGCTTACTATGAGTAAAAAAGATATTGGATATTGTGATGTTGGGCTTTGATAATCACCATATTGAAGATGGTTATCTAAGAGTTTAAGGGATGATTATCGATCCATCTGCACTGAGAGTATTGCAATTTTCGTTACTCACAACTATCCTAAAGTGATTCACGCGTATTTGATTTTTTTGTTCTCTTCAGATTGCATGAACTAACCTGTGTGACTGGTTGTGTGGGTTTAACTTCTCAATTAAGTTGTACACGTACAAGTGGTGACTATGAGATTTTTCTAAATATCTGAGTTCCCATCTGAAGTATAGTATGGGTTTTTTAGACCTCACTTAGTTTTTTTTCTCGACTGAAGCTTCACTATTCGCAGATTCGGATCTACTTTGGTGTAATGTAGGTGATTCCTCATGGCTGTAACCCTATCAAATATAATGGTTATTCAAGGCTTTCCTTTGCTAGGAGTAAAGAATTTGGCAGTGACTTATGCTCTACTAATTGGGTGGATAATTCACTGCATGAGTGAGTATACTGTAGACGATAAAAAGAGGTTTGCAAGATGATTTCTAATTTGGGTAAGTACTAGTTTTCAAGAGAAAAATGCTGAATCGAATAAGTTCAGATGGGGACTCATATGCTTAAAATTCTATGTCTACCTTTGGCTTTGACTCACTTAGGTCATGATGATGTAATGATTACAAGACATCGTGTCACATTTATGGGTGGCTTTGTTAAATTATATATATATATATATATATATATATATATATAGCATTACTCAATTCATTTCTTTCGCTGTATTTGGGTGACATGGATAACAACTGGGATGCCCAGCATCATCTGTGTACAGTCACTTGGTATTAACGAAGTGTTTTCTTGTGACTATGGGTGCAGGTAAGGGCTACCTTCCTTAATGCTTGTAGAAATCAGACTGTTGCTGCTCCAAAATACTATAGGAGTGGTGTGATGCCATGTCTACATTAGTTTGTTGGGTAAGGTGTTGTAACCCATCTTCACTTAGATTTTGTTGTATAATATTGTTTAAACATCAAATGGTATTTGTACATGTCCTTTGTACTATGCTGGTGTATGATGGTCTTTGAACATGTAATGTTCATTTGTGACATAGTTATTATAAGTAACTTAAACACACACACACACACACACACCTCTAGCACAAATGGTAGATTAAGTCTCTTAACCTACCAGAGACCCATACTCCGGCACTCTATCTATTATGAGCCCGTTAACATTTGTGTTTCTGGCTTATAATGGAAGGGGTTCAAACTTGCCTGGTATCAAGTTATTAGGGCGCCCACCTGATTTTTTTTTAATCTTGTAATTTTTCTTACTTCACTTCTCTACTGCTTACCATTTATGACAGTTGTTCATTGTTACCTGTTCACATGCGGACTGTCAATATACATTATTTATCACTCTTGCTCTTTGGAGATAATTTTTTGGACACAACTGCTGCTACTGCACTAAAAATGTGTCTCGTTTGATTTAGCTTATCTTCGACCTAATGGCTGACAAGACTCTTTGGTAAGAAGAGTGTGACAAGATTCTTGTCTAACTACATATGTTTTTGAAGTTGGGTATCCATCGACTGATTCCTATTTTCATTATCTTATGGGTTTCCTACCTCTTTTTTGAATAGTCCCTACGATCGTTTGTGACTCCAACTAGGATTAAGCTAATTGCAATTTGGTCTTGTTTCAGATTGTCTCTTTGGCCCAAGGCCTTCCCTTACCAATGGAACCTCTATCCAAGGCTTCCCTTCTTGTTCTAAAATGTATTCAGGATGCGGAGGCATCAATGCTGACTACAAATGCATCTTTGGATCCGAATCTATCTCTTGCTCACTGGATTTCATTTGATCAATGGGTCAAGATCCTTGCTTTATTAGTTAAGGTGGCTTAGATGGCGTTAAGCTTCTATCTGAAAATATAGCTAATCTTTCGAGAATGGCTAAATCTCACAATCAGGCTCTGGTTAGGCTCTGGTTCATTTCTCATCTTTAGGTTGTGAACTTTCTAATCAGCTTTAAAAGTTTTGTGGTCTCATTCCCAACTTTGTTTCGACTCCTACTACATTGGTTATACTGCCTACAAGTAGTATTTTTTGCAGAGATGCTGCTCCCTTGGAGACTGTGAGAGAATTTTAGAATAATATGTGTTCTCTCAGTGTATCCTCCTTACTAGAAATGGTACCCAAGGTCTCTCGGGTGTATCCTTTCTTACCGACACAATAGATCGAGGTGGAATCCCTCGGAGTGGAATATAAGCTATGGTTGCTTCCGAATAGGAGTTTTTTGGCACATATTTCTATGGAAACGTGAATTTTCCTTGCTAACTTACTAGCTGCACCAATGGAGGAATGTAGAATGAAGATCCTTGACAGAGGTGAACTTATCAAGGCACCCTTCAATATGAGACCTTGACAGAGGTGAACTTATCAAGGCACCCTTCAATATGAGCTTCCTAGACGATAAGAAGTGTGGGTCTAATGCTGGTCTATATGTCAGAACCAAGGGTACTATGACCTTCAGTAAGAATAATGATGAGTATTATACAGACGCTTTGGAATGTTTTCAGACCGTACCTCAAATGTGCATGCCGCTTCTTGGATCCTAAGGCTCCGTGTGAGTCGAGTATCATTTGGTTTGACCATGCTATTTGGTTTGCTCTCAATAGTATGGAGAAGATTGTTCCGGAGAACGCTTTAGAGTTTCATCTCTCCCTCCTTTGTTCATGACTTGGGGGGCAGGCTAAGGAGCTTGTTTTGGCATAGATTGCATTTATTCAATTTCGGTCATTAATGTGTGACATTCTTCAGGAGCTAGGGTCCGATGAGTGTGGCATGCTCCTAACTACTTATGGTGGTTACAAATGGATTAAGAACATGGTGAGTCTTATCAAACCAAGTGTTGAAGATGAGGAGTCACAAGTCCTCAAATGTCCCAATACGCTTATTTGTCCATCCTCTTCTTTCACTTCTTTTTTAACTCCCTCATCTTCTACCAATTCTGTGTTTGAAAGAGGCAAGTCTAAAAGCTTTACAAGGGGCAGAGGCAGAGGTAGAGGTTTTCCTGTCAAGCACTTATCAGATATGTAAACCTGCAAGTGTGGAGAAAGGAGGGTGGATGACTCTGCCTCCTAGAGAAGGATGGTGCGACGGATAGGATGTTTATTCACTGTCTCTTTACAAGCAAACTTTTGTAATTTATTCCTCCTAGAAATATTATATCTGAATGCGTTGATGCAAATTTTGGGACTCACGTGTTGCTTTAGAATATCACCTTTGGCTGGAAATATCATGATTCAATTAAATCACTTGTATCTTCAAATGAATTTCTTCGTAGGGATTTGGTTTTTGAATGTAATTGTCATTTGTTTTCTGACTACTGCAAAGTTTTTGAAGGTTTTGGCGAACATGTGTGTAGTACTGATTTGACAATTACACCTAGCCTTTGCAACCCTACTGGATTGTCTGGCAACCTTGGCCTTAAAGCTCCAACTGGAAAAAAAAGTTCAACAGAACCTAGCCCATACACCGGGTGCTATCTTTCTCAGCAAAATTGGTAACTTACCTCAAAGTTGGCTCAGCCTCCTTGAAACTAGTTGGCACACACCTGAGGTTATGTGTTCTTTCTCTAGACTTACAGATCAATGGTTCGTGATTGGGTTGGACAAAGAATCAAATACAACATCCATTATGTATAAAAAATTGACCTTTACGGCGGCTACGAATCGTCTCAATGGCAACGAGTTCCATAAACTCCGGGACTTACCTGGTAGGATTGTCGTCCTACCCAATGAGGAGCTGAGCAGACTAGGCTGTGTCTGCAAAACTGCCCGTCTTATTCTCCACATATAAAAGTCACAAACATAAATTCCAATGGATCTCAGATGCATCCAATGGGGTGTTTACTAATATCACGTTCGATGTTACAAAGTGCTTAAATCTGATACTCCTCGAGTTTGAAGCGATCTGTGCTACAAATAGGAGTGACTTAAAAATGATTTCAGAATATTGAGTATAGTCCATTTTGGCTGGTAAAAAATTCAGCAGAAGTTTTTATTAATCTACCCCCAAGATATCTTTAATATCTTCACTATAGACATAACACAATGTTATGAGAATATACCACTTACTGGTACATTTGGCCTTCTGGATGCTCTATGTGAATTAACCTCGCTAGATTTTGCGCATAGAGCATCTCTTGGCTATAAGAGTATTTTGGTTAGCAAAAAAACCTACTGGGTTCGGAACTCTAAGCTTAGGGCTCCTCGTAATTTTGATGAAGCGAATCTTTGTCAATATACTATATGGATCATTAATCATTGTTTCATTCAATTGGGTGATACTTGCTACAGGCAGATTATGGGCATCCCTATGGGATTCTCTTGCTCCCCGATCTTGTGTAACCTATATCTTTTCTTTTTTGAATATAAATGGGTATTGAAAATGATGGCTGATTTGGATAAGGTGAAACTACTCTCAAACTTTAATCGTACCTTTCGCTTCATGGATGACCTACTTAGTATTAATAATCCTATGTTTTTAGCGTATCCGGGTGAGATATATCCTTCTTTCTTAAAAATTGAACCAACTCAGTTTGATGTCACATTTATGGATGGCTTTGTTAAATTGTATATATACATATATATATATATATATATATATATAGATATATATATATACATATATATATATATATATATATATATAGATATATATATATATATATATATATATATATATATATATATATATATATATATATAGCATAACATTACTCAATTCATTTCTTTCACTGCATTTGGGTGACATGGATAACAACTGGGATTCCCAACATCACTTGCGTACAGTCACTTGCTAACAAAGTGTTTTATTGTGGCTATGGGTGCATGTGAGGGCTACTTTCCTTAATGCTTGTAGAAATCGGATTGTTGCTGTTCCAAAATACTATAGGAGTGGTGTGATGCCATGTCTACTTTAGTTTGTTGGACGCGGCGCTGTAACCCGTCTTCACTTAGGTTTTGTTGTATAATATTGTTTAAACATCGAATGGTATTTGTACACGTCCTCTGTACTATGTTGGTGTATTATGGTCTTTGAGTATGTAATGTTCATTTGTGACATAGTTTTTATAAGTAACTTAAACACACATGTCCTTCCATTTTTGGGCTATTCAAGACCAATGTTCTATTAAAATTGGGGTCTAGTGTATTAATGCAAAAATCCTAGCTAGATTCCTAGTTCGACTTGAAGTAAATTGGCAATATTTTGCTAGTGTACATACAAACAATTTATTTAATTATGAAAATTTATGGTCATTGGTTTTCCAAAAGCAAAGTTCCGGCACCCTTCGATCAAAGAAAAGTAAATTCTGGAATAGTAGAGTCAAACCTTAAAAAAAAAAACTTTGAAAACACACACACACACACACACACACACACACACACACACACACATGAACACACCACATACACACAACATGGATGGGAACATACGCACGAGCAGCTGTTTTGCAGGTCACAATTGTACCGAGATCTTCAAGCGCCAAGGTCGTCAAGCTGTAGTTATTTCATGGAGTTCCAAACATGGACGTTTGTGTAAGCTGCAATGGATGACACGTGTAAGGCCTCTCCTTGCTTGGAATATTTAAGCTCAATCCTATATGGATAGATTGACTTTAAAATTATTTCAATCAAAAAGGTTTTTTGGCACTCTCTCTCTCTCTCTCTCTCTCTCTCTCTCTCACACACACACACACACACACACACACACACACACACGCACCCTCACGCCCTTCCATTTTGGAACTATTCGAGACCATTGTTTGATTTGGGATTTAGTGTATTAATTAAAAAATCCTAGCTAGATTCCAAGTTTGCCTTTAAGTAATGCCTTGAAGTAAAATGACAAAATTTTACTAGTGTACATACAAACAATTTCTTAAATTTTGAAATTTTAGCGTCATTGGCTTTCCAAAAGCAAAGTTAAGCCAACAAAATCTTAGTAGTGTATATACAAACAATTTCTTAAATTTTGATATTTTAGGGTCATTGGCTTTCCAAAAGCAAAGTTAAGCCAGCATTCAATTCAATTATGGAGAAGTAAAGTTAGAAAGGTAGAGTCAACCATTTTTTTTAAAACTTTGAAAATGTTAAAAATGTTCAAAAGTTTCAAGATTTGGAAAGCTTTAGAGAAACGAGACATTTTGTAAGGTTTTTTTTGAAGTGAAGCCGTGAGTGACACTTGAAGGGTTTCTCCTTCCTTGAAAATTTAAGTTGCGTTATATTTAGTAAGTATAAATTGAAGTAAAGATTATGAACTACTCTCAAACCTCCTCCCTTAATTTGTAAGAAGGAAGAGAGAGAGAGAGAGAGAGAGAGAGAGAGAGAGAGAGAGAGAGAACACTTGCATATCCTGCTTTGCAAACAAGAGGAAGGTTGACATTGGCATTCAAAAACGAAAAGGTGAAGGGTCACTTTGGCATTCCAAAAAGGAAGCCACATAAGCATGAAGAGACCTATATGCAAACTAGAAAACAAACAAGGTGAAGGGTCTATTATAAACTGAACATTAAGTGATAAAATCTCAAGAACTATCTTGGATGGAACACTTGCAAGGCTCGTATTAATGTGATCTAAAATCAACATTTCTCCATTTGGAGATATGCTTGCTAGTGTTTGCACATGTCACGATGTCTGGTCCTTGTAAAGTGACATAGATCACTTGCATGTGTATGCATATCATCGTTTTGAGTGTGCTTCTTCTATTTCGTGTATCGTAAAGTGTTTTCTCATTGGCTTAGCTAGACAGTGTCATTTCTATTGTCTTGGTCGTCTGTATCTGGGTCCTAGCTGTATACCAAGCTAGGTGGTACCCTTACTCTGTATCTCCCGTGATGAGGCCATTGTGATAGCCTTGGTGCAGAGGCCACTTCGTTTGTTTTGTACATTTGCCTCTCAACATTTTAAAATAAAAATTTGAAAAAGATGTTGGGACCATTTACAGACTAAAATTAGTCTTTTTAAAACCCAAAGTTGAAAGAAAAACACGAGGCTCTTCAATGAAGGGACCCGTTTACAAACCAAACAAGGTGAAAGTTCACTTTGGCACCCTAATTTTTAAAAGGAAAACCTATAGCTAGGAAAATTAAAGATAAGAGGATTCCAATAAGATAAAAATTAAAAGCTAAGCCTAGGGTTCGGTAAGGGAGCTCCTGTATTGTGTCACTGCGGCCTGCGAGGTTCGCATGGACGAGAAGACCTCGGGTATCCTACGATGAGTGGGTGGTGATGACGTGGTAATTGATGTTGGTGCGGCTGTAGGCGAGTGGTAGACTTCCCTAGAAAAGTGTGAGGTCCCCCAACCCCGAGAAGATTGGGGGCGACTTTGATAGATGGCCTTCCTTTATTCTCCTTTTCCATTGACAACACCCTACTCTGTTTCCACAAAGTAGAGAGACGAGCAACAGAAGAGGGGAAGTCCTCTATCCATCGTTTACGTGGTTATAAGGGTCATACGCCACAAGCCAGGTCGATAATCTAGGATTCTAATGAAACTGTTTTCTAACATAAAGATGAAATCCCATTGACATATTTAGAATCCATAAACAACGCCTTTTCTCCCACGTTTAAGAGTCACGGCCGTCATCCATAAACCATAAATATGATATGAGATTTACTCTAAATTAAATAGTAATTTTATGTCATGTAGATTTGGGCCATCTTAACTCTTGGCACAATGAGTCTCTAATTTCACTTCTCTTAATAAGAGGGCGTTGAGAGTTTCTCGACTAATCGAGACCACCCATCCTTGACTGGAAACCTGAGCCAGCCCCCACTTTCCATCCCACACTCATACTTTTTATCTTGTTTTCTAATTACTACCACACTATTTTACATATACAAACAGTGTTCCTTAATTAATTTCAAACACAGATTCTTTTATACAACCCTTCAACAATACCAAAACAATTCAAACAAAGCCTAATGAAGACAGCCCTATATTCAACAAAAATAACTTTTCCAATTTCTCATGACTTTACCTCTACCCGTGGACTTCCTCTGTCTAACCAACAGAGCCTTTGCAAAGGATTTATTTGCTAACCGTGAATTGCGCAACCTTCCCATCTCGCTAACCGTGAGGCATCCCGCTAACCACGAGGCTTCTTGCTAACCGCTAGGCATCCCGCTATCCGCGAGGCATCGAGGAACAAAAGAGAGCCGATAACCTCAGCTTAATCTCCGCTAACCGCGGAATCATTTCGCTACCCGCGAGGAACACAAGATATTCTTTCAAAAAGTTTTTTCTTTAAATGATTCTTCAAACATGATCAATCAATTCTTAATATCAATCAGAATCCACTTATCAAACAACAACAATTTGTTAAGCAATAATAATTCAACAAGCAGCGACAATTTATCAAACAGTTCTTTCACTAATCTATGAAAACATATGCTTGTTTCTTGTGAAGAATTACGTTTCTCGGACGGTTTAAGGGAATCCCTATGCTTAGCTTCCCAAGTCAACATGAATAGCAATGCAGAATTATAAATTTGTCTTACCGGATTAGCGACATGTTCGATTACCTCCCTTGTTTGAGGCTGGACGACTTTGTCTTCTTCCGCAACCAATACCTCCGCTTGAGCAACATTTGGAGTAGTTGATGCCTCCTCTGTACCTTCCTTGGAGGTGGAGCAACATGAACGCCCTTCGATCTTCGAGTCACTCGCTTCGGGACCATCCTATCGATGTAGAGAAGAGGGAAAGAGAGAAAGAGAACTCAAGAATTTCAAGGAAACACGATGATGGTAGAGAAAGACTTGGAGATGGAGATGGCTTGAAGGTAAGAGCTCAAGGGAGAGAGATTGAGGGAGAGAAGGTTACTCCGACGTCAAGGCAAGAGAGCTTCTTCTTCTGAGAGTGTGTGTCTGTCCCTTGAATGTGAGGGGAGAGGGGTCTATATAGGCTCTCAAGGCCAGCTAAGAATAGAGGGATAAGTTCGCGTACGTTCACGGCTCCTTTTCTTTCGTGGACACGGTTCGATGCACGATTTTGGTTCTCTAATTTAGAAGAATCTTGGGCTCTAAGACAAGAACTCTAAACTTAACTCCCTCCTTTTTCTTTCTTAAAAATACTCCTCCTTTCCTAAAATTGCTCCTTCTTTCCCAAGAGTCAACTCTTATCTCTAGTTACAATCTTGAAGCTTAAATTTTCCATCAACCTTATTGTTTTCAACTGAAAGGGTCATTATTAATAGTTCTAAAGTCCAATTTTTGATCCAATCATTCCATTAGAATGCTCTTTGACTTAATAAAATGTAAGCCTCAAATATTTGCAAAGTAAATGAAATACTTTTTTTGAAGAATGTTGGGTACATTACACAAAGCAAGATTCCCCTCTGGATGCTTTGGCCAGTCGCTTGCGCGGCCCCATCCTTGCTCTCCCCCCTTCTTCTTTTTTTTGGACGAGGTGGAGGTCACCCCTCCTTGGCCCTGCTGGTCTGAAACAACGATCCTTGTTCTTTCCTATCGTTGGCTCGTCATTGACTTTGCAGGGAGGATTTTGTGGCAGTGTCTCTGTCCCTTGTGGCATGCTTTGTCGTGGGCAGCTCGGTAGCGGCAGGTGCGAGGCTCACCCTTAACAACTCGATACCAAGTATGGTTCTCTTGGATCTTTGCGTACCTCTTGCTTCTCCATGGCGGTGTGTGGTGATTTTGGTTTTCTTTTTTGTTGAAGGGTCTCTTGAGGCATACGGATGGCTGGTGGCACCGACTTCAGTATGGTGGCAACTCAGGTCCGGCTCGGGTGATGGGGACTATGGGTCCTGCCCTTGTTGAGGTGATATGGTTGGTCGTGTTGTCGAGGGTGGCACCCTAATCAGTCGATGTACTAGTAGATGTGATACATTTTAGGGTCTTTTTGTGTTTGGTTCTCTTGATGCCCTGGCTCGATTTGTTGAGTAGGGCTCCCCATGTAAATTTTTTGGATTTTTAATTTACTCACCCATCTATTGTGGGTTTTGCCAAGAAAAGAGAGATAAAAATAGACCTAAGCCTACCGTGTGCACACATGTCCTCACTAGCTTAGTTTGATATAAGGGTTCAAAATATGCTCAAAGATTGCACACTTCTCCCTATGGCCTTATGGAGGTCAATAAGGTGAAAGGTGGTGCACATTGGCATTTCAAAACAAAATCAAATGAAAAAAGTAAAATAAAAATAAAAAAAGTAAAGAGACCCATTGAAAAACTAAGGATTTAACTTTTATTTTTCCATACTCACAATCGCGAGTGTATAGATTGAATTAGCATAGCAAAAACCAATACAAGCTCCTCACATCCTAGCACATGAGCATCTAGTACAACCAAAAAAGCCTACTACAAGGGATCAAATAGGATTCACATATCCTTGCTCATGATCATTAGGCAACTACCATAAAAAATTACAAGGAAATAAGACAGCCACCATGGGCGTCATGAGGAAACCAAACCCAAAGACCACAAAAACGAGAAAGAAGACATACGATTGCATATGGGGGAGCCTAAGACTCCATCAACAAATGGGAGAGAACAAACTGATGCCAAGGCATAAACAAAAACCACCAATCCTAAATTGAGAGGCAAGCATTTTGGGCTAAAAAGGCACCTTCCTTCTCCAGCTAATGATGCCATGATGCTTAGCAAATCTGTCACCTCTATGGCTCGCCTCATTGAGCCTTGACAAACTAAAACAAGAGAATATTTTCATGATTTCATAAGAAAAGGCAGATCTCTAAGTGAGACGTGGTGCTGGCACTGTGGCATATCTGATCGCTTGGAGGCAGGCCACGAGCAATAGCAGGTAGAGTTTTTAGTTGGAGCTTGCATGTGTGCGTGGTGGGTAGGTGTGGCGGGTCTTCCTGACCGCACGCTGGTGCTTTGCCTGCCTTGCTTAATACTAAGTATGCGTGCCTAGGATTGTAGCACTGACAGGTGCAGGTTTCACAAGGGTTCGTTCTTTATCTCCCCAAGGTGGTTGGTCATCCTTCAAAGCGCTTACTATCTCATACATCATGGTTGTTGTTCTCTTTGAGCGGACTTTTAATCCGGCTTACGGCTGATTCACATAAGAAAAAAACTAGAGTGCTTCGTTAGCCGCAGAGTCCGAGGGTAAGAGAAAACAATAACCTCTAGAAGACAAAAACTTGGGGGGCGGGGGGGGGGGGAGAGAGAGAGAGAGAGATGTATATTTTTTATTATCGTCCTGGATGGACAAATATGACCTGTAGGACCAAAGGTACATGTGAGATGTACCCTCATAGTATAGTGAATTTTGGGCACACGCACCCTATCAAAGTTATCAAAATTTGGATACTCAAGAGCTTTTGCCAACATGATCATTCTGTTTGCTCTAAAGTTGAAGGTTACATCTGCATCACAATCAACAATTGGACCAACAGATTTGCCATTTTGGCCACAAAACAAATTATGGAGGACAGTATTGGCCATTGAATTTTGGATTATCTGCCTTCCATTGCATAAGAGCTTCTATATCACTCTTGAACTTGTGAGGAGATTCTCCCAGAACTTATGCATCCAAGCCTCTTTTTACCACATTCCAGTCATTCTATTTAACAAAGTCCCAACAAAACTAACTCTTCAACACTGCATTGCAGACCCAAATCAAAGTGAAACAATCAACAACGACAATTTCTATTGATCTTGTCTTGGCTCTTAAGGTGTTTGCATGGATGCATTAAGACCCATATTGAAATCTTACCAAGCTCTTTCAAACCAAAGGCAACTGTCGGTATTTGGTAATCACAAGGTACCTCATAGCGATCCATAGTTACATGCATACGCCCCCTCCAGATGCCGGTGAGGCATCCACTCCTTGTTGCTGTAACTCTTCTAAATCTTTCTCGAGCAAAATATTGGAAACTATATATGCCATTTCAATACTTCTCAAGTCAAAATATTTATGAAAGGATGAAAGGATGAGAATGAGAGAGAGAGAGAGAGAGAGAGAGAGAGAGAGAGAGAGAGAGAGAGAGAGAGAGAGAGAGAGATAGAGAGATAGAGAGAGAGAGAGAGGCTACCAATTGCCGTGGTTCAGAGGTGTACCTAGAAAGAATGAGATACCGATCGTAGTGCTTCAAAGGGGTACCTTGCAGAAAACCACGAGGAGGGTTAGAGCTTTGTCAAGCTCAATGTTCATAATCATACAAGATGTCAATGTTATTAGTCCTCCCCAATTTTTATAATACAAGGGAACGTGCCATTCCCACAGCAGCGTGCAATTCTCAGTGTGTTATTAACTGCGTTCGCAGTGTCAAATATGTCAAAAATCACAGAATGATAAGGCTTACTCACCACGCGATTGAATGTCTATCGTCGATGCACCTTGCATCAACGATGATGGGCATCTCCTGCTCTTAACCCGTTGCAAGAGACGACAATGGAGGATGAAGGAGATAGGCTTGTGACTATTTGGGTGGAGGAACTTTAGGAAGAAGCGGAAATTTTTATATTTCAGCTTCTGTCAATTGAGAGTCCATCAAAATTCACTCGTCGCTTCATACGTCCAGATCTGGTGGAAGCAAAAAGGATGGTGCTCAACTGTGAAAGGCACATTAGCAGTGGGTGATCAATATCAACTGGTGTAAAGAGTTAAAACCAGATTATTTCTGCCATCTGTACTATATGTACTCTTTTTCTGATTAGTTCCAAACTCAAGTTTGGAAATTTGAAAACACCATAGAACAAATCAATCTCGTCCTTCATGTGCATAACCTGCTAACACCATAGTCCATGTTGTCAAGTAGTGTTTTGGACTCATCAAGCTTGCCACATTGCCAAGCACAAAATGTTTCTGTAACAGCCCCACAATAGCCCCTATTTGCATAAGTGATTGCATTTGGAGAGGTGCCCTCACTTTGCATCTTTTGGAAACAGCCCAGGGCTCCATGGCATTCCGGATAGAAATCTCCTCAAGCACTCTTTGGTGCTTTCCCAAGAACAACACATTTCACATACGTGATCATTGCTCCTACGTAGTGCCACATGCTTTCAAGATGCAAGCATATGTGATTACATCATAAGACATGCCCTCGCTTTGCATCTTGAAAACAGGCAGGCAGCCAGAGCTGCCTGGTCTTGTCACTGTTGGGCAATGAGATGCACTTCAAGACACGACATTCCGGACATCAAGGCAGTGTTACATGCATTCAAGACAAAAGCGTAGGTGATTGCATTTGGAGAGGTGCCCTCACTTTGCATCTGTTGGAAACAGCACAAGGCTCCATGGCGTCCCACGGATCGAGAAAGACCTCGAGAAAAGTGTTCAGAGTGGTGTTAGGTGCGGGTGTTGGAGTGTGCATCTACCCACCCTTCTCCCCATCAATGCGAATGTTCTTTGTGATACATAAGCTTTTCCTTGTGGACTAATTGATCTTTTCTCATGTTCTAGCCAACTTCTCACTATGCTGACAATGCAAAACCTTTTTGGAATCAGCCGACAGATTTTGTGGAACCAATGCGCGTGCGGGGAATATAATTTCAAGATCTTGTTTGTTGCATAAAGGGCCACTGTGCTCAGGCCAGAATGGCCAAACCCCATCTCACTAACCTTAACTTAATATTAATTTTATCTATATACACACAATTAAAGAATAAGGGTATGGTGTGTTGCTGCAGAGCTCCATCCACTACTGTGTACTCTCCTCTCTCACTCCTCTCTGTGACGTGCAAACATTGCATTCTCGTCACTTAATTTGTTTGCTTTGTGGATGCTTGGTATCCCCAACAACAAATTTATTGAGCATTTCCACTTGCATTAACCCATCAGCCAGATCCTGTCTTATTCCACTTGCATTAACCCAGCAGCCAGATCTTGTCTTATTCTAAGTTGCATTTTTTATTCTCATGCATTCAATATGTTCTACCTCCTGTTGCATCCTAGCAGCTGCATAAATATTAATCATTAAGACATATGCTGCCCCATAATGTCGGTCTAGTTGGACTACACGCTCAAAAGAAAACTTTCCAAGCTTGACATTTTTCCATTGTCGGCAAGCACCTAGAAGGGAGACCCAAACTGGACGATGATCAGACGACGGCATCATTGTAATTACTCTCATTGCTTTGTCAAAGAGCCTTGTACGTCCCAAACGATCAACCATGCAAGTATAGTGTTCTTTGTTTGGTGCAATGTCATGTTTTTCCCTCATGTTATCAAAATGCATCTGACCCTCATCGACTAAACTTGACTGGCTACATGCATAGAGCACATTGACATAAGTGATTGCATTCGGGGAAATGCCATCCTGTTGCATGCATTGAGAATAGTCCAGATCTTCGTTGGCCCGCCCTTGCTGGGCATAGCCTCCTATAAGTGCAGTCCAAAAAACTACATTTGGGGAGAAACCCTCCCTCCGCATTCGCTGAAAACACCCCTTAGCTTCCTAGCCTTGCCCCTATCGGGCATATCTTGCAATCAGTGCATTCCAAAAGACTTCATTCCAGACAGAAAGCTGGTCAAGAACTTGTTGTGCTTTCAAAAGTACACCACACTTGGCATACATGTCAACCAAAGCATTGCCAAGCATGACATCTTTTTGTAACAGCCCCTGCCTAACAATCTCATCATGACTTTGCTTGCCCATGATAGCGTTTTGCATAATGCCACATGCCTTCAAAACACAAGCAAGGTGACCGCATCCCGAGAGAAGCCCTCACTTTGCATTCGACGAAAACAAACAAGCACTTCCTGGCCCTGATCTTGTTGGGCATATCCTGCAATCAATGCATTCCAAGAGACTACATCCCGGACATAAAGCTCGTCAAGAAATTGTTGTGCTTTGGAAAGTACACTACACTTGGCATACATGTCAACCAAAGCATTACGAAGCATGACAGTTTAGTGCAACAACCCCCGACTAACAAGCTCATCATGAATTTGTTTTCCTGTGTCAACGTCTTTCAAAGTGCCACATACCTTCAAAATGCAAGCATAGGTGACTGCATCTGGAGAGAAGCCCTTGCTTCGCATCTGCTGGAAACATCCCAATGCTTCTTGGCCCTGCCCCTGTTGGGCATAACCTGCAATCAATGCATTCCAAGAGACTGCATCTCGATCAGGAAGCTCATCAAGAACTTGTTGAGCTTTCAAAAGTACACCACACATGGCATACATGTCAACCAAAGCAATGCCAAGCATGACAGTTCTTTTCAACAGCCCCTGATTGACAATCTCATCGTGAATTTGTTTGCCCATATCAATGTCTCGCATAATGCCACATGCCTTCAAAATGCAAGCATAGGTGGCTGCATCTGGAGAGAAACCCTCACTTCGCATACAATGGAAACAATTCAAAGCTTCCTGGTCTTGGCCTTGTTGGGCATATCCTGCAATTAATGTAGTCCAAGAGATGACATCTCGGTTGGGAAGCTCGTCCAAAACTTGTTGTGCTTTCCAAAGTACACCACAATTAGCATACATGTATATCGAGGCATTGCCAAGCATGACATTCTTCTCCAACAACCTCTGACTAACAATCTCATCATGAATTTGTTTGCCCAGATCAACGTCTTGAATAATACCGCACGCCTTCAAGGAACAAGTATAGGTGACCGTATCCGAAGAGAGGCCCTCGCTTCGCAAGCGATGAAAACAGCCCAGAGCTTCGTGACCCTACCCATGTCGGACATATCCTGCAATAAGTGTAGTTCAACCGATGACATCCCGGATTGGAATCTCATCAACAACTTGTTGTGCTCTGACAAGTGCATCGCACTTAACATACATACTGACCAACAAGCTCTGTAAGCACGTGTCCTTCTCAAGTAACCCACTAGCGCAAATCTTCGCATGTATCTTATTGCCTTGGCACAAATCCTCCTTCTTAGCACAGGCTTTTAATGTGGTCATCCAAGGTAGTCTTATTATTTTCGAGTGTGTGTCATTGTCTTCATCTCCATATTTCACTTATGTGATTTTGTGAGGGCATTGAGAGATTCTTAGTGAAAGCGAAATGAGTGTGACTATGGGAACCTCCGAACTAAGATCGAATTGCTGGTAAGAGTTGGCAGTTGGTAGCTTTTGACGGCTTAGTTTTTTTTAGAGGTTTTCAGTGCTGGGGTTTTTTTAAAAAAAGAGAAGCTACGTGGGCTAAGGACAGCCCAAGGATTCGCGTTCACTGAGAATCTCTCAATCCCCTCACAAAGTCACATAAGTGAAATGAGTGTGACTATGGAAACCTCCAAACTAAGATCGAATTGCTGATAAGAGTTGGTAGTTGGTAGCTTTTGATGGTGTAGTTTATTTTAGAGGTTTTCAGCGCTGGGGTTTTTTTTTTAAAAGAGGAGCTACGTGGGCTAAGGACAGGCCAAGGATTGGGAATTGCTGATAAGAGTTGGCAATTGGTAGCTTTTGACGGCGTAGTTTTTTTTTAGAGGTTTTCAGTGTTGGGGTTTTTTAAAAAAAAAGAGGAGATACGTGGGCTAAGGACAGGCCAAGGATTCGCGTTCACTGAGAATCTCTCAATCCCCTCACAAAATCACATAAGTGAAATGAGTGTGACTATGGGAACCTCCAAACTAAGATTGAATTGCTGATAAGAGTTGGCAGTTGGTAGCTTTTGACGGCGTTGGTACAACTAAAGTTGGTCGAAGCTAGCAAGTGTTCTATGCCAGGCAAAGGGTGCAGTCGAGTGCAGTGCAGAAGGCTAGGGTAGGTGCCAAGGCCCTTGGCAACCAAAGGATAGCGGGAAAGTATGCCTAATGCGGTTTTTTAGGCCAAACGTGCTATGGAATGGTCGAGATGGGATGGTAGGTGAAAATTTCCAAAATGCCAAGTCAAAGCTCTAGAATGTAGAGTTCAGCGTGCTCTAGAAGCCGGTCCAGACGGCTCGTCAAACGGAGCCCCGGTGCTCAAGATATTGTAGTTTAAAGAAAGAGTGTGTAGCAGATCCCCGACGGACAGGGCAGCTGGGGACAGGTGTCCCGGGTTGGTGTCAGTGTATATGTGTGTAGAGCTCAAGTTGTGGAGCATGCCTGTCTTCTCGAAATGCGAATCAGAGCTATGGTTAACAAAATATGGCCATTAGAAGATTTTTCGGGGGTCGGGTCTGAGCCCACTTGGCTGCATTGGGGGACGTGCCATTTAGCAGTTTTTCGGCCTCGCCAAGATTCTCGGTCAAAGGGTGTACCATATGGAGCTAGTCGGAATCGACTACACGTCAATCGGGTGCTTAATCGACAAGATACGACAAGACGAAGTTGGGAGCATTTGGGCAGTGGACAATTGCAGATGATTTTTTACGTTTTTTATGGCCTTGGATAGTGAACTCTGGGGAACCAGAATACAGTGGCCAGTGACCGATAAAGTGGGGACCCGATACCGCTTTGCGATTTGGTGATTGGATCACCTGGAGATGTACGGCAAACATGGCAAGTTAAGGAGGGAACAAATGAGCACAGGGAGGTTTTTGTTGAGGGAAAAAAAAAAAAGATTTCAAGCCCTTGAGGGCATTTCAATTGAAGGCTGCCACGTGGCGCGGACTTACTCCCGCATGCGCCGTAAAGCACAAGCGGCCAGGGACAGGGCGTGCGCCCTTTTGTAGACATGTGAAGCAAGAAGGCTCCTTGGGGGCTCGTGGGCTATGGCGTGAGCGCCTTGTTGGGGTATAAAGCCCAATATGGTCGCACAGGTAAGTGGGCGGGCCGCTAGGTATGTACACATATTCTTTTGTAAAAACCTAATAAAACTCACTATGCTCTACACATTACAGTAGAGCGAGTTCACCATATCGTCGTGCTCTTCTTCTCGCACTCTCTCTCGCGTCGCACTTCCGCTGGTACTCCTTCAAGTGGTATCAGAGCTCAGATCGAGGCTCAGGGCAGCATTTGCAGGTAACCAGAGTCACCTGCTCAGATTGGAGCGAGATTCGACAGGCGAAGACATGGCCCCAAATCTTGTGGGCGAGCCCAAAGGGCTCGGTGTTCTCAGAATTTCATTCTGAGGTCAACTCGGCCACCGTTCGGCTTCGACAAAGTTCTGCGCAGGCCATTTTTGACTACGTGGTCTCAGCGGGTGCAGATCCGACTCTGCAAATTTGGGGTTTCGGCCTACGACTGCAGGTGCTGAGGATATCGGCACTCCCAGAGTGTTGATTTGTGGCTGTCTACACATCGAAGGACGGCTCACAGTTCTTGGAGGCGTGTCACATACGACACGGGCCCATATACACACAGACTGTAGCGACATTCACTAGTTCATCAGGTAGCTTGTGTTTGCTGCTTGATATTCCAGATTTCATCCTGACATTGCAAGTACTTCCACATGGGATGTATTGTCAGAGATGATGTATGTCTGTTGAGGGTTTGCTGGCTGTGAGTCACGCAGCAAACAACCGCCGCAGCAGTTACAAAATATAGTGGGAAATTTGTGGATGTATGACTTTGTGGGAAGTCTATGTACTGTCAGATTTACTGCAGCCTTTGTTGAGGGTAGAGTGAGGTTTTATTGAGCTGGGGGATTCTCGAATGTTGAGATCCTTTCGGTGATACAGGTCTTGGAGCGATCCCTCGAGCACCCTTAGATAGGTAGCTAGGATGTATTGACTGTGAGTTAGACAGTTGGGATTGCATCTTTGCTTTACTACCGTTGAGGCATTGTCGCAGTCTATGCTTACAGGAAAGTGACAGGACAGTGAGAGACAGTATAGGTGCAGGATAGGTTTACCCACAACTTACAGTGTTAGAGAGACAATGGTTTTTTGAGTTGTTTTTTGGTATGTTTTTGAGTACACCAGAGCCATTTTACAAAGGAGACTCTGCCGAAATTTATGCAGAATCTGAAGCTTTCTTGGTTCATTTGACAGGTTGATATTGGTTCAGAGGTCAGTTTACAGGGGAAACTCTGCCGAATTTTTCCCAAGAAAGTAAACTACTGTGAAGGGTAGCTATGGCTGGATCACATGACACTGCTCTTTACAATATCAAGAAGCTGGATGGAACCAATTTCCCATTGTGGAAGAAGTAGATTTGGCACGTGTTGGTACAAAAGAAGCAAATAAAACCTATAAAGCTCAAGGGGATAAAACCAGAAGATATGGACGAAGATGAATGGAGCGAAATGGATGAATTGGCACTTTCTACCATTATGCCGACTTTGGCAGAAAGCGTTTACTTCAATGTAGCAGACGAGATGTCGGCTTATCAAGCATGGTTAAAGCTGAGTGATCTTTATGAGAAGCAGAGTGCAGCTTCACAGGTATACTGGCTTAAGAAGCTTGTTGACTTGAAGATGAAAGAAGGGACACCTATGTCCAATCATTTGAATGAATTCAACACAATCTACAGTCAATTGTCAGCTCAAGGTGTCAAGTTTGATGAACCTGTTAGAGCTATGTTCCTGTTGATCACATTGCCAGAAAGTTGGGACACTTTTCGCACAACTTTGAGAAATTCTGCACCTCCACATGGTTTGAACATAGCAGGTGTAGAAGGAAGTCTGCTTACTGAAGAAACCAATAGAAAGACAATGGACAAAGGAAAAGGAACAACCTTAGTTGTCAGGGGAAGGACCAAAGAAAAGTACAAACATGGAAAGACGGATCAGTCTCGTAGCAAGTCCCACAGTGCTAAAGGCAAAAGTGACATAGAATGCTACCATTGTGGCAAGAAGGGTCACATGAAAAGAGACTGCAGAGAATGGAAAGCAGAAAAAGGCAAAGAGAAAGCTGAAGACCATGGTGAGAAGAACAAGTCCTCAGTGAAGATTCAAGAAATAAATGTGACAAACACTGTTGCAGAGGATGACAGTCTACTGTCAGGAGACATCTACTTCTTGAAGAATACAATGGACTCAGCTCTTCTTACAGCATCTGATGGAAATGCACTGAGTGACTGGATTATAGACTCAGGGGCATCACTTCATGTGTCTCCAAACAAGCAGTGTTTTACCTCTTATGTGACCACTAAAGATCATGTTCGGCTAGGCAATGGGCAGACATGTGAGATCTTAGGTGTTGGAGATGTTCAATTGAAGTTTCAGAATGGCTCTTCTTTCACGCTGAAGAATGTGAGACATATTCCCACAATTACAAAGAGCTTGATCAGCACAGGTTTACTTGATGATGATTGGCTACGTCACCACTTTTGGACAGAACATGTGGAAGATATCCAAGGGTTCTATGACAGTAGCACATGGAGTAAAGTCTGGAGGACTTTACACGATTTATGTATCAAATGTCTCTAAAAATGTAATCAATGTAACCGAGCAGCCGAACGTTTCTTTGTGGCATAGCCAGTTAGGACATATGTCCAAGAAGGGAATGGAAATCTTGTCTCGTTTTGGTTATTTGCCTGGCTTGTCATTTAATGATTTTGAATTCTGTGAACATTGTCTGTATGGTAAGCAAACACAACAGCCACATAAGCATAGAAGCAGTAGAAGAGATACACAGTTGGCACTTGTTCATAGTGATTTGTGTGGACCTATGCGTAACCTATCTCTAGGGGGAGCTTCTTACTTTATGACATTTATAGATGATTACTGGAGGAAAGTATGGGTTTACTTTCTCAAGCACAAGGATGAAGCGTTTAGTGTTTTCAAAACATTTGTGACACTTGTGGAGAATCAGAGTGGCAAGAAGCTTAAATGCTTACGTACTGACAATGGTGGAGAGTATGTTTCAAAGGCCTTTCAGGACTTTTGTGAGTCAAAAGGTATAAAACGTGAACTTACTGCTCCTTACAATCCTCCTCAAAATGGTGTTGCTAAGAGGATGAATAGGACCATACAAGAGAAGGTCAGAAGTATGTTGTCTAATGCACAACTGCCAAATGGGTTTTGGGCTGAAGCTGTATCAACAGCTATTCATCTTATAAATAGATCTCCTAGCAAGGTTTTGCAGAAGGATTCAGTGCCAGAGATGGTATGGTTAGGCAAAATGCCCTCATACAAGCATCTCAGAGTCTTTGGCTATGAGGCATATACTCACGTTCCAAAGGAATTTAGGAACAAACTTGAGCCAAAGAGTAGAAAGTGCATCTTTCTAGGCTATGGTAATTCTGGTGAGATGGGGTATAGACTTTGGGATCCCGAATCCAGAAAGGTTATCCGCAGCAATGATGTTCACTTTAATGAAGCCAAATATCATTCTAAACCAGAGAGGGTTGAGGAGATTAGAAGAGTTGTCTTCCAAGAAGATGGACTTGCACGTGCAAGACAAAATGTCAGGGCTCAAGAGGAGCAAGGACA
The DNA here is from genome assembly GCF_014529385.1 of Adiantum capillus-veneris. Classification (NCBI taxonomy): domain Eukaryota; kingdom Viridiplantae; phylum Streptophyta; class Polypodiopsida; order Polypodiales; family Pteridaceae; genus Adiantum; species Adiantum capillus-veneris. The sequence goes on from NC_140947.1 coordinate 128,335,694, forward strand.
GGATAGATTGGAACCACAGGTTGTGGCTGAGCCTGAGCCACCTATTGTGCGTAGATCTGGACGTATCATGCGACCTCGTGATAGGTTTGTTCCATCTATGAACTATGTCATGTTGACTGATTGCAATGAGCCTTCATGTTACAAGGAAGCAGTGCAAATGAAGGACTCCGGGAATTGGCAATTGGCCATGCAGTCAGAGATGATAGCTCTGCATAAAAACCAGACATGGAAGCTGGTTAAATTACCACAGGGCAAAAAGGCTCTACCTTGTAAATGGGTTTACAGGTATAAGATCACCGCTCATGATAGTCAGCCAAAGTACAAAGCAAGGCTTGTTGCCAAGGGCTTTAAGCAAGAACAAGGCATTGAATTTGATGAAGTTTTCTCTCCGGTGGTCAAGATGACTACATTGAGATGCTTTCTTGCATTGGTTGCCATATTAGATTTGGTGTTGCACCAAATGGATGTCAAGACAGCGTTCTTGCATGGTGATTTAGATGTGGAAATTTACATGCAGCAACCAGAAGGGTTTGTTGAGAAAGGCAAGGAAGATTTGGTATGCCAATTGTTAAAGAGTCTTTATGGCTTAAAACAATCACCGAGGGCATGGTACCATAAGTTCCACAAGTTTATGCTTTCTCAAGGCTACAAACGTAGTGAGTTCGATCACTGTCTATATACAAAGAAGGCTAAGGATGGAAGTTGGCTGATCCTTATTTTGTATGTGGATGACATGTTGATTGCTGGCAAGCACTTGGAAGAAATTTCAGCTTTGAAGTCAAAGATGGCAAAATCATTTGACATGAAAGACATGGGTGAGGCAAGTCATATACTTGGTATGCACGTTGAGAGAGACAGATCAAAGAAGTTGATTTGATTATCTCAAACAGAGTATATTGACAAGGTTTTGCAACGTTTCAATATGGAGAAGGGAAAGGCATTGAGTGTTCCATTGCCACCATATGTGAAACTTAGCAAACAAGATTGTCCTGTGTCTGAGGAAGAACATGCTGAAATGGATAAGATTCCATATGCGTCTGCAGTGGGTAGTTTAATGTATGCAATGATTGCTACTCGCCCAGACATTGCATTTGCAGTGGGAGTAGTAAGTCGATACATGTCAAACCCAGGCAAGAAACATTGGGAGGCAGTGAAAGGAATATTGAGATACTTGAAAGCTACAAAGAGTATGCGTATATGCTATGGGAGTCAGGAGCTAAGTGTAAAGGGTTTTACAGACTCGATTATGCAGGTGACTTAGACAACCGAAGGTCTACGTCAGGGTATGTCTTTACATTGGCTGGTGGAGCAGTATCATGGCGTTCTAGATTACAAGATTGTGTTACTCATTCTACTACAGAGGCTGAATATGTTGTAGCATCAGAGGCATGCAAAGAATCAATTTGGCTTAATCGACTAGTAACAGATTTGGGAATCAAAGAAGAGATGTCTGTGTTATATCGTGATAGTCAAAGTGCTATACAATTGGCTCACAATCCAGTTTATCACTCAAAGACAAAGCATGTGGATTTGAAGTATCATTTCATCAGGGAAATGCTCGAGGATAAGCAACTTCAGCTTGTCAAAGTTCACACCACAGAAAATCCTGCTGATCTACTTACAAAAGGACTTCCCTCACAGAGCTTTGCGCATTTTCGCAAGCAGTTAGGTGTAGGGTAGTACATCACTTCTCTACATCTCTTGTATATTAGCTTGTAAAGTAGCTTCTCTCACACTTAAAGTACAGGTAAGTGGGCGGGCCGCCACGTATGTACACATATTCTTTTGTAAAAACCTAATAAGAACTCACTATGCTCTACACATTACAGTAGAGCGAGTTCACCATATCGTCGTGCTCTTCTTCTCGCACTCTCTCTCGCGTCGCACTTCGCTCGTACTCCTTCACACCTGTGGCGCTGCGCAGGCGGAGACACCGGTGGTTTTGGCGTCAGTTGGCGGCGGCCCAGGCGGCGCGCCCGCGGCCGGGGAAGTGTGTACGATGATCGCCGGTGATGACATGGCAGCCCCTTTGGGGGGGATGGTCCCGCACCCCGAATTTTGGAGGAAGAGGGTAGGGGGCAATAGCGACGTCGCTATTGCCTCCCCCCCTCAGGTAAGAGTTGAGTCCCGCGGCATAGAGAGAGAGAGAAAAGATGGACATTGCAAAGGGCGTCCGGGCCAAGAAAATGCAAAGGTAAGAGGGACCGGATAAAGGGGAGAATCAAAGGTGAGCAAGGGCAAAGGGCATAGTCGTCCGGGCAAATCAAACGGTGAAAAGCCAAGCCAAGTGCAAGGCCAAAGAGGACAAAGAGGAGCCGGATAAGGAGTGAAGGTCAAAGTCAAATATTGAGCAGTGTAAGGCTAAACCAAAAGAGGGCAAAAGTGAAAAAATAAAAAATAAAAAATGAAGAGCCTAGGGGGCAATAGCGACGTCACTAATGCCCCCCTCCCAAGTGCAAAGAGTGAAGAAGAAAGAGATAGAGCAAAGCGGTGCCCTCTTTCTCAAAAGATACCAATTCAAGGTGCCAGGTGGACCTATTAAATTGTAAATTCCCAAATTAAAGTTCCCCCTATAAAAGTAAAAAATGAATCAAATTTGGGGCTTTTGTTGGCCTTTTGAGGTGCCGTTTGAAGCCTGCAAAGTAGAGTTCTCTAGCAAGCTAGCCCCTTTGTAACTTTTGCTTGAAAATGGCCATGGTGATGGCATTGCAAGCCGGTGTATGTGTTTTTTGAAGTGCAATCAAACCACAGTTGCCTCCCATGCTATTGTTTCCCCTTTCCCCCTTCTCTTTCTCCTGCTTTCATGTCCCTCCTCGGTGCCGGCTGTGTGGAAGTGTGTGCCCCCCCGGACCGACGGTGTTTTGAGTGAGAGAGTGAGATTGAGTGGTTGTGTGTGTGTGTGTAAGGGCGGAGATAGACAGTGGTAGTAGGCGTATCTGGTGTGGTGGTTTGTAGAGTGTGTGAGCAGTGGCAATCCAGCAGGCGGTGGTCTGCTAGTGTGAGTTGTATGTTTGAAGGTGTTTTCTGAGAGGATAGGGGTGCTGTGAATGCCCTGAGCTATAGAGAGGCCCTTTTGTTTGTGCTGGGCGTGTTCCCCCATTCCCCCTCTCCAGCGTAGTTTTTTTTAGAGGTTTTCAGCACTTGTTTTTTTTTCTATAAAATAGGAGCTATGTGGGCTCAGGACAGGCCAAGGATTTGGAATTGCCCACTACGCTAACGAAGTAACAAAAAGTAAGCTAACTAGCCATGAGTGAATTTTTGTGAAGTGCTTTCCTCAGAGCTTTGTCCTGAAGGACGGATCACACCGGCCTCCATCCCATGGATAGCTCGCACAAGCTCTCCTATGCCGAGGTGGTAGTGGGGATGCAAGGGAAATTAGAGAACCACCACGAGCGTCATGAGGAAACCAAACACAAAGACTGCAAAACAAGAAAGAAGACATACTATCGCATATGGGGGAGCCTAAGACTCCATCACCAAATGAGAGAGAACAAACTGATGCCAAGGCACAAACAACAACCACCAATCCAAAATTGAGAGGCAAACATTTTGGACTAAAGGGGGAGCCTCGCACCTTCCTTCTCCAGCTAATGATGCCATGATGCTTAGCAGATGTGTCACCTCTACTGCTCGCCTCGTCGAGCAAGAGCATTGACAAACTAAAACAAAGAGAATATTTTCATGATTTCATAAGAAAAGCAAGATCTCTAAGAGAGACGTGCTGTAGGCACTATGTCATCTCTGATCTCTTGGAGGCAGGCCATGGGCGGTAGTAGACAGAGTTCCAACTAGAGCTTACATGGATGCGTGGTGGGTCTTCCTGGCTGCGGGCTGTTTCTTAGCCTGTCTTGCTTGATACTAAGCAAATCTAAGGCATGGGAGGTCTATGTGTGCCTAGCATTGTAGCACTGAAAGGTGCAGGTTTTGCAAGGGTTTGGTTGGAATCGTGTTGATTATCTCCCAAAGGTGGTTGGTCATCCTTTGAAGCGCTTACTATCTCATACACACAAGTATTATCCTCTTTGAGCATGCTTTTAATCCGCCAGCTTAGAGCCGAGGCACACGAAAAAAAAACAAAAAGGAAGCTAACTAGTTGTGTGTGTGTGTAAGGGCGGAGACAAAAAGTGGTAGTAGGTGTATCTGGTGTGGTGGTTTGTAGAGTGTGTGAGCAGTGGCAATCGAGCAGGCGGTGGTCTGCTAGTGTGAGTTGTGTGTTTGAAGGTGTTTTCCCAGAGGATAGGGGTGCTGTGAATGCCCTGAGCTATAGAGAGGCCCTTTTGTTTGTGCTGGGCGTGTTCCCCCATTCCCCCTCTCTAAATCTTCTGGTGCCCCCACTGAGGAGCACACTGATTGCCCTGACGAGTGGATGTCAGATTTTGAGCTGTACATGCTATCGTTACGTATGCCGAACGAGGATAGAAAAAAGCAGACTTTTCCTTTGGTGATGCGTGGTAGAGCTAAAGCATGGTACAACGCATTAGAAGGCGAGCCAAAGCAAGCATGGTCGGCTCTGCGGGCGAGGTTTCTTCACGACTTTCGCAAGGAGACTTCCCCAATTGAAGTGGATGCAAAGCTGAAGATGCTTAAGCAAGATGTAAGTGAAGAGTTCAATTTGTTTTTGGGTCATTTTGAAGAGTGTTGGGCAGAGTTAGCGGCAGCCATGCAATTGGCTAATGGAGACTACTTCAAGCTGGACAAATTCATGGCATGTCTGCATCCCAAGGTGAGAGAGAAAGTTGATTTCGAGAGCCCACAGAATTATAATGGTGCGGTAGCCATTGCACGGTCAAAGAGCAGAAAGATAAAGAAGAAGATAGAGCAGGGCGTGTCAGGCTACGAGACGATGGCCCATGTTCAACCGCAGAGTCCGAGAGAGGCTGCACATGAAGAAAATCAGGGAATTCGAGGTGTAGCTGTTGTGCTGCAAAATTGGGTGTGCACAGTGCAAGATTTATTCGAGCAGATGCAGGAGTTACGGCTTAGTGTCATAGATAGAGGATAGCCAAGAGGAGCTCGGGGCAGGGCACGGCCCCACTGCCTGGTAGGTGTTACAATTGTGGAGAAGAAGGGCACTATGCACCTGATTGTCCTCAACCGCAGAGAGAAAGAGGAGGTATGTACCCGCTTTTTGGTAGAGGTCGAGGTCAAGGACAATACAATGGTCCAAGAAAGCAAGCGGTGGAGAATCTAGTGCAGCCAGCTCCGCAAAACGGAGGTGAGGTTCCAAGAGTAAATATCATAGGGGTGGACAAGCAGGATGTCGAAGTTTTGGCCAATAAGAGGGCAAGAGTTGAGAGGGAGACAGAGGTAGAACGGGAAACTAGAGCTCGCAAAGGAAAAGAGAAGGTGTACGAAGGCAGAGAGCAACCCGAGCCTAGCAAGAGAAGAAGGCGTCGCAAGATCAAACAAGCATATTTCCAGCTAGGACGTGGCTATACCCAGTACAATCTGGTGAGTGATGTTCAAAATCAAAAGGCAAATATTACATTTGGTCAATTGTTAGCTTTAAATCCAAAATTAAGAAGGCAGTGGTCCACAAGTGTTAGCACCAGGCCGCCAAGAGCAAAGGGAAATGTCCAAGAAGTGCAAAACATGGCTTTGAGAGTAGGTAGCCCCACTGATGTTCTTCCATTGGTGGATGCGATTATAGAGAAGAGGATGTAGGTACAAGACTACATAGACGGTGGAGTGCAGGTTTGTGTCATGACGAAAGCAGCCATGAAAGAGACAGGGGTCAAGGCAATAGTCAGGTCAAATGTGCGCATGAGGATGGCTAACCATACTAAAGCCAGGTGTCTGGGTTTGGCACAAGATGTGAAAGTTAAGGTGATGGGCATAGAGTGCCTGATAGACTTTTTTGTGATGAAGGCAGGGGATAATGCTTACCCTATCATTTTGGGTAGGCCTTGGCTGTTGGCAATAGGTGCAAAGCAGGATTGGGAGAGCAAAGTGTTCACTTTGCTTGCCAAAGAGAGAGGCAGACAAATTGTGCTCGATTTGAAGACCAAGGAGAGCAGTTGTCATCCTATGGTAGTTAAAGATGAGGCCGACACGACGAGCTATGAGTACGAGACCGAGACGGGCTACGATGAAGGCTATACTAGCACAGAGGAAGAGGAGAGCGAGGACGACATGCTGAAGATAGATGCAGACTTATTCGGAGTCACCATAGACGACTCTCCACCTAAAGAAGAAGGTATGCAGCCTCAAGCTCATGGTTTAGGCATAGAGGAGGTTTCGAGTATGATAAGTGAAGACTTAACCAAAGGGGAAAAGGAAGGATATGTTCAACTTTGTGAGTCCTATCCTAATCTATTTGCTACGGAGTACAAGCATTTGCGAGGTGCAAAGGGGGTGGAGCACAAGATTGTTCTTAAGGAGGGACATAAGCCGAAAGCACAGAAGCTGAGAAGATTAGGAGAAATTCAAAAAGAAGCCCTTTGGCAGGAGATCAATAAGCTATTGGATGCAGGCATCATATATCTTGTGAAGGAGTCAGAGTGGGTCTCGCCAGTGGTCATAACCACTAAGAAGAATGGGAAATGGAGAGTGTGTGTCGACTACAAGCCATTGAATGCAGCGACTAAGAGGAATCACTACCCCTTGCCGTTTCAAGATGAAATCCTAAACCAGGTGGCTGGGCATGAGAGATACTCGATTATGGATGGCTTCTCGGGGTACTTTCAAATAGGGATTGCACTTGAAGACCAGCTGAAGAACACATTCATATCGCCATGGGGTTGCTTCGCTTACCGCCGGATGCCATTTGGATTGGTGAATGCATATGACACCTTCCAAGGTTGGATGAACAGGGTATTTGGTCCATACTTGGGCCGTTTTATTAGGGTCTTCATGGATGATATTGGCTGCTACAGTTCAAGGTGGGAGAACCTATAGAAACTCCAACTATGCTTTCAAAGGCTAGATGAAGAAGGAGGTCAGTTGAACCCCAAGAAGTGCAAGCTAGCACAGCCTCGAGCGCAACTGTTAGGTCATATGGTGTCGCAAAACGGTATAGAGGCTGATCCCGAGAAGGTGAAGGCGTTGGTGTTGATGGAGCCACCATCAGATGCTCAAGTTTTGGCTTCATTTGTTCATAAGTTGAAGTATTTGTCACGTCTCTTTTGGATATTGTCGCAATATGTGCATCCTCTTCAAAAGAGGGCTCAACAAGTGCATGGCTATGAGTGGGATGAGGAAGCTCAAGAGGCTTTTGATAGGGTTAAAGAGATTTTGTGTTAGTTGCCAGTGGTGTGTCCTCCTAATCGAGAGGACAACTTCTATGTGTCTATGACAGTGGGCACAGTTGCTATTGGTGCAGTTCTATTGCAAAAGGTAGGGAGAAGCTACAAGCCGATATACTTCGAGAGCAGGGTGATTAGCCCAGGAGAGGCTACCTACACCGAGGCGGAGCAGTGGGTGATGGCTCTAGTCTTTGCTTGCAGGAAGTTTAAAGTCCATTTGATTGTGCGTAAGTTTTTTGTGTTGACGGCTAACAATCTATTGCCAGAGGTGGTGCTACATTTGAAGCCAGGAAGGAGGATTATGAAGTGGGTGTTGGAGCTACAGGAGTTCGAGTTCGAGTTCAAGGTGGATCACACGAGTCGGTCTCACTTGGCAGACATTCTTGTCAGCAAGGCTATCGATTTACCGGTCTATCCAAGGGTGGTACGAGATGAAGCCAAGGAGGAACCCGACTTGGAAGATGCTTTCACTATGTGGTTCAATGGAGCATATCGAAGGGTAGTGTAGAAAGCAGGAGGAGGTGTGGTGATACACGACCCACATGGCAAGACAATATTTTTGAAGGCATACGATTTAGAGGATGTCCACACCAATAATGAGGCGGAGTATCTCACTCTGTATTTGGGTTTGAAGCAGTGCATAGATTTCGGCATTTCAAGGTTGGTGGTGAAGGGAGATGCATTGCTAGTCATCAAGCAACTGTTAGGCCAATGGCAAGTAAAGTGCGATTCTTTGAAGCATTGGTTCTTTTCCATCAAGAAGATGTTGAAGTCTTTTGAAGAAGTCCAATTCAAGCATGTGAGGAGAGAGCAGAATCAAGAGGTGGATCAACTAGCTAGTAGCAAAGTACAGGTACATGTTGCAGGTCTATATGTGGCCCCAGCCACTTATGCAAGTAGAGAGACTCTTAAGGAGATTGAAGGCTTTTTGAGTACAGGGCAATGTTCAGAGGGTTTGTCCAAGCTGCAAAAGAGAAGAGTGGTGCAAAAGGCCCACAAATTCACATTGGTAGGTGAAGATCTCATGAACTATGGGCGTGACGGAGTGCTTAGAAGGGTGTTGTACAAAGAAGAGATAGGGATGGTGCTAGAGAAATGCCATGAAGAGAGCGGACATCAGGGCAAAGATCAGGTTCTGTTTAGAGTGCTTAGAGCAGGCTTTTGGTGGCCTTCTATTGTGAAGGATGTGCATTACTGGTGCAAGACATGCCACGAGTGTCAGACTATAGGTGAAAGACGACTGGTAGCGGAGTCACAGGGCGCCATCATCGCACAAACCGCCTTCGAGAAGTGGGGTCTAGATGCTATAGGCCCTCTCCCAAAGTCTACTAGTGGTAAGAAGTACGTGGTGGTAGCCATTGACTACCTTACAAGGTGGGGTCGAGGCCAAAGCAGTGAAAGAAGTAAATGCTAGTGTTGTGGCTCAGTTTGTGTTTGATAATATATGTTTCCATTTTGGTGTTCCATGTGTGTTAGTTTCTGATAGGGGTCAGGGGTTTAGAAGCAAGCTCATGAGCGCATTAGTGGAAAAGTTAAAGATTCAGCACAGGTTTTCCTCACCCTATCACCCCCAATGCAATGGTCTAGTCGAGAGTGCAAATGGTCAAATTGTCAAGATGTTAATGAAGTATGTGTACAAGCAGGAAGCTGAGTGGGAAGAAAATCTAGAGAAGTGTTTGTGGGCATATAGGAAATCTTATAAAGTAGCTACAAACTTCACTCCATTCGAGCTTGTCTATGGTAAGGAGGCTGTGTTGCCAGTGCATGCACAGTTAGGTGCTTTAAAGGGTATGTGGCATGTCAATGCCACTCAACAAGGAGTTCTACAGGATCGGATAGCCAGCTTGGAGGCTTTGCAGATGGACAGAGAGGCAGCGGGCGGACTACTGTGAAGCAAAGGGAGAAGCGGGTTGCCAAGCTCAATCAAAACTTATCAGACAAGAAGATAGGGGAAGGAGACCTGGTCATGAAGTATGAAAGCTACTTGGATTTCACATTCCAGAAGAAGTTCAAGAAGAAGTGGATGGGTACATATAAAGTGAAGAAGGCCTTTCCGAATGGGACATATCAGCCGGTAAGGGTAAATGGCAAGCTTCTTAGGAACAGGGTAAATGGTGTGCCGCTCAAACTGTATTTCGAGAGGAGTCTAGTTTCTGAAGTGTAGCAAATTATAGTCAAGGGGGGTGGGCAACCCACCTTAAGCATGCAGTGTGTGAAAGAAAGAAGATGAAGCTTTGTACATAGCCTGTACATACATACACTTATGGTTTTGCGAGTTCTTTTTATCGTCAGTTTGGTGTGCCAGTTTTAAAGTTTTGTACATATGCTTTTGGTCGAACATAAATGTTCGACGAGAGGGCTGGGCAATGATGGTGCAGCTAAAGTTGATCGAAGCTACCAAGTGTTCTATGCCAGGCAAAGGGTACAGTCGAGTGCAGTGCAGAAGGCTAGGGCAGGTGCCAAGGCCCTTGGCAGCCAAAGGATAGCGGGAAAGTATGCCTAATGCGGTTTTTTAGGCCAAAAGTGCTATGGAATGGTCTAGATGGGATGGCAGGTGAAAATTTCCAAAATGCCAAGTCAAAGCTCTAGAATGTAGAGTTCAGCATGCTCTAGCAGCCGGTCCAGACGGCTCGTCAAACGGAGCCCCGGTGCTCAAGATATTGCAGTTTAAAGAAAGAGTGTGTAGCAGATCCCCAATGGACAGGGCAGCTGGGGACAGGTGGCCCGGGTTGATGTCAGTGTATATGTGTGTAGAGCTCGAGTTGTGGAGCATGTCTGTCTTCTCGGAATGCGAATCGGAGCTCTGGTTAGCAAAATATGGCCATTAGAAGATTTTCCAGGGGGTGTACCATATGGAGCTAGTCGGAATCGACTACACGTCAATCGGGTGCTTAATCGGCAAGATACGGCAAGACGAAGTTGGGAGCATTTGGGCAGTGGACAATTGCAGATAATTTTTTAGGTTTTTTATGGCCTTGGATAGTGAACTCCGGGTAACCATAATACATTGGCCAGTGATCAATAAAGTGGGGACCCGATACCGCTTTGCGATTCGGTGATTGGATCACCTGGAGATGTACGACAAACAGGGCAAGTTAAGGAGGGAACAAATGAGCACCGGGAGGTTTTTGTTGAGGGAAAAAAAAAAAGATTTCAAGCCCTTGAGGGAATTTCAATTGAAGGCTGCCACGTGGCGCGGACTTAGTCCCGCATGAGCCGTAAAGTACAAGCGGCCAGGGATATTTAAGCCAGTGCGTGCGCCCTTTTGTAAACATGTGAAGCAAGAAGGCTCCTTGGGGGATCGTGGGCTATGGCGTGAGCACCTGTGGCGCTTTGCAGGCGGAGACGCTGGTGGTTTTGGCGTCAATTGGCGGAGAGGGGAGGCGGCCTAGGCGGCGCGCCCGCGGCCGGGGAAGTGTGTACGGTGATCGTCGGTGATGACATGGCAGCCCCTTTGGGGGGGATGGTCCCGTGCCCCGAATTTTGGAAGAAGAGGGTAGGGGGCAATAGCGACGTTGCTATTGCCTCCCCCCCTCAGGTAAGAGTTGAGTCCCGTGGCATAGAGAGAGAGAGAGAGAGAGAGAAAATATGGACATTGCAAAGGGCATCCGGGCCAAGCAAATGCAAAGGTAAGAGGGACCGGATAAAGGGGAGAATCAAAGGTGGGCAAGGGCAAAGGGCATAGCCATCCGGGCAAATCAAAGGGTGCAAAGCCAAGCCAAGTGCAAGGCCAAAGAGGACAAAGAGGAGCCGGATAAGGAGTGAAGGTCAAAGTCAAATATTGAGCAGTGTAAGGCTAAACCAAAAGAGGGTAAAAGTGAAAAAATAAAAAATAAAAAATGAAGAGCCTAGGGGGCAATAGCGACGTCGCTAATGCCCCCCTCCCAAGTGCAAAGAGTGAAGAAGAAAGAGATAGAGCAAAGCGGTGCCCTCTTTCTCAAAAGATACCAATTCAAGGTGCCAAGTGGACCTATTAAATTGTAAATTCCCAAATTAAAGTTCCCCCTATAAAAGTAAAAAATGAATCAAATTTGGGGTTTTTTTTGGCCTTTTGAGGTGCTGTTTGATGCCTGCAAAGTGGAGTTCTCTAGTAAGCTAACCCCTTTGTAACTTTTGCTTGAAAATGGCCATGGTGATGGCATTGCAAGCCGGTGTATGTGTTTTTTGAAGTGCAATCAAACCACAGTTGCCTCCCGTGCTGTTGTTTCCCCTTACCCCCTTCTCTTTCTCCTGCTTTCATGTCCCTCCTCGGTGCTGGCTGTGTGGAAGTGTGTGCCCCCTGGACCGACGGTGTTTTGAGTGAGAGAGTGAGATTGAGTGGTTGTGTGTGTGTGTGTGTAAGGGCGGAGATAGACAGTGGTAGTAGGCGTATCTGGTGTGGTGGTTTGTAGAGTGTGTGAGCAGTGGCAATCCAGTAGGCAGTGGTCTGCTAGTGTGAGTTGTATGTTTGAAGGTGTTTTCTGAGAGGATAGGGGTGCTGTGAATGCCCTGAGCTATAGAGAGGCCCTTTTGTTTGTGCTGGGCGTGTTCCCCCATTCCCCCTCTCTAGCGTACTTTTTTTAAAAGGTTTTCAGCGCTGGTTTTTTTTATTATAAAAGAGGAGCTACGTCGGCTTAGGACAGGCCAAGGATTTGGAATTGCCCACTACGCTAACGAAGTAACAAAAAGTAAGCTAACTAGCCATGAGTGAATTTTTGTGAAGTGCTTTCCTCAGAGCTTTGTCCTGAAGGACGGATCATACCGGCCTCCATCCCATGGATAGCTCGCACAAGCTCTCCTATGCCGAGGTGGTAGTGGGGACGCAAGGGAAATTAGAGAACCACCACGAGCGTCATGAGGAAACCAAACACAAAGACTGCAAAACAAGAAAGAAGACATACTATTGCATATGGGGGAGCCTAAAACTCCATCACCAAATGAGAGAGAACAAACTGATGCCAAGGCACAAACAACAACCACCAATCCAAAATTGAGAGGCAAACATTTTGGACTAAAGGGGGAGCCTCGCACCTTCCTTCTCCAGCTAACGATGCCATGGTGCTTAGCAGATGCATCACCTCTACTGCTCGCCTCGTCGAGCAAGAGCATTGACAAACTAAAACAAGAGAATATTTTCATGATTTCATAAGAAAAGCAAGATCTCTAAGAGAGACGTGCTGTAGGCACTATGGAATCTCTGATCGCTTGGAGGCAGGCCATGGGCGGTAGCAGACAGAGTTCCAACTAGAGCTTACATGGATGCGTGGTGGGTCTTCCTGACTGCGGGCTGTTTCTTAGCTTGTCTTGCTTGATACTAAGCAAATCTAAGGCCTGGGAGGTCTATGCGTGTATAGCATTGTAGCACTGAAAGTTGCAGGTTTTGCAAGGGTTTGGTTGGAATCGTGTTGATTATCTCCCAAATGTGGTTGGTCATCCTTTGAACCGCTTACTATCTCATACACACAATTATTATCCTCTTTGAGTGTGCTTTTAATCCGCCAGCTTAGAGCCGAGGCACATGAAAAAAAAACAAAAAGGAAGCTAACTAGCAGTGAGTAAAGTTTTGTGTAGTGCTTTCCTTGGAGCTTTGTCTTGAAGGATGGATCTCACCGGCCTCCACCGCATGGATAGCTCGGACAAGCTCTCCTATGCCGAGGCCGTAGTGGGGGCGCAAGGAGGTGAAGAATACACCGCCCGACGGATCAGGCAAAGGCCCTGAAGTAGCAATAGACCGCCACAATGGGGGAGGCCAAAGCAGTATTTTGGAGCTCAACAAGGAGGAGCTTAGAGGACTGAAGGTGTAGATCAAGAAAGAACTAGCTGAGATTTTGAGCGTGCTGTCCTTGAACAAAAGAATGCTAGAGGAAGTCAACACACCCTACGGACTTGGGAATGCAGCAAAGGGAGACAAGACGTATCAAGCTCTAAAAAAAACGCTTTTGTAAAAACTTGAGGCTGAGTATGCCCTCACTGTGGTGGTCCCTCCTACTGTGATCAAAAGACAACTCACTGAGATTATAAAGTCTATGTTGGTTTTTGGCTTCATGGGCTGGGTGCCTGCCAAAACAAAGCTCATCCATTGTCTTCAAAGCCCCTTCATCCTTAACCAAGGAGGAGCATTGTCCAACGCTCAATATCTGGCACAAGGCCTCTTCTACTGAAATTCAACGACGAGGCACTGGTGGTTAAAGTCCTGGCTAAAAGCCCGCTTTTCTCTATCGAGTGCTGGTTTGCGTGTATCCTGGGATCCCTTGTTGGAGTCTCCGAATGATTTCTAGGATATGTGTCCAATGTGGGTGGAATTTGTGAACCTCCCGTTGTGACTAAGAAGTAACTTAGAAGACCTGGTAGCAGCCCTCAATACCCACTATTTGTACCATCAAGGAAAGTAGCACACACAACCGCCAATAAGGTGTGTATATGGTGGGATCCCAGGAAGGCCCAGCCCAAGAATCTAGTAGTATATGTGGGGACTATTCTTAAGGTTACCCTCTAAAATTTGGTACTTTCTTTGGTGCATGGTTCAAGTGCAAAAAAATTTGGGCCCTTTGCGAGGTCATGTCTAGCTACCGTGGTCACGGCCCTAGGCCTGACAAGTGGAGAAAAAACCATACCCCTATCAATAGATACCGAAGTGGCGACTCCACCAGAGATCAGTAACGAGAATGCAAGAGAAAGCAGGAAAAATGATACAAATAAAGAAACCTTGGAGAATTCAGAGAAGGTCTTCAAATCCCATCTTAGAAACGTAAATGCCACCCAAAGATACCGCTTCACATCAGCCGCCCATAAAAAACTACAGCACCACTGGTTTAGAAGATTGTTCTGTCACCCACGTTTAGAAAGAAAGAAGAAAGATGGCAACAAGTCTCCAGCATTTCATGTTAGCGATTCAAATCTCAAGTGCGAGTGGCTGGGTAGATGAAGGAAGCCTCACCAGACATCCCTAAAACCCCTTTCCTCTATGATAATCTATTTGAGACCTCAAAATCCACTAAATCAAACCACAACAAATGCGACTAATTTAACCACAAGGAAAATTTGAAATACTGACACTCAACATGACAAATTTGAAATGACTAAAGATAATTGACTCAATTAGGTGAACCACTTCAAACCAGATAATACACTTCAATAAAAAATAGAATACCCTAGACAAGACATATATATATCATAGAAATGTTTAAATCGGATAAAATGATGGTGCAAGTTCAACAAGGGGATGTTGGATAGGGTTAGGGTCCGTCTTTAAATGTTCTTTGAAAAATATCAACACGTCAGAAGCATTTCTTCTTTGTTCCCGCTCTTTTAACTTCATCCAACAATCTACTTTAATCCGAATAGCCCTCATAACATCTTTGTCTAGGTGGTGAGAAACTTCTTCTGGAAAATAAACTTTTCTGGCTGCACTCCAAAAATCTGCCAGCATGTCGAATAGGTAGCCCAATGCATAAATGTCGCTCGCTTTTGTGTATGTATCTGTGAACCATGGAGCGTATAGTTCGGGAGCAATCCACGGTCGCTTAGCCATCTCGGCATTCCCTACTCTCTGTGCATCCAAAACTGTAGAGTCCAACTATGCGCTTGGATGCAGATAATTAATTGTTGCGCGCTTAGCTGGTGTTGTAAGCATCATACCCCAATCAGTGATGCCGACATGGGGTTTATTGGTGCGAGTAAAGTCCAACATTATGTTGAACGGGTGCAGGTCGCTATGCACTATACCGACTGAGTGGGCAGCCGCAACACCGTCGAAAGCCGTGTTGTAGCCTGTGTATGTGTCATCTGAACAATCCGTGAGCGAATGGTAAGCGGCACATCATGTCGCCCACGGTACCTCCATTGTAGTATGGGAATATTGTGATCCAATGAGCTTCGTGTGTAAAGCCAATGCACCTTACAATGGAGGGGTGAAGCCTTTGCATTCCTTGCTCTATCTGAAACCTGTCAAATTTCACCTCACTCCCTTCCTTGTAAAATTTTCCCACATATGTAATGTGGTCTGGGAAAAAAGAGATGTCTTTGATGGTGTACAACGTGCACACACCAAAGGAGCCCGCTCCAATCCTCATACCTTCTACCAAGGCTTTGTGAGGGATGATGACAAGATGAGTGCACTTTGCATTCAAGCCGTGCGCCTGATTGTGTCGGTGCCACTAGCATCGAATCGACCTCCCAAAGCTGCTTGCACATGGGCCATCTTCAATCTCTTGGGGCTACTTAGTCCTACGCTTTCACACACTTCATCTTTACCTTCTGTTCTTCCCACAATTTATCCCAGAGCTCTAACTTTGACATGTCGTAGGCAGGTGAGATATCTTCCTTTAAGTCTCTGCAACATACTTTTATATTGCCCAACATTCTCCTAACCTTGTAGTGGGGGTCAAATTATTGAATCCCTAATGGAATCAACAACTCATATTGGCCTTCAACTCATAACCTGCGCTCTGTGTTCTCCCATATAGTGCTAGTGAGGTCTTTGATGAAGAAATCACTTTCACTAATCTGTTGTATGCGATCATGTGCACATGATGAGATTGCCAAGATACATTCTTTATGAATGTCACGCATAATACTTTTATTTTGATATGGCATCATATTTGCACTAGACAATAAAAAACAACATATCAAATACAAATTCATGGTTGCAAATGACACTAACACTCTCACACTATTTCAGGCAAACCCTTACCACCACTCTTTAAGAAATGTGCAAGGAAATATCGATAAAAATTGAAAACAATCTAATACATGTTAACAGTCTGACACATTTAAGCATATATTGAATTTTTAACTTATATTTTTCTCCGTGCGCACATACTAGTTCAAACAAAGCACACGCCGACTTAAAAACTTCAAAAACATTTAAAACATTGGAAGTATACAAATTGGACTAGCAAATTGTGTTCACACAATTTTTTACATAGAATTTATGTAAATGTAGCAATCAAAAAAGCCATGATAATTGATGCTGTTTAAAAAGATACAAAAGAATATTTAACATGCGAATTGTGTGCAAATTATTTTTTATAGAGAATCTATGTAAATGAAGCATTAAAAATAGCGATAATGCTTGAGGTCCTTTAAAAAGATAAAAAAGAATATTTAACATGCAATTTGTGTGCAAATACTTTTTTGCATATAATTTATATAAATGGAGCATTTAAAATAGCGATGATTGATGAATAAAGTAT
This sequence comes from Adiantum capillus-veneris, assembly GCF_014529385.1. NCBI lineage: Eukaryota > Viridiplantae > Streptophyta > Polypodiopsida > Polypodiales > Pteridaceae > Adiantum > Adiantum capillus-veneris. The sequence goes on from NC_140947.1 coordinate 128,352,111, forward strand.
TCTTTTGAATATGATTAGCTAGTATATAATTTCATATGGACAGTTAAAAACAACAAAATCAAACAATTCATACATTTTGTATATGAAATACTCTTCACAGCCGCGTTACTGACCAAGTGTTTCATATTCTTAATACTTAAAAATGCACATGCACATACAAATTATATGACGTTCGTACGGCCGGGTTAATGACTTGAACGCCACATTTATGCAAAAACAGATGCTTCTAACAAATGACACTTTATTAGCCGCGTTATCGATCGAGTGCCGCCTGAATCTAAGGAGAAACAATGGCTTGCATACAAACATCATATAGCCACGTTACCGATCGATGCCCATATGTTTTTTGGGTAAGGGGAAGGGAAGTTGACTTACCATAAGGATACTAGATTCGCCGCGTTATCGACGGAGTACCCAACAAGTAAGCCAATACTTACCACAAGGACACTATCTTCCCCACCGAGGTGATGCCCCCGTGATAAGCATTGTTCCGTACGACAGCATACACACACACTCCCATTGTGTGGTAAGGTACCTTATCACTGCCGTGCAATACGACAAAAGGCACGTTACCACACAACGCATACACACACACAACACCTACCCAAATCGTGTGGTCAGGTACTCCGCTACTGCCGCGCACTGCGACGCAGAGCAAGCTCCCACACCACTCCCTCTCTCCCTCTCTCCTCGCTTCTCTCGACATACCTGCGAAGGTGGTCGACGAGATCTCTCTTTCTCTCTCTCTCTCAGAAGATAAAAGCAAGAAATAACACCCAGCGGGCCCGATCGAGCCCGCATATATATAATTTTTGAAGCCTGCCGGGATTTCTAGTATTCCCATACGGGCCTGCAAAGAAAATGAAAGAACCCGGCGGGCCCGCCGGGAATACTAAAAAGCCCGACGGGAATTTAGTGGGTCTGCAGGTCGCCCTTAACCGGATTCTTTGTGATCATGTTTAGTGTAATCATGTAAATGTGTCAATAAGACCTTGTGATCACCAAAATTTGTCGTAATTATATAAATATTAAATCCATGTGCACGAAGCATAAAGGGAAGTTGGCATTGTGTCCTCAATGTGTAGGTATGTCCCAATGCGGGAGAACACATCTTCGTTTGTGGACTTCTTTGCAAGGTTGACCTTGTGAGGAATGGGAAATAGGTTTTCCACAATGCCATGCTCTTTGAGGGCATCCTTTAGGAGTTGGAAAATATCTTGATAGGCTTTGGTACTGATTCCAGCCTCATCACAAGCTTGTTGCATGTCATCATCACTAACCACATTTCTCTATTTACGCATAAGGTCCTTGGTGACTGCATCCTTAAATGTGCTTACCTCCAAGTGATTGTAAGATAGAAATCACATCCTGGGTATTGAGACAACTAGTGAGAAGGTTGACTCGATCATCTTGGCTTGTTCCATCGCATGCCTCCTGGATGAAGTTTCTAGCAACCATTAAAAATAAATGTTAGAAAATAGTGTGAAGTAAGAATGCATCATGCAAGTAAAGACCAAATCACCTTGTGGATGTCACTCATCGTTTGCGTGCTCCTCCCGAATGTGCATGAGTTTCAATGGATGAATACATGCGTTTGCGTTCCCTTGCATCAAGGGGTGTTTCTTTCAAGTATGTGATGGTGCTGACAAGCTTCATAATGTGGGCTTCCTTTTCTTGCATTTGTTGTTGAAGAGTTTCAACCACCCTCTCCAAAGAAGCAACACTCTCTTGTAATGCCGTCGTCTTGAGGTGAAGAGCTTGACATTCGTGCATCCACATATGCAAAGAAGCACCTGCACCCATACACAACCGCTTGCAATAGCCTAACAAGCCTGCTTCTCCTCTCCCAAGAAATTGAAGAAAATGTCAAAAGGCTATTAAAGGATGGATGGAAGCGGCTTATAGGATCGTAAGGGTACAAATGGCCATCCACCCAAATGTCAACACGGGTCTCATGAGCGGCACAACGTTCCTATGATGACCTTTGATCACCCTCACATGCGGTCTTTGGTGCAAACGCCGTGGGTAAGCGAATATGTATGCTTTTGGTGTGCGGAGTATGTGGTGGTAGAAGCAAACCATTTGTCATGTCTGTGAGCACCATGGAAGCTGTTGCGTGAGGAAGCAAAGGATGAAAAGATAGAGGGGGAGGGGTAGGGAGATTGAGAAGGATGGGAGGAGAGAAGGAGGGAGGGGGGAGGGGGGGGGGGGGAGGGAGAGATTGGGGAGGAGGAGAAAAGGTAGGGATAGGGAGGGAGAGGAGAGGGAGAGAGGAGGGAGGAGGAGGAGAGAACAAAGTGTTTTTTACTTTTTGGGGGAAAAGATTTAAAAAAAAAGGACTTTCTAAGCTTGTGGGTTAAAAAATGGATCAAAAAATGATTTTTGGATATGTATATACGTTGGGAGGGAGTTCTAAGTAAAAAATAAATATTTTTTTATATATAAAAAGTCAAATTTTGACTCTTAGTGACCCACGTTTTTGGTGATGTGGTCACACCCCTATGCTTCCTTTACTTTAAAAAAGCTAGAGAGAGAAAGTAACCCCTTAGGTCCATATCTTACATTTATCATAAAAAAAGGCTAGAAAAGCCTACTCAAAACTACCTTCTTCAATGACCTTCCCCCCTTAACCCCAAACAACATTAGCCTTAATCCACAAGGCCCATGCAAGGTCCATATTTCTCCTTTAATGCCAATTGCAGTCTCTCAATGCCTGGCACAATCCTATTTGGAACCATTGGGAATCTTGGATGTGGCAATTGATGCCCTGCTTAAGGTCCGTATGGTCTCTCCCGTACATGATTCTAGCCAAAGTCTAGGCTCAATTGTTTTTCTACTTCTTCTGCTAGCTCATCTAGATTGGGCATTGGTTGAGCTTTATCAACTCATATCATGTTGGTTTCAGTAGAAGAAAAGGAGAAATTGCTTGTCTCAGTTTTTGCATCCTCTATAATCTCACCATAAGCTTTGCAATCGCCCACAAGGTACAAAGCTTCTTTCGTGACTTGCTCAAATGTGGTACATACTTTTAAGTGTAGATCGATTTTAAGAGTTTCATTTTTAAAGCCCTCTATAAAGAGAATTGATAGCCTTTCATCTTGTGGTAACTCTTGTGTGGGACATCTCTCAAGATATCATTTGAATTGAAGCAATTCTTCCTTCACTTTTCAGTGTCCTTTTGATTGAAAGCATAGATCTGTGACATCATGTTGTGCTTGATCCCCTTTTAGAGAACTCCTCTGCAAATTCTTACTACAGTTGTTCAACATTTGAAAAAGACTCTATGTTTAGTGGTTAGAACTAAGTCAGTGCTATCCCTTCCAAGGTTAAGACGAATCCCTCATATTGTGTATGAAAATCAAATACTTATTCAGCCCTTAACACTTGTTTAAATAGTGACACATGTGCGTACATATCCCCTGACACATGTTCCACCACATCTAGATTTTATTTTTAGAGAGCTTGTTGCACTCTATGTTTAAAAGATATATCCCAAATCTTTTTGAATTTGAAATTGTTTTGATAAATGCCAAAACCTAGGTCTGTTCTGCAATTTTGAGTCTATTTTGTTTTGATGCTTTTTGACCAAATTTGCTCATTTTTTTTTTCCAAAATTGGACTTAGGGATATGTTTCCTTATATCCACACTACAATGAGGAAACATTTTAGGTCAAGTTGTCACCATGGGTACATGGATCGCAATCCATGTGTTAACCCTCATGCACATTCCTATCACCTACGACGGACATTGTATTATTTATTTAGTAGAGTCAGGTACCGGGCTTGTCGGTCCAATAGGAAAAGGGTAAGAGTGATCGCCGATGAGAGGCGCACTCTACTGGAACATTCAAGGGATTAGTTGGCTAAGCATGGGTGCCCAAGTGTGAATGGGGCGAGCTCATATAAAAGTCAATTAAACCTAAAATTCACTCATTCTCTCATTTGTGCAATTGAAGAGTGCTCTTGCTCCATCTCCATCTTCTTCTTTTTCATCTCCTTGTGTGTGTGTGTATGCGAGAGAGAGAGAGAGAGAGAGAGAGAGAGAGAGAGAGAGAGAGAGAGAGAGAGAGAGAGAGAGAGCATTGCGGCGGCACGACGGTGGCGAGGCGGTTGAGCGCGGCGTAGCGGCGTCTCCCTCTTCTTCGCGGCGAGAAATCCTCCACGAGAGGAAGCGTAGAGCGGTGAGTGACACACCAACACTATCTTTGATCTTACTAGTTTAGTCTTGTTGTGTTCTTGGAGCCATTTGTGGCTCGCACACGGTGTATCGGCAAGTTCCTTGCATTGACGCGTGCGACATACGCGCACATTTTTGGCACCGTTGCCAGGGAATGCCATACACTAAGCTTGAATGGCACTCTGTGCTTCTTTTGTGGTGCAATTTCAATTGTAGGAAAGGTAAGGAAGGAGGGTGTGTGTGTTGAGAAGAAGGATTTTGTGTTACTACTGTGTATTTTTTTTTGTTAATGGAGTTTTCAAAGGTACTGTGTTTTTTTCTCTGTGTAAAGTGTTAGTATTAAGGTTGTTAGTTATGTGTAATGTAATGTATAGTAAGTAGGAAGTAGATCTGTGAGAACTAATAGAGTGTGTTAGTGTGTAATAGTAGGTGTATTAGTTAGAAGTAGGTAGGTAGAGTGTGTGTGTGCTCTCGCGCAGGCCGCGGCGACCTTATCCTTAAAAAATAATAAAAATAAATAAATAAATTATTATTATTTTTTTTTAAAAAAAAAGGTAGGATCGGGATCGGGAATATCTCCCAGACCCAAGCTCAGACCCAAGCCCAATCTCGCCCTCAAGCTTAAGCCTCAATCGTCCTTTAACATTACATATTTTAGCTTCACACATAGCTAAAAATCGATTTTTTGAGGACCAACGGAGCTTCAGGTGTCCGAACATTGTGCTGTAAAGCACACCGCGACACTCTGAGTGATACGCTCATTTCAAACTATCACACACTTTAATAAAAAAAATCAAACATTAAAAAACATTAAAAACGTAAAAAACACGAGTGAAAACGGACGCTTAAAAAAGTAAGGGGTTAACCTTCGAAGTTATTCGCCAACGCTTGTAGGGTGTCAAAGGCACATGCATCTGCGCTCTGGTCGTGTGCTAGAGATGGAGCAACTAGAGAGAATTTTGACTTATGCGAGTTCTCATTATCCACCTACTCTAGGTTCCGGGCCCTCGGCGGGGACCCAAGGTAGTACAAACCAAGACCCGAAAATAGCGGCTAGTGACTCTTCCTCTGACTACGACGTCATGGAGGGTTTCCCAATGCCTAATCTTGATAGATCAAGCCAAGACATGCATGCCATGGGTCCGCGGTCCGGGTCGAGCATGCTTAGCCGCTTGAAGGAAACCTTTAGTAGAGCCACTCGCTCCGAACATGGAGCTAATGATGTAAATGAGAGGGGTGGGGAAGTAAATTCTCCATTTGTGACCAACGTAGACCCTATACCCTTAGAGAATGTGCATGTAAATACTTCATTCACTGCACCTCCTGACTCTTCAGAGTTATTTCCCTCCGAGGTCATATTACCCGATGGTAGAAGCCTTGCCGAAGTGCAAGAGGTTGAGCGGTATATCCTTGAGGCTAAGGAAAAGGAAGTGGAGAGCTTACGCAAGGCGGAGCAACGAAGAGAGTTAAAATTAAAATCTCCTATGTCAATATCCTTGCTAAGAGAGCAATCGAGTGCTCCTGACTTAGCAACCGCTAAGGGCCAACCCCTAGACAACAACATTGCATCTAGCTCAAAGGACACCCCTAGCACCTCAATCCTAGATGGAGTGTTCTTAAATGAGAACTAGGAGTACGAACTACAAACGAAAACTCTGACCGACCTATACACAGGTTACACCTATCACATGGGTTGGTTAGATGTCCTACAATCCACGATGGGTGCTACTAGTGTGGAGGATCAACAACAAAGAGTTTGTGAGGTCATCCATAGGGTCATTGAGTTAGAGAGACAGAACAAGGGGATCAACATGCCTTCAACGGGTCTCATGAGATTCTAGATACAGGAAAGGCTAAACAACCGACCTTATTGCAAATGGAGACTCCCTCGGTAAGTCCGATGGATCCCCTATATGTTGTTTCTCCAGGGGTCTCAGTGCAATTTGAGCCCATAAGTGATAGCTTCACCTTTCCAAGTCTAGCTCATCTTTCCCTTGATGACACCACGGCTACCATGCCTACCCCAATGATGGGCATGCCAAGAAACACTCCATGGACCTCATTTGCTAGTAAAGCACCGCTACATGGTAGCTCAATGCCTGCAACAGTACCTACAAGTGTGTACCAATCATATACACCCATGGGTCCTCGTACTCATGTAGTCCCTACTCCTTCCATTGTTTCAACTACCTATGCTCCACAACCACAACACCCAAGATCTTATTTCCATGGGACTATACCGGCTAGCATTAGCATGTCACATCCGATGTTTGCTATGCCTAGGGCCACACATATGAACTTTGGGTCGCCACATGGCACAACACCATACCAAACTTGGAATCCAAGGGCTTCCTATGCGCCAAGCCCAATGCCAATACCTGCTCCACATGTAGTCTCTGGAGCACCTCCACCCACGGTGCCTGCTCACTTAGGTGACTTGGCAACATTTGCTCAAGCTATCGGTTGATCTATTGCTAAGAATATGCGTAACACGCCTGATAGAGAGCCTAGAAGTAAGGCAGTACAAATAGCCAAGCTCACACAAAAATTTAGTGGAGACGAGGATGTGAGAAAGCATATCGAAGTGTTTGAACAAATATGAGATTCTCTAGGAGAACACAATGACCTACATAAGAGCAATGCTTTAAGCCTAACCTTAAGTGGAAAGGCTGGGGATTGGTATAGAACCCTAAGGGTGGAAGAAAAAACGATTTACTCTACTCTTAAGAGACTATTCTTGAAAGGATACATACGAGAGGGAGTACTTTGGGGTGTAGCCTCTCAGCTCCAGAAAGCCCAATGAGAGGAAGGAGAGTTGGTGAGAGACTTTATAAGTCACTTGAAGCATTTGAATTCTCGATGTAATCCAAATGAGCGCTTCAACAATAACCAATTGCTTGATAGATTCATTAGGGGATTACGGCATGAGGATATCTACAATGGCTTAGTCATTAGAGGTATCACCACTTGGGAAGCAGTCACCACCAATGCGATCCAATTGGAGCATAATTTAATGATTCAAGGAGAAAGAGTGTCTGTTGAGTCTAAATCTATTAGCTCACAAGCATCGGGGCATCAGCCAATGACCCTAAAGCCTATTGCTAAGGAGCCAAAGATACCTGAGATGACTTTAGCATATCTCACCAAGGCTATTCAAGAGAGTCTTAGAGACAATCGTGCTCCACAAAACAATCATATGTATCCAAGAAGGAAGCAACAATGGTGCTCAGTATGCTATGGACCGCATAGTACCAGTGAATGCCCTACTTTTAGAGTAAAATTCAATGGGAACTGCAATGTCTGTGGGAGGTATGGTCATCAAGCTAAGGATTGCATAGTATTTAAGTGTGCGATGGCCAATAGACCAACCTTAGCATGGACAGACACACCTCGAGTGCCTGCATTGATGCCGGCCCCACCGCTTGAACAAACAACACAACACATGGTCCCTAGGGCCCAAAATGTTGTTCAAAAAACACCCTTACCACCTCCAATGCTAGGACCACAACCACCACATCCGAGAATCACTTCTGTGAATCAAGTGGGCTGTGAGTCATCTATTTCTTGTTTGGAAGGCTGTGAGGAAGATATAGATCCTAATATCGCCTATGGGATGGATGTGCTTGAAGAAAGTCCACAATACTACATGGAGGACTATTGGGGACAAGTTAAACCTGTATATCAAGTAGATTCTCTTGCAACAAGAGGCCAAAATATCAATTACACTGCTAAGAGACCACCTCTTCAATGCTATGAGTATGGAGGTCCACATCGTGTAGCCGAGTGTCCTATTAGGCTACAAAAGAATGCCACACTAATGCAAACCAATCAAGCGAGCACGTCTACAATGACGATACTCATGTGTAATCGATGTGGCATAGATCATTTGATTGCCCAATGTCCAAATAATCCAAATGCACCGACGATCACGCCATTAAACTTGATTGAAGTTACCGAGGATCCATCAGAAAGTACACCTGTGGTACCAGTAAACGTACTCACACGATCGATGCTCCAAAAACAAAATTATATTCTTGAGGAAAGAGACACAGCATCAATTGCCCAATCTCAAAAAAAGAAGAAAACACGAAGGAAGAGATCGCAAAAAGCAACGAAGTCAGACCCTAGTTCAAAGGCCAACATAGGGACTGGTGACGACCCTGTATATATGAACGACGCTGAAGAAGATTCTGATTTAGGTGAAACCATGGAGACCAAAACAACCACTAAGATAGAAACCAACAAGGAAGATCTTCATGAGCCACAATGGCAAGGATCCAAGAAGAAGATAGGACCTTATCCAAACCCTACAGAGGAGATTGAGCGAGTCAAGCAATTAAGGAGTTTGGTAGAAGATACCCAAAGGGATCTAGAACGAGCACCTAGGCATATCCAGATTACAGACACCGTGTTTCCTACGCAACAACAACCTCACCAAGTCCATAGACCCTTAGCCAGACCCTTAGCCATACCTAGTGTCATCCAAGAACAAAGTGACTTAAAGTCATGGGAAAGTGGGCGTACTCACTTCTTGATGGAAAGAATTTTTACAGAGGGACTACTTGATCCTATCAAAGAAATGGAGATCCCATCTTCCCCACGTCAAGGGACTGAAGTCCAAAAGGTGCCGTTAAACATTGCCAAATTGATGGATTTCATGTCTTCAGAAGTTAGAACCACCATCATGTCCAAACTATATAAAGACCCTAAGCTAGTCTTAGCTCTTCGAGCCTTCCTCAATGGGGAACTGAAGTTTGGGCTACCACAATTTGCACAGATGGATGGAGCTGGGGAGATGCCAATAGAGGAGGAACACTTAGTTCCACAACCCAACCTAGATGAGAAACTTGTTATAGAAATATGTGTTAACAAGTTGGGACAATACTTTGAGGGCGATGAATCCAATGCCACCATACCAATCACTACTAAGGGATTAACTGTGAAGGGAATCCTTGATGGTGGCGCTGGGGTTAGCATTGTGACTAAAAATTGCTGGGAAACTATGGGAAGACCTCACCTTGCAACCACAACCATAGTAGTGAAGATGGCCAATGGGTCTATTGTTAAACCTATTGGGATGCTAGAAGATCTCAAGATCAAGGTCTTCGGACATAAAATAAGGATTACCTTCATTGTTATGGATTTCTCCAAACACATTATGGCATCGGAGATGATCTTAGGACGCCCTTTCATGAGGGAAGCAAAAATGGTGCATGACTGGTCTAAAAACCATGTCTACTTGCAGTTCCAAGATTCTGTCATTCGAGTGGATCTTGTGTGACTGGTCGAGCACATCCCCTAGGAAACAGGTTTATAATTGATCATAGATCTGACACCACAGTTCACTCGACCCCATTGCAGTATTGTGACACGTGTAAAGCGGACACTGATGTTGGGGAAGATTCTCCTTATATGGATGTACCTGAGGGGGATGAAATGCCCGTACCCTTAAATATGCTACAATCAATGCATGTAGCTTTCAACAAGACTCATCCTAATATAACAAAGAGAACATACAAGTGGGTCCCTAAAGCTTCTTTAGCGACCATATCTAGTGCTAAAAAACAGAAGCCTTGTAAGAAACGTCCCACTCGCTCCAAGAAATGTAAGAAAACGTGGCGATGGATTCCTAAACGACTATTGGAAGCCCAAGGCTACTATCAAGGAAATGATCAAATCTGGGTGCCAAAACGTAAATTGTGCTCTTACTTGTCACCGGGACCATGTGAGCTCAATCCTGTGGCTCCAAAACACATTGAAGATCGCGGAAAGGAAGAAATCACGGAATGCTACACACTTGCTCCAAAGCTAGTTTGGGTACCGAAGAAAGAACAACTTTGTTCCACCTAGCTTAGGAACAACGAAATCAAATGATGCTTCTTGCTCTTCGTGTAGTTCCTATATAGAAATAGAAGGTTCAACACAACCTCCACCTACCATTGTACATATCCATACAAGCGAGAAAGCGTTTTCACATCCCGTTGTAAGTTCACCACCTACAACAACGTTGCAAATAAAATCATGGGAGAGTACCTTACCACCTTGCAACTAGATGAAACGCATAGGGCGGTCGAAAACTATTGGTTAAAGCCTTCACCCATAACAACTTGGAACAATTGGTTTCAAAGGGTGACGAACACATTTCAAACGGTATAATCTACCCAAGGAAGGGGGGAGTGTTTGCTGACAATCATCATTCACTCACTCCCCTCTCAACCTTCCTGCCTGACCTCTCAACCTCCCAATCTTAGGGAATGTCTATATAAAGCCTTATACTCACAAAAAACAAAAATAATAAAGAGCAAGAGCAATTAGCAAACGAGTATGCACAATAAAAGTCAAAACATTGACCTAAACCTACACATTCACATCCGGTACACTGAAACAGAAACCTATGCCATAAAACACCTTTGATCCTCATTACTCAAGTGATGGAGGGTAGGTAGAATTAGTACAATAGGAGTGTTTCTGTTTTAGGGTTGAGTGATTAGCAAAGTTCTTTTTTCCCACTGATGTGCCTCCTAGAGGTATTGTTTGTGTTTCCTAGTGTGTACAGGAACGTGTTGCTGTTGTTAGGATTTGGACCTTCATGGAATCTTTTCCTCGTTCACACTTCAAATCAAGCGCGACCATCAACACAAACAGGTGTTTCTTGTCCATTAGCATTGCCCCTTATCTTTTTGCATCCATGTTTTTCTGCTTTAATTGTGATTGGTAGCATAATATCCAGTGCATTTGTTGAGTATCAAACATTAAATTCAATGCAATTTTTTGTCATAATCACTTGTCTAGGTTTAAAAATCAAGCAGTCCAACTAAGCTAGTTTGACCAAGCTAGGCGTTAGAGATCTTCTCTTAATACCATGGGGAATGCCTTCCTAATAATCAATGGTTACTTAGGTTAATCCGATTTAGGTTGCATTGTGTGAAATGTACTAGGGCTTTTCTAGTGGGCTTAGTCCCTATTGACCTTTAGCTTAAGTATTATAAAGGGAGTTTACTAGTGTGATGAGCCTGGGGAGGTGTAACAATGTTATATGACCCCCCAAAGCTACAAAATTAAAATGCTGAAAACGAACAAAAATAAAAATTAAAAATCAAAGTGCCACAATGTAAAATCTTAAGCCGGAAGAGAAATCTCAGCTTGATGTGATACTTCACTCACATGTATCGCCTATGGTACTAGAGCCCTAGAGGTTCCCAGTGTGGGCGCTTTTCCTTGAAAAGCAAAAAACCCAAGGCATACAAAATAAGCACACACATCAAAATCGAATCACTGTGAAAAGACTTTGGGGAGTCAAAGAAAAGTTAATCAGTCAGGAGATGATTTCATGAGAAATTCATTTTATTGTAGCTTAACTACAAGGTCTTCTAGGTATAGCCTCTAGTCAGCCCTCGGACATGAAATACTTAGCTCTCGCGATTAAACAACTTAATTGACGAAAGAAAATTGAGAAGCTTACCCATGGTATTAATAATCGATCTTTAGTGCCTTTCGACCGCCATTAAATTAGCTACCCCAGACTTGTTTAATTTTTTACCTTTACATTTGTTTATGCATTTGATTATATTGCAACTTAATGTTTATTGCTGACAAATGGTTTAAAATTCTATTACCAATCAAATTGTCTGCCTACAACTGCATATGCTTTTTAATTGCTTATGAGAATGCAATTATTGTGCCAATGTTGTTTGATTTTGCAGTGACTGAAGGAGGCTAAGGACATTCATCTCAAAAGCTCTTCCACCTCGATGAACGAGCTTCAACTCAATAGCTTCCGAGGACGGAATCTACATCAGGAAGGGGGGCATGTTAACCCTCACGCACATTCCTATCACCTACGACAGACATTGTATTATTTATTTAGTAGAGTCAGGTACCGGGTTTGTCGGTCCAATAGGAAAAGGGTAAGAGTGATCGCCGATGAGAGGCGCACTTTAAGTGGAACATTCAAGGGATTAGTTGGCTAAGCATGGGCCCAAGTGTGAATGGGGCGAGTTCATATAAAAGTCAACTAAACCTAAAATTCACTCATTCTCTCATTTGTGCAATTGAAGAGTGCTCTTGCTCCATCTCCATCTTCTTCTTCTTCATCTCTTTGTGTGTGTGTGTATATGCGAGAGAGAGAGAGAGAGAGAGAGAGAGAGAGAGAGAGAGAGAGAGAGAGCGAGAGAGAGAGAGAGAGCGATTGAGCATTGCGGCGGCACGACGGCGGCGAGGCGGTTGAGCGCGGCGTAGCGGCGTCTCTCTCTTCTTCGCAGCGAGGAATCTTCACGACAGGAAGCGTAGAGCGGTGAGTGACACACCAACGCCATCTTTGAGCTTATTAGTTTAGGCTTGTTGTGTGCTTGGAGCCATTTGTGGCTCACACACGGTGTATCGGAAAGTTCCTTTCATTGACACGTGCGACATACGCGCACACCATGTTTAGAGGCCAAATTGAGTTTTCTTGGTACCATTAGGATCAACAAGATTACTAGATATTATGGTATCAAACTTTTTGGGTTTGGACCTCCGGATTGAAAATTAGGTCAATTTTTGAACTTTGTTAGAGTACTTGGACAATTTTGGGATTTTGATATCCAAATAAAATGAAACTTTGGTATTATACTAGAAATAGCATAGAGAAAAGTTGCTATGTTTTGGCTCAAAATTTTGGGAAAGGTACATGATCTCGATTCACGTTTCGAGAGCTTTGACCCCAAATTTGAACGACTTATAGATGAAGGTATTTCTAAGCTATCCCCAAAATATTTTTGGATTTGACAAGAAAAAGTCAGCCAAAAGTGAAATCCTAAGTCTGTTTGAGCAGTTTTTGACAATCTTCTATTTTAGGCCCTTTTGATCCTCTTTTTGGATTCTTTGCAATCTTGCTTTGGGAAGTATTGTTTCCAATGGTCTTTGCTACAGACTGGAAACGTCTGTGCCAAATTCCTTGTAAGATCCCCAAACTTTGGGTCTCTTTTGAAAATAAGAAAAGTAGATTCCAATGTCCGTTTTGTCAGATTTTGACTGAAAAGTGCTTGTTTGATAGTATTGTAAGATTCTAAGTATAAAGCAATGTCATTTTCATAATCTAGTAGGCCAAACAGACGTTTGGTTCAGTTTTGAAAAAATCCACTATTTTTAGCTTTTCCATGCTTTTAGGTGCTTTTTTTGTAAAACGCACGGCCGGATGCTTAATGTACAAGTTCTGGGGAAGCTATGGTTCAATGTTGTAAAAATCCGCTTTTCGAGCGCTTTTTACACTATTTTTAGCTTTTTATGATTTTTAGTGCTTTTTAGTGAAAAGTGAGTCGGCTTTCTTATTCCAGTGTGGACAAGGGGAACCTTGGTTCAACTTTAGAAATGTTTTTTCTCTTTTTATGTTATTTTAGCTTTTTGTACGGTGTTTTTGAAAAGCAACGTGCTTTTTAGGATGACCTAAACATAAAAATATTAATTTTAGTCTCTGTCGGATTTAAAAATGACCGCTCGAAAAAAATACGAGAATTTTACAAAAATTATTTTTATTAAAAGCTACTGTACGTAAGTATGCTAGGGCAGTACAGGAAAGTCATACTCTTCAATTAATCAATTTTACTGTAAAAATTGAATAGTAAGTGAGAGTTGACTCTAAAAAAGAAGGCCATGATTTTAGAAAAGTCCTAAAAGTTGTGCAGCTATTCCAAGCTGAGAAGATAGCGCTAGTTTTTGCCTTGGGCATCACTCTGGCTTGCTGTAGTGCCTATAAATTGGTAGGGAGTGCTCAGTTTTTAGTGATGTCAGTTGCATCTACTATCGCAAGGCAATACGTACCTATTATACGTGTTAAGTATGGAGCCTGATTTACCCTTGTAATTTTCTGTGGTAAAAGCGCACATTTGTAAGGCCCCCATTATGAGGAGAAGCCATCGTGCGTGAAGGAAAATCACTCACCGGAAACCAAAATTTTCACGGACAAGAATCAGGGGCTCCGGAATATTCCTTTTCGCTGGAATATTATGGCCGGACGGCGGCCGGAAAGTGGTCGAAAAACAACCGATCGGTTGGCTGGTGGTCGGAAGTCAATGGCGGGTGGTTGGTGGCCGAATTCCAAAGCGGACTTGTCTTCTCAAGGGCGGCCACACATGGGCGGATTGGAGGGTCCGATTTGGACTTATTCGCACACAAGGGCGGCTACACATGGCTGCCTCTCATAAGAGAGGGCAGCCCTTTTGGCCTATAAAAGGAGGCCATTTCTACACACATTTCATAGTGTGAAGTTGATGCAACAAGGTGAGTGTGAGGTGGTGAGAGTGAAGCAAGGCGGTAGCTCTATCAAGGGTTTAATCCCTTTGTAAACTACTTCTTCTTTTGAAGTGCTAAAGCCATTGAGTGGCTGCTTTCCCGTGGACGTAGCCCACATTGGGTGAACCACGTATATCATGTGTACTCTCTCTCTCTCTCTCTCTCTCTACTTTATAATCTCTTGTGTGTGAAATCTATCTCTCTCCATTAAGTAATCTACTCAAAAATCTATTTAGCTACGTCTTATTTCCTAACAATTGGTATCAGAGCAAGGTTTGCTCGTAGCTAAATTATCTCAAGGAAAGTATTCCTTGAATTGAGTGGGAGTTATGGCAGAGGAAGGGAAGCTCAAGATTGAGAAGATCAACGGCAAAAACTACCAACATTGGAAGATGCAAATTGAAGACTATCTCTACCAGAAGGACCTCTATTTGCCACAAGGCGGTCTTGCGAAGAAGCCTGCAACAATGGCAGATGAAGCATGGATTGTCCTTGATCGAAAGGCACTGGGAACAATCCGGTTAAGCTTGGCGTCAACGGTGGCCTTCAATGTTTCGGAGATGAAGACCACGGAGGACTTGATGAAGTCACTTGACGACTTCTACGAGAAACCATCGGCATGCAATAAGGTATTTCTTATGAAGCGCTTGTTCAATCTAAAGATGGCAGAGAATGGTTCAGTTGCAGAACACCTAAATGACTTTAACACAAACATAAGTCAACTTCGATCGGTGAAAATCAATTTCGATGACGAAGTACGAGCTCTCCTTATAGTTTGGACAGCCTTGTGATGGCTGTAAGTAATTCTATCTCTGGTACAAATACTCTTAAGTTTGATGATGTTGTGGGTGTTCTCCTAAGCGAAGAAATACGAAGGAGAAGCACAGGAGAATCATCAAGTGCTGCATTGTCAGTGGAAACAAGAGGAAGGCCTAAGGAGAGGTTCAAAAACCAAAAGGGTCGTGATCGCTCAAGGCGGAGCAAGTCACGCACAAAGTCAGTTCTTGAATGTTGGAACTGCGGCAAGAAGGGCCACGTCAAGAAGGATTGCTGGTCCAAGAAGAAGAAGGAGACAGAGTCTCAAGACAACAAGCCAACATTGGAGGCCAATGTGGCAGGTAAAGTAGAGCAAGATGCTCTAATTCTCTCATTAGACAATGTGTCTAATTCCTGGATAGTAGATTCCAGGGCTTCATTCCATGCGACACCACACAAGAAACATTTCCAAGACTACACAAAAGGTAATTTTGGGTATGTATACTTGGGAGATGATGAAGCTTGTGAGATTGTCGGCAAAGGTACAGTTTCTGTCAAAACTGCTAACGGAAATGAATGGAAGCTTAAAGATGTTAGGCATGTTCCTTCTCTTCGCAAAAATTTGATCTCTACAGGACAATTGGACGATGAAGGTCACAACATTGCATTCGGAAACAAACGGTGGAAGATCTCAAAGGGATCTTTGGTGGTTGCCAAGGGAGAAAAAGTCGGTACACTTTATTTGTGTACTGTTAGCACGCAACCTTCAGCTTGTGTAACAACTACAGAAGTTGACAGTGCGGTGTGGCACTACCGACTTGGGCATATGAGTGCCAAAGGAATGCAAATCCTTCAAACAAAGAAGCTTCTACCAGGTTTGAAAGAAGTGGACTTAGAGTTCTGTGAAGATTGTGTTTATGGTAAACAAAAGAGGGTAAAATTTCAAAAATCAGGAAATGAAAGAAAAAATAAAAAACTTGAGTTGGTTCATTCTGATGTTTGGGGTCCTGCAAGTACACCATCGCTTGGTGGCTCATTGTACTATGTAACATTCATAGACGATGCGACTAGAAAAACATGGGTTTATGTCATGAAGAATAAATCCGATGTATTTTCCATATTTCAAAGGTGGAAAGCCTTTGTGGAGAATGAAACAGGTACCAAGGTTAAATGCCTCAGATCCGACAATGGAGGTGAATATTGCAGCCAAGCTTTTGAAAGCTTTTGTGCTAGCAATGGCATTCGGAGGCAAAGGACAACCCCAAGGACACCTCAACAAAATGGGATTTCGGAAAGGATGAACAGGACAATCATGGAACGATCACGAAGCATGCGGCTACATGCAGGCCTACCGCTTGAGCTTTGGACGGAAGCTGTAAGTACGTCTGTGTACTTAATCAATCGGTCACCCTCAACGGCATTGGATGGGGGATTTCCTGAAGAGGCATGGACAGGTAAACCGGTGAATTATGCATTTCTCAAAGGGTTTGGATGTGAGGCTTTCATGCACATAGATAGAAGACTAAGATCAAAGCTAGATGCAAAGTCCAAAAAGTGTTTCTTCATTGGCTATGGAGAAGGAGACTTTGGGTATCGCCTATGGAATCCTGAAGATGGTAAAATCTTAAGGAGTAGGGATGTAATTTTTAACGAACAAAATATGTACAAAGATTACTTGGAAAGAAAACAAACAAAAGAAACAGGTGATGAGTACATGGAGCTTGAGGACGGTGAAGACTCAAGGACTGCAAACGGTGACAGTGTGCAACAACGTCAACCAAATGAGGAGCCTCAACCTATTCTTTGAAGATCTACAAGAGCAAGTAGACCTCCAGAAAGGTTTGTTCCTTTCTTCAACCATCTCTTGATCTCAGATTCTGGAGAGCCGGAATCATACGAAGAAGCTATGCAACATGAATCCAAAGAAGAATGGACGAAGAGCATGCAAGTGGAGATGGACTCACTACATCGCAACCAAACATGGGAGTTGGTTGAGTTGCCTAAAGGTAAGCGGGCACTTCAAAACAAATGGGTGTACAAGCTGAAGGAAGAAGAAGGTGGGAAGAAAAGGTACAAGTCTAGGCTTGTGGTAAAATGTTTTTCTCAAAAGAAAGGTATTGACTTCAATGAAATATTTTCTCCTGTTGTAAAAATGAACTCAATTAGGCTTGTCTTAAGCCTTGTGGCTGCTCATGATCTAAATCTCGAGCAAATGGATGTAAATATGGCATTCCCTCACGGTGACTTAGAGGAGGAAATCTACATGCTTCAACCAAAGTGGTATGAAGTAAAAGGTAAGGAGAAAATGGTTTGCAGATTAAAGAAGAGCTTGTATGGTTTAAAGCAAGCATCAAGACAATGGTACTTGAAGTTTGATCGATGGATGTTGGATCATGGATTCACAAGATGCAACTCGGATCAGTGCGTCTACACGAAGAATTTGGGAGATGGGAAGTTCATCATCCTAATGTTTTATGTTGATGACATGCTGATTGCAAGTGCTAACATGTAGGACATCAAAGACCTAAAAGAGGAGCTGTCTAAATCTTTTTCAATGAAAGATTTAGGTGCTGCAAGGAGGATACTTGGTATGAAAATATCAAGGGACAGGATGAAGAAGACAATAAAGCTATCTCAAGAAGATTACATCAAGAAGGTACTAGAAAGGTTTGCAATGCAAAATGCAAAACCAGTTTCTACACCTTTGGCTGGTCATTTTAAACTAACGAAGGATATGTGTCCAAAGACACAAGAGGAGATAGCCTATATGCCTAAAGTTCCATATGCTGCAGCGGTAGGTTCTCTAATGTATGCTATGGTCTGGACAAGGCCAAACATTGCACATGCAGTGGGAGTTGTGAGTAGGTTCATGGACGACCCAGGTAAAGAGCATTGGCAAGCTGTGAAGTGGATACTTAGGTATCTAAAAGGGACAACAACAAATGCTTTGTATTTTGGAGGAACTGATATTTTTCTAGAAGGGTATGCTGATGCAGATATGGTAGGTGACAAAGATACTCGAAGGAGCACTACTGGCTATGTGTTCACGGTTGGAGGCACAGCAGTAAGCTGGGCTTCAAAGCTGCAGAAAGTGGTTTCACTTTCTACCACGGAAGCAGAGTATGTAGCAATGACGGAGGCAAGCAAAGAAATTCTGTGGCTTCACAGATTCTTAGAAGAGCTTGGATTCAAACAAGACAATTGTGTCTTGTACAGTGATAGCCAAAGCACTATCCATCTTGCGAAGAACTCAGCCTTTCATTCAAGGACAAAGCACATTGAGGTGAGATATCATTTCATATGCACTGTTTTGGAAGAGGGACAGCTAAAGCTAGGAAAGGTGCATACAAGTGAAAATCCTGCAGACATGTTTACAAAGGTGGTCAACAAGGAGAAGTTGAGCTTTTGCTCATCTTCAATCGGCATTCAAGGATAAGAAGCCAGAATGGAAAGCAGTCACAGGTTTTGTTTGGAGATCAGTCTCCAAGTGGGAGATTGTTAAGTATGGAGCTTGATTTACCCTTGTAATTTTATGTGGTAAAAGGGCACATTTGTAAGGCCCCCATTATGAGGAGAAGCCATCGTGCGTGAAGGAAAATCACTCACCGGAAACCAAAATTTTCACGGACAAGAATCAGGGGCGCCGGAATATTCATTTTCGCCGGAATATTATGGCCGGACGGCGGCCGAAAAGTGGTCGAAAAACAACCGGTCGGTTGGCCGTTGGCCTGTAGTCAATGGCCGATGGCCGGTGGCCGGTAGTCAATGGCCGGTGGCCGGTGGTCGGAAGTCAATGGCTGGTGGCCGGTGGCCGAATTCAAAAGCGGACTTGTCTTCTCAAGGGCGGGCACACATGGGCGGATTGGAGGGTCCGATTTGGACTTATTCGCACACAAGGGCGGCTACACATGGCTGCCTCTCATAAGAGAGGGCAGCCCTTTTGGCCTATAAAAGGAGGCCATTTCTACACACATTTCATAGTGTGAAGTTGATGCAACAAGGTGAGTGTGAGGTGGTGAGAGTGAAGCAAGGCGGGAGCTCTATCAAGGGTTTAATCCCTTTGTAAACTACTTCTTCTTTTGAAGTGCTAAAGCCATTGAGTGGCTGCTTTCCCGTGGACGTAGCCCACATTGGGTGAACCACGTATATCATGTGTACTCTCTCTCTCTCTCTACTCTATAATCTCTTGTGTGTGAAATCTATCTCTCGCCATTAAGTAATCTACTCAAAAATCTATTTAGCTACGTCTTATTTCCTAACAATACGGAGTGGTGCAAGCTCTTCATTACCATCTCCATAAGCTCTTCTCTCTCGTTCACGAAAAGAAGAAGAAGAGGCAAAGTGATGTGATGGAGTGTCAATCTATATTAAGGAGCTAAGCTTGATGCATTAGTTTGAGGTCAAACACTTTCATTTGCATGTTATGTATGCTCCTGAAAATATCAAAGAGCTGTTTTTCACATATGCGTAGAGTTATGGTTTATGGTCTACCTAAGGGTCGGAGCTGTTTTGCATCATGATGGAATGATATCACATGATGTATGGAACCGTACGGATAAATGTATATTGCCTCATTTGCATGGGTATGATTGCTTTCCACCTTTAGATGTTGCCAAAACTCGATTTTTATATCATGTTTAGTTGTTGGTCGGACTTATTTCATGCATAAAAGGTTCATGTCCAAAGGGCCATTTATGTGGACTTGGATTTACTGCAGTGAATAGGTCAAACTCCAACTGTCGGAGGTGGTTCAATGTGAATATGATTTCTGGTTAAGGGCTAAGATCCCTCATAGAGTATGGTTGTAATCTTTATGGTGGAAGCCGGTATGACTCTTGGATTTTTTTCTGGATATGGTTATGCTACCAAAATTTTTGTAGCCATATTATGTTCTAAGGTGGTTATGCAAGATTGGTTGGGCCTCACCCCTGAGTTGGGTAGAGTGCTCACCCGTGTGATGTGATTCGGTTATGGGCTATGTTTTGGAATTGGACCATGAAGTGATTTTGATGGTTTATGGTAGACGTGTAAGGGTACAGACCCTGTACATATTGTTTGTGCATATGGAAGATGCTATTATGACTGGACTCACGTGTTATGTTTTGCATGGCAGCGTTGCTACAAGACTAGGATCACCTACATCGCTTAGCCTTAGAAAAAAGGGTCGTTGACTTGGGGCTTTGCTGGATCGGGGGTGTTGCCTAGGTCTTGTTTTTTTGCTAGGCTCATCTACATGGTTAGTGCGTCGGGGGTTGAACGACCTAAACCGCTAATGCATTGGGGATCTTGCCTTATCTTTGGCTAAACACCCGATGCTAGGCATTGAAGAGACACCGCGCCTAAATTGATATGGTTGGTGTCGATATCCTACCACTTGCTGGTATTTGGGATCCTTTCAGAGCTCTGGTTCATGGAGGGAGGCAAAGTGGCCGGTTAGAGTACATGGACAATGTTGGGATTTTGACTTGGGTTTTGATATCCAAATAAGATGAAACTTTGGTATTAGGCTAGAAATAGCATATAGAGAAAATTTGCTATGTTTTGGCTTAAAATTTTGATAAGGTACATGGATCGCAATTCATGTTTGGAGAGCTTTTGACCCCAAATTTGAACCACTTATAGATGAAGGTATTTCTAGTCTATCGCCAATATATTTCTGGATATGGACAAGAAAAAGTCAGCCAAAAGTGAAATCCTAAGTCTGTTTGAGCAATTTTTGGCAATCTTCTATTTTAGGTCCTTTTGATCCTCTTTTTGGATTCTTTTTCCAATCTTGCTTTGGGAAGTATTGTTTCTTTGTTACAAACTGGAAAAGTCTTTGCAAAATTCCCTGTAAGATCCCCAAACTTTGGGTCTCTTTTGAAAATAAGTAAAATAGATTCCAATGTCTGTTTAGTCATATTTTGATCTAAAAGTGCTTGTTTAATAGTATTGTAAGGTTCTAAAGTAAAAAGGAAGGTCATTTCCATATTCTAGTAGGCCAGACAGACGTTTGGTTCAGTTTTGGAAAAATCCGTTATTTTTAGCTTTTTCATGCTTTTTATGCTTTTAGGTGCTTTTTTGCCAAACGCAGGGCCGGATCCTTATTATATGAGTTCTGTGGAAGCTGTGGTTCAATGTTGTAAAAATTTCCTTTTCGAGCGTTTTTCACGCTATTTTTAGCTTTTCATAATTTTTAGTGCTTTTTAGTGAAAAGTGAGTCCGCTTTCTTATTCCAGTGGACAAGGGGAATTCGTGGTTCAATTTTGAAAAATTTTACCTTTTTTTTTCTTTCTATGCTATTTTTATTTTTTGGCGTTTTTGAAAAGCAACGTGCTTTTTAGGATGACCTAAACATAAAATATTAATTTTAGTCTCCGTCGTATTTAAAAATGACCACTCGAAGAAAAAACGAGATTTTTATGAGAATTATTTTTATAAAAAGTAGTACCATAAATACGCCAGAGCAGTAAGAGAAAGTCATAATTATGTCGGGGCATCAGGGTGCGGCATAGTCTAGTCACGATTTCATTAGTTGGCCGGATACTCTTCAATTAATTAGTTTTACTGTAAAAAAATTGAATGGTAAGTCGGAGAGTTGATTGTAAAAAAGAAAAATTTTAGAAAAATCCCAAGAGCTGTGCAACTATTCCTAGCTGAGAAGGTAGTGCTAGTTTTTTCCTTAGGCACCACTCTGGCTTGCTATAGTGCCTATAAATTGGTAGGGAATGCTGAGTTTTCAGTGCCGTCAATTATGTCTACTACCACAAGGCAATACGTACTGACAGGGGGTTAGCCGCACCACCCTCTAACTCACCCGGAGACTGATGATGGCCGGATTTGACAAGCCGCCGCGGCCACGAGAACCAACCCCCACTCGGGGGGGGGGGGGGGGGGGGGCTTACTAAAAAACAAACAAAAGAACGTTTTTCTTTTTTTCTGCATACTGCTCCCACCACCTCCCTCCTTGACTAGCATTCCCACAGTGGGCCGCCCCCCACTTGGCAATAAACACTCGCTCTCCTCATTATCCGAGGAGGCCAAGTCTCTCTCTCCCTCTCATCCATTATCGCCAACCCATGCACGACGCAATAAAAGATTTCTCTCCCTCTCTCTCTCTCTCTCTCTAGGATTTAATATTTACGTAATTACAAAAAATTTTGTGTGATCACAAGGTCTTATTGACACATTTACATGATTACACTAAACATAATCACACGGAATCCGGTTAAGGGCAACCTGCAGACCCACTTAATTCCCGTCGGGCTTTTCAGTGTCCCCGACGGGCCCGTCGGGATTTTTCATTTTCCCTGCGGGCCTGTTGGGAATACTAAAAAGCGCGGTGGGCTCGTAGAATTATATATATGGGGGCCCGATCGTACTCGCAGAATTATATTTCTTGCTTTCATCTTCTGTGAGAGAGAGAGAGAGAGAGAGAGAGAGAGAGAGAGAGAGAGAGAGAGAGAGAGAGAGAGAGAGAGAGAGAGAGAGAGAGAGAGAGAGAGAGAGAGAGCTAGTCGACCACCTTTGCAGGTACGTCGAGAGGAGAGAGGAGAGAGGGGGTCGTGTGGGAGCTTGCTCTGCGTCGCAGTGCACGTCAGCAGCAGCAGTAGAGTACATAACCACACAATCCGGGTATGTGTTGTGTGTATGTGTATCCGTTGTGTGGTAGCGTGCCTTTTGTTGTATTGCATGGCAGTAATAAGGTACCTTACCACACAATGGGAGTGTGTGTGTAAGCTGTTCTACTGAACAATGCTTATCACAGGGGCATCACCTCGGTGACGCGGGGAAGATGGTGTCCTTGTGGTAAGTATTGGCTTACTGTCTAGGTACTACATCAACAACGTGGCGAATCTAGTATCCTTATGGTAAGTCAACTTCCCTTCCCCTTACCCAAAAAACATATGGGCATCGATCGGTAATGCGGCTATATGATGTTCATATGAAAGCCATTGTTTCTCCTTAGATTCAGGCAGCACTCGATCGATAACGCGGCTAATAGAGTGTCGTTTGTTAGAAGCATCTGTTTTTGCATAAATGTGGCGGTCAAATCATTAACCCGGCTGTACGAACGTCATATAATTTATATATGCATGTGCATTTAATTTTTTAAGTAATAAGAATATGAAACACTTGGGCGGTAACGCGGCTGTGAAGAGTATTTCATATACAAAATGTATGAATTGTTTGATTTTGTTGTTTTTAACTGTCCATATGAAATTATATACTAGCTAATCATATTCAAAAGAATACTTTATTCATCAGTCATCGCTATTTTAAATGCTCCATTTATATAAATTATATGAAAAAAAGTATTTGCACACAAATTGCATGTTAAATATTATTTTTTATCTTTTTAAAGGACCTCAAGCATTATCGCTATTTTTAATGCTTCATTTACATAGATTCTTTGTAAAAAAGAATTTGCACACAATTTGCATGTTAAATATTCTTTTGTATCTTTTTAAACAGCATCAATTATCATCGCTTTTTTGATTGCTACATTTACGTAAATTCTATGTAAGAAATTGTGTGAACACAATTTGCTAGTCCAATTTGTATACTTCCAATGTTTTAAATGTTTTTGAAGTTTTAAAGTCGGCGTGTGCTTTGTTTGAACTAGTATGTGCGCACGGAGAAAAATATAAGTTAAAAATTCAATATATGCTGAAATGTGACAGACTATTAACGTGTATTGTTTGATCTAAGTTAAGTTCTTATAAACCACTTGTTTGATCTGCATTTTACACGTATAACAGATTGCAATTTTAAGTGAAGATTGTTTTCAATTTTTATCGATAGTTCCTTGCACATTTCTTAAAGTCTTCAAGTGGTAGTTAAGGGTTTGCCTGAAATAGTGTGAGAGTGTTAGTGTCATTTGCAACCATGAATTTGTATTTGATATGCTGTTTTTTATTGTCCAGTGCAAATATGATGCCATATCAAAATAAAAGTATTATGCGTGACATTCATAAAGAATGTATTTTGGCAATCTCATCATGTGCACATGATCGATCGCATACAATAGATTAGTGAAAGTGATGTCTTCATCAAAGACCTCACTAGCACTATATGGGAGAACACATAGCGCTGGTTGCGAGTTGAAGGCCAATATGAGTTGTTGATTCCAGTAGGGATTCAAGAATTTGACCCCCACTACAAGGTTAGGACAATGTTGGGCAATATAAAAGTATGTTGCAGATACTTAAAGGAAGATATCCCACCTGCCTGCGACATATCAAAATTAGAGCTCTGGGATAAATTGTGGGAAGAACAGAAGGTAAAGATGAAGCGTGTGAAAGCGCAGATGAAAAGAACTGTGAAAATGGATTTTCGATTGTGTATAGTTCAAAAGAATTATAGAAAAAAAATTGGTTAACTTTGGTATGCCTGGCCAGTCGTCGCAGCGGTCATTTTTGTGTTCGTCTTTCTTGAGAAGGTTTTGCTAACCTATGTTTTTTTTGAACTATCTATTTCATGTATCTACATATAAACAAGCTCATTGATAAGTTAAGAACTCATCCCTCGTGTCTTATATGAGACTATATTATAGTGTGGGAGTCACTGGGGAAGCTCAAAAGAAGTAGGATAGACCCTATGGTACGTGAGCATTTGGCATAGGTGTTGTGTTGGGACATGGTTTTGCCAAGTTTCAAGCTTGTAGGTTAGCCTTCCATTCCTCTTTGTTGTATGCAAAGAGAAATGGAAAGTTGGGACATGGTTTTGCCAACTTTGAAGCTTGTAGGTCATCCTTTCATTCCGCTTTGCTATATTCAAATGGTACTTTTAGATGAACACCTTTTATTGCGAGTTCTAGAATCATGGTGTCCCAATGATGAACAAATTTATACATTATCATCCATGGAACTTCTAGTACCATGTATTCATTCATGTGCTTATTTGGAATGCAAATAAATGTGTGTGGGCAAATGTACGACAATTCCTAGTAGCAACAATGGTACCACGTGTCTTGAAGTGGTGTGCAACCGAGTAAAAGTGGACCAATCACAAAACAAATGAGCGTTTTTACAACAAGAACTACATGAGGGAAAGGCCATATGGACCTTCGGGTGTGCAACCTTTTCCACCACCATAGAGATATTGGATAGGCCCAACACATAGCCCAAAGATGAGACAAGCCTCAACCAATGTTGGGCCAACAACCTCCCTTACCTCAAGAGAACCGGGCAATTCTGAGATACACATAGGCTATAGAAACACATGCAAATCACAACCTTCTTGGGTAAGTACATAATATGCTGCAGAGCCATCATACATTGTGCAACCAACAAAAAATCACTATACGAAGGACAAAAACACACTCAAGTTCATAGAAAATCAGAATTATAAACCCAGAGGTTATTCTCCTAGGTTAGGATAACCAATGGGGCCTCAACAAGCATCCCAACCAAAAGGCCCTTGCTATGGATGTGGAGGTGATTATTGGGAAATAGTTTTTCCACACAAGGGTGAATGCAAGAATATTTTTGGGTTCTGTGATGTTGTGGGATAAATCACGTTCTTCCAAACTATCCCAAAAATCCTGACAACAAGGGAGAAGTAACAATGAACATCATTGGGATATTTTCATGTACAAGTGTGGATTTGAAACTGAGCGAACGATTCCAATAAATATGGCTATTAGAGCTCAAGCTCAAGAAGCTGCAAAAACACACCGATCAAGGATGTAAACAAATTACCAGCTCAAGTAGAATGTGCGAGTTTGTTGGTAAGGACTCAAAGAAAACTTTGGAAGGCCAAACAAAATAAAATGAAACAAATAAGGCTAAAAGAGAAAATTGCCTTGTAAATCAAGCTGCAACAAGCCAGAGAGCAGCTAAAACTTAAAAAAGATAACAAAAATCAAATGAAAGGAGCGGTGTCATCCAAAGTATCATTGGAAGGTTTAGTCTTGGTAGATAGAGTTCTAGAACCATTAGAGGCTCTACTACAGGCTTACAAAGTGTGATTGAAAACCAACCAGACATTAGAATAAAGATGGTTGACATAGCCGCATCCTGAGGTTGAGAAACAACAATTAGAAATGTGCAAAAGGCTCAATGAGACTGCTCAAGCTCTTATGGAGGTAGAAAAATAAATATTCCTAAACACAAAGATTTAATCCACAAAACGGATATGAAAATTGAGGATAAAGGAAAAAAATGACTGATCAATTGAAGTCTACAACTAAAACACCATTGGGTATAAGGGTAGTGGCTAATACCACTGATAACGTCAAGTCACAGGTGATGATGCCAATTCCAGAAGTGGGAGAGAATATGGAATAGAAAGGATGGTAGTGTGACTTTTAATTCAGCACCTATCATGGAGATCATTATGGATAATGAGTTTTACCCAGAAGATATACAATCTACACAATGATGCAGGAATAGAAGCATTTGCAGCAGCGAGCAAACCAAAGACATTAAAGACTTTGTCGTCTTTTGTAGGAGAGCATGAAACAAAATTCGAGGTCAAGGTAGTGCCATCTCAATGGAATCTAATTCCAAAGATGACGAATACCAAGAGACTTCATGAACTAATGTCAACTCGATCTTATAGAATGCACACTACAAATTAGACTGTATCTATGGGGTGAAGTGGGTAGAAACTTAGAGAAGATGGGGATGAAAATTCCTCATTAAGACATTTCCTTAGATGGCCAAATGGGTAAACCAACACTAGATAAACCAAAGGCTAAATCAGTACCTGTGAACAAGGTGGAAGAGTATTGTGAAGGGGAAGAGGGAAATACCACCTTACCACTGGAACACATGTACAAAGGAGTGAAAGACACTTCTATGCTAAACAACATGGCTAGAGTGGCCTTTGCCACAAAAGAGATATGGGAGATACCATCTCTCAAAAAAACAAGAATACAATTACAACTTGCAGATGGTTACGTAGAGACACCGCTGGGTATGTTGGAACAAACGATCATACTATCCACATGCAGAATAGAGTACAAGAATACCTTCACCATAGTGGATTTTCACAAGAGCAATAATTTTGATGTCATTTTGGGAATACCATTCATGCTTCAACTTGAAATGGTACAAGATTTGGGCTATGGTCATATCTACTTAAGACACAAAGAAGTCACAACAAGGATGAGCGTCAAGGACCACAACTATAGAGATGTTAGTCAAACTCATATAGAGGACTTTGACTCAACAATGGTCAACGAGAAAGAGATACCTGCATCTTTACAGACAAAAGAACATCTTTGGATGTTTGGAAGTTTCCAATGCGAGAGCCTGGCTAGAGAAGACTACATCCTAGAGAGACCAGCGGAAGAAAAGATTATATTCCAGAGCCATTTTCAGAGAAATTGTTTGAACCTTTTAGCTGGGACCAGATACTGGCTACTCTAAATATATGTGTGAATGAAGAAAATCCAACAAGATTTTGTGAGACAAAGAGGGCTATGACATAGCACCCTTCAAATGGTGACTGTTATCTTAGAATCATGACTAGAGACTGAAAACCCAAATGTTCAAGAGTGTCTGAATGAAAGTGCATAGCTGACAAGATTTCCATTACAAATATGAGTGATGAAAGCAAGCAAGAATTCCAAGATTTAAGGGATGAAGTTCTTGAGGTAGATGCTGAGGATGAGCTATTGAGTAGCTCTAAAAATGAAAACCAAACAAGAAAGAGGTGATCTTCTATAATTTCCCTAACCAAAAATCTAGAAGGCAAGCAAGGTATCATGAAAAATGAGTGAGGAAATAAAAGAGAATGCAATGAAAGCCTATGCCTTTGGTGAAGAACAAAATGTAGTACTTGATGCTCGTAGGAGCAATGGATTATGTCAAAGACAAAATTACACAAGGATACAAAAAACCTGCTTCAACCAAGACCAATCCTAAGAAGCGCATCACCAAAAACAAAAGACACAATTGAAACGTCATCTAGAATGACAAAAATTGAGCAAAAACAAGAATGTCAAATATTAAAAAAGTCTTGGAAGAAGTTTGGACCATGGAAGTTGATAGTGAAGAGAGCTCAGACACGGACAATATTAACGCACCCTCACTACAAAAAATACACAATCCAAGATCAAAAGATCATAGTTCAAAAACCAATTTGGGAACTTAAGGAACTAGGGACATCGTATGATGGACATGAGAAATCCAAGTGCATTGACTTAACTAAACCAGGAGAGGAACCAAATCCGGTATACATTGTCATTGACCTCACAGAGGAGAAAGAGCATCTATTGCTAACTACTCTCAAAGAGTATAGAGATGTGTTTGCATGGTCATACAAGGACATTGAGGGAGTAGGTCCAATAATTTTTCAACATACCTTACCTCTTAAGAGTGATGCAAAGCCTTGGAGACAACGTCCCTGTACCTATAATGAAACCTTTGCAAAGAAGATCAAGGAGGAGATAGATAAGCTTAAGGAAGTGGAGTTTATCTACAAAATTGAGCACATAGATTGGGTCTCACCAATTTGGTAATGCCCAAGAAAAACAAAAGACTACGTGTATGTGGAAACCTCAAGTAGGTAAACGCAAATAGTATTCGAGACAACTATCCCCTAGCAATTACTAATCATGTAATAGAGTGAGTTGCATGTAAGGAAGCTTACCATTTTCTTGATGTCTTTTCAAGCTAAAACCAACTTGCTATAAAGCTAGAGGTTCAACACAAGACAACCT
Source organism: Adiantum capillus-veneris (assembly GCF_014529385.1). Lineage (NCBI taxonomy): Eukaryota > Viridiplantae > Streptophyta > Polypodiopsida > Polypodiales > Pteridaceae > Adiantum > Adiantum capillus-veneris. Next base: position 128,380,964 of record NC_140947.1, read on the forward strand.
TTGACATGGAATGGGCCATATTCACTTACCGAGTGATGCCATTTTGCTTAACCAATGCACATGCCACATTCCAGAGGCTGATGAGTCATGCATTCAAGGAATATCTAAGAAAATTTTTAGATATTTACATGGACGACTTATGCATGCACTCTCTTTTAAGAAATGAGCATAAAGAGCACTTGAAGAAGATCTTTAAAAAGTGCAAAACTTATCATTTTTTCTTGAATCCCAACAAATGTGTCTTCATGGTAAGACAAGGGAAAATTTTAGGGCACATTGTGTCCAAGAAAGTGTTTCTACAAATTTTGAGAAGATTCAAGTGATTGTAGCTCTATCTAACTGACAAAATTTAGGGGGTACAAGCCTTCATGGGCCATTGCAATTACTATAGAAGATTCATCTGTATGTATGCAATCATTGCCAAAATTCTCTACTCTCTTATCCATGAAATTTGAGTGGACCGACTAATGTGAAGAAGCATTCCAATTATTTCAGTAAAAATTGATTTTTGATCCAATTTTGAAAGATCTTGATTAGACAAAGATCTTCCATATCCACATTGATGCATCAGCTTATGCTATAGGATGCATCTTAGCACAACCTAGAGAGAACGACATGGATTTTTCTATAAGTTACTCTAGTAGACAACCAAATAGTGTAGAAAAGAATTACACAACCACAAAGATCAGAGAAGAATTAGGAATGGGTTATGCTATGAAGAAATTTAAACACTACCTTATTGCAAACAAGTTTGTGTTCTTTGTGGATCATCAGACACTATTATACTTGGTGAAAAAACCTTGCAATACACGACATATTGTTAAATGGTTCATCATATTGCTTGAGTTTGACTTCACTGTGGTGGTAAAGAAGGAACCACATGCCAGAGGTCCAACCATTTGGCTAGATTGACTCATGAAAAAGCACCCAATGGAGTTGACGATGACTTGTCATATTCTTATCTTTTCAAAATTGAGATGGTAGCAAGGTGGAGTGAACATGTCATACCTTTGCTCACCATTGGATTACCACAGATTGAAAGGCAACCATCAATCATTGAAGAAACCTAAACACTCATGCTAATAACTCAAAGGCTATACAAGCAAGGAAATGAAAATATATTGAGGCTATGTATATAGCCAAATGAGAGAAATGTGTACTTGAGCCAAGCTCATGTGAAAAACATTAGAATTCACAATGGAAAGCGCAAACATTTTAGAGATTAATGAGACTAGGTGTATACTAGCTTGGAATGCAGAGATTCGTTGCTCATGACTACATCAATTTATGTGAAATTTGTGCAACTAAGGAACTTGTAGAACATGCGATATTGTTTAGATTCATAGTTGCACCTAAGTGAAGCTCGTGCATTGTGGATTACCTAGCAAAACGAACATTACCAAAGGGGTTGAGCGAAGCAAGAATGAAATCCATTCAAGTCAAAGCTGAGAGTTATGTGTTGATTGAGGGAAATCCTCACAAGAGGAAGCACAATCAATTATGGATGTGTGCCACAAAAGGTGAATACATTTTGATACTTGAGAAAGCTCATGCTGGATAAGCAAGAAAACATTTTTATGCTAACAAAATGGCAAAGGCAATTCTTGTTGTGAGAGTTTGGTGACTGATTCGGGAGTTCACTAAAGAGCATGTGCATTCAACAGAAGGGTTTTTAATTTATAGAAACATGTGTACAAGAAGGGTAATTAAAATCCATTTTGTTGAATGCACGTGATATAAGAAAATTTTACTTAGTTAACACCTTGGAGTGGGCGACCTTGTCCATGTATGATGAAGTATATGTAAAGAGATGTGACAAATGTCAACAAACAAAAGTACATATGCAGAGAGACAAAATGCCACTAAGACCAATGATGGAGGCAAGAGATTTTGCTAAGTCGGACATAAACTTTGTAGACCAATAGCCCCTCTCACCTATTGTACGCATGTTCAATATATTATAGTGGTCACAAATTATCTGACCAAGTGTCAAAGCCAAATTTACACAGAATAATATAATGATGCAAAAGACAATGAAATTATTATATGAGAGTGTCTTTATAAGATATGGGCTACCAATCGAGATAGTTAGCGATAGAGGGACTCACTTTCTAAACGAAGTGATAGAATTCTTGTTGGATGAGTTCATGGTTATTCATTGCAAATCAGCACCATATCACCCTCAAGCTAATGGAAAAGTGGAGAGTGCAAAAAAAATCATGAGTGAAAAAAAAATCATATGTACAATGTTCACAAAGATAGTGAGTGAGTTAAGAGAGGATTGGGACCAAAATTTACATTCAACTCTATGGGCATACCGTGTAGCTTACAAAATAGCAATTGGAATGAAAACTTTTAACTTGGTGTTTGCACCTAATTCCATAGTGCGTATTGAATTCTTGATTCCCACACTACAAGTAGCCAAGGACTTAAGAGGACATGCCACGAGCTATCAAAAAGGTTAGATATATATTCTTGAGAAGCTAGACAAGACACGCTTATAAGCTGTCACAAATATCTATGCAAAAACACGACGCATGAAAGAGTTTTATGATCAACATGTAATAAACAAGGAGTTCAAAAAGGGAATTTTATATTTGTGAGCTTTTGTTTTTGAGATTTTGCAATTGAAACATTATTTTTGAGCTTTTGACGCTCATAGTACACTAATAATATCTTCAAATATTAGTGTGGTATGAGAAACTTCTATAGTAAATTGTGCAAATGCAACACAAAGGCATTCCACTAATTTTGCAATCACAAAGTCAATGTGCTCAATGCGTAAGTAATTGAGCTCTAGTGGATAGGGCCATATACGTTTTGATAACATGAGGGAAAACAATAGGACATGCAGTAGAGGAAGAGCACTACACTTGGACGATTGATGGCGGATGTGAAGCTAATGGCATGCAAGTGACATAAAGCATTGTCCAATGCAAAAAGGAAGCACCTCTCTACCAAAGGGCTTCACGTGTGTTTGCTACAACTTAGGCGCATGCATCATTTCTCAAGACATAAGTCAAAAACATGGAAAAATTAATTTATGGGAGGTCTAGAAGGAGTTCCCTTAAAATGCATCATTGTGGGAGATGTTGAAAGCACAAAAAATTGTTGGGCATCTTGTTCAAGATGCCATCTCTTGGATATGAAAATAAGGCTTGAGCCACAAAAGATCTGATCTATTTTTGGAGAATGCAAATGGAGGGTCTATTTTGAGATTTTGAATCTTGACACCTTATGGGATGACAATGACACTTATGGGATGATATTCTGAGCAAGGGCCGGCTGAGGAAGTTATGGACTCTTTTCAATGGATGTAACATCAAGGCTTCATGCATCTCCAAAAATGCAGTCACTTAGCATGCATGTGTTGGTAGGAGGTGCTTCACAAGGAAAAGATAATTGAGAATCAAGTTTCAAGAAAAGTGGTTGAGTGTTGGTGGACTAATGTTCTTGTAGATATGTATACCAAGTGGGGTATTCTTGTCCTAGAGAGGCTCTTTTCTCCCAATGATATTTTTGGGTGATTGGATAACCAGGTATACCCTTGGGTATGCCAGAATGCAATGCCAACTATCTTTCAACTACTCTAGGCACATATAGCGCTCAAGATCATGAGGGCACCCTTCATTTATATTAACCTATGTGTATGTCGTTGATGAGGACTTGATCATTCCTTTTGCATATTTAGAAGCTTTGAACGAGTTCAATGGCGAGGATAACATCTCTATGGACTTTGATGAATAGGGATTTGACAAACCTGATATCCCCATTGAACCTTCCTTGGAGGTTTATACCAAAAAGCCCCTTGACATGACTAAAGCTATGAGAGGCTTATCTAGTGTTTGTGAGTGAGAGGAGCAAGCAATGCAACAACTCGTGTTGAAACATACCGCTCTAGGCACTCATGAGGTCAAAGAAATTGATCGAGAAAATGTCTCTCTTGTACAAGATATATGTTGTCATGGTGATTCTACTTTAGGATGGTCTTGCAGGTGTTAAGATGGACAATAAAGCATCCCAACGTTATCCTCAAAAAAATAAAATAAAAATTTGGCACAAAACTCACAGACGTGTATGAAGACTAGCAAGAAAATATACATCATAAGCTTTGCTCACAACCCGAGCCAGAGCTCTGCTCAATTAGACTCTATTAAGTTGGCAATCTTGCAAGAGGATCAAGGTAAGGTAGCAAGCCAAATGAAAACAAATAAATGGCCCACACTTGAGAAGAGCTTGATCATCTCGAGATAGCTACTAGTCAAAATATTGCAAGGCACCCCTAGGTTTCATGGCAGAAGGAAGCCGCTTGAGAGCAGTCACGAGGGAGAGTGTCCAAGTTTGGATTTTCAAAGTGTCACATTTCTTCTTGGTAGGATTCATCTCTAATTTAAAAGTATCAATTTTAAATATGAAAAGCTTTTGAGCAGTCATTGCGAGCATGGGCTGCATGTCCTAGTCAGCTACCATGAGAAGAAGGAAGGAACGCAAGGGAGAAGAAGGGGAAGGAGTACGAGCATGGGTCGCCAGACTGGTGGCCATCTAGAGGGGATTCGAAAGAGAGAGAAGAGAGAGCACCTGATCCAGGGGAGGGAGAGAGTGCTAGAGAGTCCTGCCATCTCTTTGGTAATAAAGGAAAAGAAGAGGAGAAAGCCGAGCTGATAGAAAACAAGAGACAATGAGTTAAATCAAGCCAGGAGGAGAAGAGCTCGTTGGCAGCCAAGAAGGATGGTGGAGGCCATCTGGGGAGAATGGATAAGCTCGAGAGAAGGGAAGGGGGCACGAGACAGCAGGGCAGGGCTGACCTTGAAGCTTGCCATAACAGGGAAGATAGCCAACTTAACAGAGTCAACTTGATGATTGCGCTAGTGAGAAGGTGGAGGATCTGCCAGTAGGAGGAGATAGCCCGTGGGCAAGAAGAGCAAGAGGTAGAAGGGGACAGAGAAGGCCATATTGGGTGATGCATAGCCCTCAATGAGGAAGGAAGTTGATAAGCAAGACTGTAGTAAGAAGGGGTGGCCAACTAGAGGAAAAGGCTTGAATCTTCCCATAATTACCACGAGAGGCTGGCAGCCACTTCAATGGTGGTATGCACTTTGAGTGTCGAGAAGAAGAAGCAAGAGGTTGGGGAGTTTGATAGTGCATGCCCCAAGGTCATGGTTGCAGGAGGAAGTGACTGAGAGGGGTTGCCGTTAAGAGGAAGGCTTAGATCATGCATTAAAGCCAATGGAAGAGACTGATCAGAGGCCACCAGATTGAGGGCAGGTTTTTGAGCTCCCACCTCCTTGCGACCAGGAAAGAAAACGGTATGCTGGAGCCTCCCCATAGTTTGCATGCGCGGACGATGAGGAGGGCTCCGACCCTCTTTTTTATTCCAAGCATCAGTCACACTTCGTCGAAATGGCCTATGAAGCTTTTTGAAGAGTTCGTTTTTCTTGCGTTTCTTTTGAGCCACGCATATATGTATAATAGCTTGCCTAAAAGAGACTCCATCCAGGAGCACAAGATAGCATCAACGTCTTGCATAACTGCACATGCCTATAAGATGATGCAATCGTCGCCATCCATTGAAAACATCCTAGAGCTTCTTAGCAAGAAACGATATTCCAAACACGTAAAGCTCTTGGCTAACATTACTATGAATTCTTTTACCCATAGCAGTAGTATGTATCACACATTTTGGAAACTAGCTCATTTTAGAGAATTAAGCAAGATGCCAACACAAGCCTGGAGTAAAAAGGTACGAACTTTGGACTGCACTTTGCATGAGGGCAAAACGTCAAAAGCAGCAATTTTTTTGTTCGCATGCAAGTGGCGTCTCTCTCTCTCTCTCTCTCTCTCTCTCTCTCTCTCTCTCTCTCTCTCTGCGTGGGCTGAAGCGATGAGAGCTAGAAGAAGGGATGATACTGTTGTTGAAGATTGAGGGGCAAAGCGGAGGTCTTCATGCATAGAGGCTCAAGCAGTAAGCAAGTGCAATGTGGCAATTGGGGGCAGCCAAGCTCGAGTGCAGGCCAAGCAAAATAGGTTTTGAGAGCTTGGAAATCGACAGCTAAGCAATGCAAGGTCGACAGGGAAAATCGAGAGCAAGTGCAATTCCATCTTGCAGCTGTCAAGCAAGGTGTTCAAGCCTTTGTAGGGCGAGCCAAACCGGGGGAGTGCAGTAGAGTTGGCGAGCAACAAAAAAAGAAGCCGGAGGTCTAGGGGAGGAGGCGCATAGATCAAAGGAGATGGGTGGAGAGAGAGAGAGAAGTGGGGAGAGTGGTGGCAAGGGGAATCTTTTCACTAATGATTTTTTTAAAGAACCTACCAGTATGTACCAGTATCTTTGTGCCCATCATTGTTTGATATTAAGTCTTCGCTTATGTATCTGAAATAAAGAGGAGGGGGCGGGGGGGGGGGGGGGGGGAGATTGAAGCCGTATCCTTCTTTTGATCAAGGAGTTTAGTGACATTTACATACATCAGCAACAATGATGGTAAGAGAATGGCCTAATATTTTTGAACAAAAACGAATGTTGGAGTTGTCCCATCATCTGCGCACACACAGATGATGGGGGGGCTCAAGTCCCCCTTTTTTTCAATCACAAAAATGGGAAAATATGTTAAATTAAACAAATTATTTAGAGAAAAAGAAGGAGTGGAGCCTCCCTACCATCCGCGTGCACGCAGATGATGGTGAGGCATTAGCGCCCCATTTTTTGAATCGTGAAAATGGACAAAAATGATCAAATTGGATAAATTATTTCAAAAAAAAGGAGGAATGGAGCCCTCCCATCATCCGCTTGCACGCGGATGATGGGGAGGCTCCAACCCTCTTCTTTTGCAAAAATGTTTGACAATTTTTATAGATTTTTGACAAATGTTTTTCCCACTACTAATGTCACGTTATTCAAGGCACACAGACCATGTAGAAGACTCTAACGTCCCTTCTATAAATTAAGAAAAGACCATTTTTTCTCATTTTTTACAAAATGTTTTTCCCGCTATTGATGAACATGAGGTCATTCAAAGCTCTTGTCCTTCCCTTTTAATTTTTTGCACTAAGAGAGATAGCAAGCCCACATGCACTTACACACCCATTAGAAAGAAACTAGGGCTCTTTCCAATTGGAAACCTTTAGGGGTAACATGCACATGCACTCATATTACATGTCCACTAGTCAATTGAATGTACATGTGAGTGCATGTGCTCTGGTTATGCTTGAGTGCAAAAAAAGGACGGCTAAGAGTCTCCCCATGGTCCACGACAGCTTGGAAAAAATCTTTTAACGGCTGGGTGATGCATGTGCTCTCGATATCTATCTAAGTGCAAATATAAATGGGAGAGCCAAGAGCCCCCCCATTGTTTGCGGACAATGGCGAAGATCTCGGTCCTCCTCTTTTTTTTGGAGAGAGAGAGAGAGAGAGAGAGAGAGAGAGAGAGAGAGAGAGAGCATCTCATGGAAGCAATGTTCGGAAAAGCTTGTCTTTGGGGCAATAGTGGGAAACTCTTTATCTCTCTCTGTAGACACAACATACACTACCATGGGGGGTCTTCTCTCTCCATGTTTCTGTCTCTTCTTACTTGATAGAGGCCAGTTATAGGTAGCTTATTACTGCCATTACTGTCACCATATAGTCAAGTGCAGGGCTAGTGTTAGAGATGAGGGTGCCCCAAAGGGTACCGCTTATGCCTCAGACATGAGAGTGCCCTAGGGATATTCAAATGTCTCTGCATATCTAGGAGATTTTGAAATAAGCACAATATCATGTATCTAGATGTCTCTATATATCTTAGGAGAGTTTGAAATAAGCACAATATCATTGACATAAAGCAACAAAGATATTTATGTACTTGAAAGCTGTCCCGCTATCCCTTGAAATATCAGTATAGTAAAAAATCTCACCAATATACAATCAAAACACAATTGGGAAAGTCAAAATTCTTGCTTAACCTCAATACTAGAGTGAACATGCTGTTACCCTTTTGTAAAAGTACTCTCTCTATAACTATCTCATAGAATGCCAAGATATCCCATACAAGCTCTTATGGGACTCCCATGTCATGTAGAGTCTATATGAATTCGGCTATGGGACTTTTGTGAAAGGCTTTGTGCAAGTCAACAAAGCTACAATAAATCTTCATCCTTTAAGAGATATGGAGTGGTGGAAATATTCGGGAAAAATATGTCTTAGCTAGCAATCGTCCACTTTGAAGTTAAAAAATTCATGTTGAGAGGAAGATAAAAATGAAAAATCTTGCCTATAATAGTGCTAAATTGGTTAAAATTAGCTTTAATTATCAAAATTACCTCTTGGAAAATCGATAGAAACAAATTGTTTATGGTTGCCAAATTTCTTTTTCTCAAACACTTAGTGTTGTAGTTCCTCTTCAACAAGGTACATGATATTATACTCTTCTCGGCTTCTTCACAAGGCAAAATGCTAGACAGAGACCCCTATGCACACATTTAAAGGCCCTTGGTCTCCCTAAAAGTAGTTACATAGAAAGCAAGACATCCAAAAGCTAAAAGGCTAAAATTTGGCCCCCAAAAGCAATCACCACATAAGGGAATTTCTTATAGTAGTCAACAAAAAATCTGGGCATGCCAGTGTAGTCCACCACAATAACATATATACACACATCTAGCTTTCTTTTATATTTTGGGGTTTTAGCCCCCTTGGCTAGCTATGTAAGTTAGTTCGGGTTAGGATTTTAATAGTAATCCCCTCGGAGGACTCTTCTTATCTTTTGGGGGTTAGCGCCCCCTTGACCAACTCAATAAGTTAGTTAGGGTTAGGATTTTAATACTAATCCTCTTTGTCTTCAGCTCCTAGCTATAATATGGTCAAGGTTAGGATATTATCCAAACCTATATTCAGTGGTTGCCACGTCAACATTTTTTGACATTACCCCCTCTTAAAAGAAGAGTAATTGTCCACGTTTGGATTTGCAAAACTCAATCAAGTTAGTTCAAAAATTTAAGGGTCACTAAGTATTCCCATTCCATATTGGAGCTCTTGACATGATGATATAGCAAAGGTATCCATCACACCTAGATCATGTTGACCTTTATAGGGGTGTCTCAATGCACTAACATCACATACCCAAGAAATCACACCCAAGTTGAACATTTATGGTTGACACATCACAATGCAACATAGATGATTATAGATGTAGCCATAAGACATAAAATCCCCCATGAACACTCCCACTTAGTTGTTCTATGACACTTAGAGTATGATTGTTGAGATATTGTTTTTAGCAGGTGCATGGTCTTGGTTGCTATATTCTCTTTTCTACGCAATATGGATGGCTAAGAGTATGGTTGTTGGGCAGTTATTTCTAGCAAGTGGATGGTCTTGGTTGCTATATTCTCATTTCAATGCAACATGGGTGGCTAAGAGTGGGCATACACTACTTCCACTTAGACCTTGATGTGAAATGATGCCATAGAGAGGGGGTACAGGTTGTTGATTCTTACATATAGATGATCTTGGGAACATCATGGAGGTTGTGATATGCGAGTAGAAGCTATAGATGTAGATGATGACAATAGTGCTAGTTTGGGCATTGACAATTGTGATGATCCAACCCAGTGGCTGAATGATTCCAAGTTGTCTCTTCTTGTGGACTTGATCAAGAAATCTAATATGCGCCTCTTTCATTTGTACACTATCTCTTAAACTAGTAGTTTCTTTTTGCCTTTATATTGTAATGCATATATGTTTTGTAATTCTAACATCATTGATTATGACACAACGGTCTTGTTTGTGCCATTGCAATATTTCTTTCATAGGCCTAGATCAAAGGTCTACAACCAAATTATGGCTATGTTACAGTAAGAGACCAACATATTGGAATTCAATCACCATCAAATCCAGCTTGCGTTGGTGGGCTGGGTGGGCTAAGAACTTGGTTGATCTCAAGAAGTCTACGTAAGCCACAGACATCTCTAGGTCTATTGTTGTAGCTCACATCCAATCCTATAATGCTAAAGTGGAATTTCTAAGATATATGCAATGGTGAGGTAACAAAAGTGGATGAATGGAATTCACAAAGAAGCACAAAAATAGTAGAGGTAGATAGTAGTATGTTTGTGACCTTATGGAGGGGTTTACATTAACCTAAAGGCTGCATGGCACACGGTCATAAAAAATTTGTTTTAAGGTTGTCTCTTGTGTCAATGGCCTCTATGTAATCTTTTTGGACAATGTATTATTTGTTGGTAAATTTCCCTATACTATGGTACTATGCAGTTTTCCTCACTATCCACTTCATTTTTCACACTCGTATGCCACCCACATGATTTATCATCCATTTTTTTGTAAGTATTAGTTGTTGTGATGCAAGAAATATATCAATGTATAGGTTTGATGAAAGTACACTAGTGGAAAAAAGCTTGAAAAGATAGTTTCAATTGCAAAAGCACAAAAACAAAATCTCGCAAATAAAATGCACTCATTAAAAAAGGGTGATTATGTATTATTATATACCTTTAAAACAACACTTTAAAAGTTTGAAAAGTGAGGAAAAGCCCCATTCGTGATTCAATACATATCATCAAGTGGTGACATAAAACTTGCAACATTAGAGGGAGAAGAGATGATCAATTAGATAAGTGGTTGTAGGTTGAATAAATATCACCAAGCACTAGCCACAAAAATGTTGGAAAAGATCCACAACATAGCAGAAAGGAGGAACTAAGACAATCTAATTAGGCATAGGCTCAAGAGGAGGCAAAGTTGCAGATTTTAAAGCACAAGGAACAATAGAACCATATAAAAAGTTTGCCACAACCTTCAACAGTACCTCCTCCAATAGAAGCAATTCAGACTGGGAAAAATTGGCTTGGAGGCATGGATGTACGCATCCAAATACAACTTCTAGATGGATTGACAGAGAGAGCCCTTGTAACCACTTGAGCTCAAGAAGCCAATGCCATCAAGTACTCTACATACATAAAGATGTCACATGTACCATTCACGACAAATCAAATAGAGCTCAAAGTTACAAACTGAGGAAAGATGGTCAACTTAGGTAAAGCAAATGTATTCATCAACCTTGACGTCCATCAATGCCCACATCAATTCATATTATGGCAGATATAGGTCTCAATGAAACGATCATCCTAGGTGTACCATGGATGCAAACTTACAAAGTAGTTCCGGATTACCAAGAGGATACCTTAAAGTTCAAACTTAAGAACACCTCTTATTTCACTCCATTGGCACAAATTGATCACATGTGGGAAGTACAACCCATTGAGACAAAACCATTGCCAGTGGAGATACCTCAGCCTACATGGCACTTCATTGGACAAACCACAAGACAGGTATGGGTGAAGAAATCAATCATGGACAACCAACCTAAGTAAATATGGATACCAAAGACAAAAAACTCCCCCAGTGCCAACCAAACCACCACAAAAGTGTCCCCTAACAAAATCTCTACAGCCTTGCCGTAGTTATACTTGGAAGTGGCAACCAAACAACAACAGAGACCTAAAGGAAACCAACCCAAGTATCAATGGATTCCAAAGCACAAACCATCCAACCAAACCCAACCAACCAAAACAACTTGGCAATGGAAATCAAGACCATGGACTCGACAAACCGATCAACAATCTCCATCAACCACGACAACCGAGTCCAAGTGGGTACCAAAATTGCCACAAACCATGTAAATCAAGAAAATGGTACTCCAACAAGCAACAACAAAAGGAAAAGCGTACCACCTCCAAATACGTTTCTTTAAACCATGTAGTATAGATGGAGCCTCGTCAACAAAAACCATTGAACTATCCGTTCAAGACCTACATCTTGCACATATATTGTTATCCCATGCATCTCTTCCATTGGCATAATAGGGACACATTCCATGTCCTTCCATAGACACAGTGTTATCTCCCATGCAAGATCATGAGCTACAAGAGGAGGAGAATTCATGTGTATAGAGTATATAAAGTGTGTTTTTTCGCTTAATTTTTGCTTTTCATATGCTTTTTATCTAGTTTTATCACTTATTAGACACAATAGGTAGCCATATTAATAGATTTTCAACAAGCATGATGCCTACAATGAGAGTCTGTATACATGAGTGTGCGGAATAATTTTGGCTAATTTTTGGCCAAATAATAATTATTTCTAGTAATTTTCTTTGATTTTTATCTAGTAGGGCTTCCCAATCTCGGAAAAATAAAAATTCTTTCAAAACATCTCAAATGCATAAGAGAACGGTGAGTCTAGGAAATGGAAAGCCTCATGGAATTGGAAAGTCAAAGGACTTTTCATCTCTATATAAAGAAGTGCTCGACCTTAAAGTGTGAATTGATTCATTTATTTATTTTTTCTTTGCCTTGCCTCTAGCGTTTTCTTTCCTTTAGAGCTTCTTTGCACTGTTCACTATAGGTAGTGAATTTACTTCTTTCGAAGCTAATAATGATTAAAAATTAATAAAATTAATCAAGAGAGCCGAAATTGAATTTTGAAAGCAAACTTTGGCGGATCAATAAAGCAAGATCTTCAAGCATGTCAAGTTTCAAAAGATGCAAGACAAATCAAATTTTTGGCCAAAACTTACGACGGATCTAATTCGCAAAATCGAGAGAAATTAGCAATCGAATGTCCAAATGACAAGCTCTTTGAGCCGCAAGTGATATGCCATGAGTAGTCAAGTCAGGGAAGGTAAGTGCGCACTTGAGACTCCGGCTAAGCCGGGTACATCTACGCAAAATAGGGCAAAAAAAGCCTCATTTGCATCTGCTTGAGTTGAGAGAGAGAGCTTTGTTGTTTGCAACCTAGAGCATACAAGCACATTTCTGCTTTCTATGGGCACTCGGAGCCAACATTGGGGACTGGATTCGACAGGTATGATCTAATAACCTCCCTTGACAAATGCATGTAAGCCACACCACAAAAAAAACGTAGATGCCTTGCCAAATTGCACACCAAAAGCTCATTAAAATTCATTGACGCTCATGTCGAAGCAATTTTTTTCAATTTTTATTTTTTAAATACCCAAAAATGCCAAAATTAGCCCACATATTAGCCAAAAATACTAAAAATTACCCGAAAATCCAAAAAATTCTTGAAAAATTTTATAAACCTCAAAAAATCATCGCCAATCACATTCAAACATTTTTGACATACACAAACACACTAAAAATAGCAATTGTTACCAAAAACACTAATTGCCACAAAATCATCGAACTGACCTCCCAAAAATAGTGAAAAGCACAAAACTCAACCAATGAAGGCAAAAAAGTGCTCAATATCATGCCTAAATATTCACATAAAACAACTCATCAAAATCACAAATTATCAAATTTGTATGGAATTATTTGGAAATTAATGCAAAAAATTAAAAATTTTACCAAAAAGTACAACAATTATAAAAAAAATACCTTTTTCTTTTTAAATTCTCCACACATAGGTGAATGGCGTGGCCAAATCGAAACTCAATTAGCACATCGATTCAATTGCCAATTAATTTTGCCAATAAAATCCAAAACTAGGCAATCAAATAGACAATTTTAGGCATTCAATGTGGTCCCAATGAAAAAGGTTGCAAAATCACCCAAGGACCCTTCTTGAAAGTTTTTGGCACCCAAAAATTCTCATGATCCTTGGTATTGTGGAGTAGAAGCCCTTTCATCTCTTGTTTGGTCTTCTATGAGTGGTGGAACTAAGCATCCTTGGACTACAACTATGGAGACCTTGGGTTTCTACAGAGAGAGTGGTAAAGAGGGATTCAATGGGTGCAAGATCAGGTATACCCACTTTGAACAATTGCGTACTGAGAGTGACATTTAACATGGCCCAAGCGTTGGATAATGTAGAGTCTCCAATATATATGCTCACATAACCAAATATGTTTGAGAAGCTAGGAGAAACAATTTAATGAAAAAAAATGTAAAAATCCTAGCCGTTGGCTCACTCACAAACCGATGATTACATCATAGGTGAGCTGCAAAATGGAAGTAATTGAAATGGGTAACAGATGGGCTTATTGTCCTTAATTTCACTTAAAATCCTTTATATGGATAGCTTGCACCAAGCAATATATAGGACATTAAAAAAGATAATAAATTTTTTCTTATATTTTTATTCAAAATTACTACAATATTTTACTAGGCCAAGGTGTTCTTAAAAGAACTATTCTTGCTTGGTGGGTCTTTGCCGTACATAATCTGATAGATTTTGGAGCGTAGTTGGTTACTTGGCTAGTTGGTTGTGATTGCTATCACCTTGGGTTTTGTTGTGGTGACATGAGAAAATGAGTAGCACCAATTGATAGGCACCAATAATAGCTCAGCTTGGGACTTGATGAGCATTAGGAAGAAGCAAGCTGTGTACCATAGTGATTCATATAAGACAAAGGGATACTAAAGAGGGTGATTGAATTGAGCAAAAGGGTTGTAACTTAACCTACTTTGGTAGTTGTTTGCAGATTGCACCACTCAACCTAGTAATATGGACCATTTAGTCTCTAAACCGTGGAACTATCTTTGAGACACCCATACTATTCACAATCAACCATAGTCAATTTTCCTTTATTTCAACATATAGGTTGAATTGCCAGACTGTGAGAAAAGAAATGCATGTCTATTTGATATATATATACTAATCAAAATTGAGCATGCACTGGTGAGGAAAACATATGGCTAAACTAAACTTAAGGAGGCTTTGACAAACTCAAAAATACAGAAAGCATAAACAGACTACCAAAATGGAACTACACTACTGACCTGATAATCATGTACGAATGTCATCCAATTGTGGAACCCGAAGGACAATGTTTGAGTCAAGGTACAAAAAAGCAATGTGAATAGTTTAAGCACTGTGGTTTCTCAAAAAATTATAAGAAACAAAATCCGTGCCATGCCCCGTAGCATTTATGTGTTGAGCCAAGAAAACGCATAGTCATGGGGTGTTGGATACAGATAACAAACCTTGTAGTGTTCTCGAGCTGGAGTCGCACTTGTGCAATTGAAACATCTATTGCTATGAATATATGTCCTCCCCGCCAGATACAAAACATGCATTAAGACAAATATAGGAGATGTGGCATATTGATTAAGTTTAAAGAGAAGAAGATCTAATTTTATATTCTATGTCAAAGGTTTGCTACATAAAGAATTATGGGTGCTTTTTGATAGATTTTCCCTTGTTGAAATTGCACTCTCTCTCTCTCTCTCTCTCTCTCTCTCTCTCTCTCTCTCTCTCTCTCTCTACTCGACTATCAAATCTTTTTCTTGCCTTATGTTATTGTAGCTAGTTTCCTATTTGCAGTGCGCCCTCTCCTTATAACCCAAGCATGACTTCTCCTCAATTATGCAACTCGTCGGCCATGCAGTAGCCTGCTATCATATGTAGGGTCTGTCCTCAAAGAGTCTAGGGGTCCTTTGCTGAGGATGAGAGGCCAAAGGTATCAAGTTCTAGCTAGTATGGATGGCACAGATAGGATCCAAATATCTGCACGATGGTCATAAAAACCCTTGATATCTTTAGGGGTTTGGTGGCATGAGGTTACGATGCAATCGCAAAAGTCTCTCTAGGAGCTAGGGTTGCCACCAAGCTGAAATAGCAAGGACTGGCTCTTGCGTGCTACTGTCGTTGATGTTGTGGAAGAGAATTATTCTTGGTATGATGTCATGATGGATGATATCACGGGCATGGCAACGTGCAAGGGTTCGAGCAAGGCTGGTGATGATGGGAGAATCCTCGTGATCATCAAGCTTGAAGAGGGGAGGGCGACAGTCTAGCTTGGCGAGGAGGTCACCAGCATCACAGAAGGGAATGAGGAGAAGGAAGCATGTGTCATCGCCCTCAAAGGTGAACATGAGGGGGAGGATTCCAGGTATTTCCCTCAAGTACTCGAGCACTTGGGCCTTCCATCAGAGTTGGGTGTCTGTAAAGTGCTCCTCAGCAGTGAGCTTTGATTTTCTTGCATAACATTAGGGCCAAAAACGGCTAGAAAAGGGTTGCTTGTTAATGATTAAGGAATAGTCCAATAGTCATTTGAACCGTATACAAAAGTATGGCACTCTTGTATCCTCTATCTTGGGTTTTGATGGTCCTATTTTGGCAGAGAGCGGCTAAATGTCTTCATCATAAGGCAAAATTGCTATATTTAGGTGCTTTCAGCGAGTAAGCTCCTTAAATTTGCAGCCCAAAGTACTAATGAACTCTCATCTTTTATTCTATTTTATATTTCACAAAATTGTTGTCAAAAGATACAAAATCTATGCGAGAAGGCTCTAAAAACAAGGCCATTAATGACAAATCGCCTACTTTTTTCAAATGTATACCTTTTTCACATTCCCTCTATTTTGTGAGAGGTTTATGTCTTTTCGTCTCTATATTTTATTTTTTCTTCTCTAACCTTTGAGATTCCATGACATCTTTTGCACGTCGCCCTCCACATAACATAACTTCTTGTGACTTTCATAATGTTAGAGAGGATGGTCTTTGGAAACCCATGTCTTTTTGTGTGAATGACTGCGTAACAACTCTTCCTTCATGCAAAGGTGTACACAGAGTGAAGAGAACCAAACAAGATAAAAGTAAAAAACCATTAGAAAAGTCGTGTTCTTGCTTTAAAGTGATCTACATGGCTCGCTAGCTAAGGTTCAACATGTGTACATGGCCAAGGATATGGTGTTAGACTTGGACAAACATCCCACACTGCATTCATACTGTAAATAATAAAAAATATTATCTATTTGATACAATGAATTTATCATTCTTCCATTGTTATTTCTCATTTTCTGATTCCATTCCAGATATCTTTCCTTCAAACAGTTATGGAATGGCACCCTCTGTGGAGAGCCTAAGTGGGACATTCAAAGCAATGCATAAAGGGATTTCATATATTATGTATGTTGACAAGCCATCTTCTTTTTACAAAACAATGGATTTGTTTGTCTATTTTGCAGAATACAAGGTTCCATCACAAGAAGGTGCATATGGAGAACTACATCAGTTACCCGATCCCACCATAAGTTCACTTGACTGGGAAGCCCCTGATGCATGTACTATATTAAGCTTCAAATCCAAGATCGAAGAAGATATACTTAAACCTATGTCTCTGGGTAGGATATCAAGAAGAATTAAAGTTCAATGGTTCTTGCCTATACATGTCTTTGTGGCATGTTTCAAAACAATGGACTTGCATAGGACAAAGACAATGTGGCTTAATAGAAGACTATCTATGACTGAATTGGATAATGTACTTGGAGACGGATGGAATACCAAAGAAACTTTCCATATTGGCGATAATATTAGTTGTAGAGTAAGCCCAAATTCTATGTCTATCTCATATCAACTATGTCGTCAGTCATTAGTTCTGGGCTATGACTATAGGAGATGGAGAAGAAAGTTAGGTAGCTGGGTTCCTCTTGACTCTGAGGAAAATTGTCCAATGTTTGAACTAAAGGTCATAGTCCATCCACACATTGAGCATATGAGCCTTATAGTCACAACAAATTGGAGACTACAGGATGTTAGAGAATCTCTTGAGTTTCTTGATGAAACATCTCTTGAGTATAGATTCAAAGCGGATGGAATTGTTGTGAGCACAAGGATGGAGAATGCAACCTCTTGCATCACATGTCTTCCCCCAAAAAGAGTTGTATTTGAGCCACTTGCAAAGGACTTGAAAAAACAAGTTCAATGTTGTAATCATTGGATTTTGCAAATATACTTGTAGGCTTTTCTACCTTGTTGTGATCATTATTTATGTTGTTTTAAATTTACATGACACCATGATACACAATTAAGAATCGAATAGTATTAAATTTTGAAGTACAAAATTATGAACCACCAAATGGTGTATGTTCATATGGACAAAATGAACAAAAGTGTACATAACTTTTGTGGAGTAATCAATCATGAAACTCCACTTATCTTTTTGCCGGAGAGGATTCTACATCCTCAAAGACCCTTTTTCTTTTGTGTTTAGCAGGGGGTGAAGTCAATTAAGGAGGGGGTGGTGGTGACTTGCGCTCCTCAAGGCTTAGCACGTGGGACTTGGCAGTGGGTTCCATGGGGATTGGTGCTTTGGGCTCCTGAGGAGTGGTTGGATTGGGTGACTTGGCAACCTTCTTTGGCAACATGAATGGTAGTTTGAAAGGTGAGCTAGGTGCCTCCCTCTTACTGTTCTTAGCTGAACAACGTTTTTGAACCATAAATTTCAATGGTGAGTGGAATGGATGGCCCGTTGCATCTGTTTTTTTTTTTTTTTTGCAGGGCTATTCTTCTTGGTGGGGCTCTTCTTTGCATGGATCTTCTTTGTAGGACTCTTCTTTGTATGGATTGTCTTTGAACGGCTCTTATTTGTATGGATCTTCTTTGCAAGGCTCTTCTTTATATGGATCTTCTTTGCAGGGCTCTTCTTCTTGTGATCCCTTTTCTTTGCATCCAAACCCTTGGTGGCTCTACCTTTCTTTGGTGGCAAAGGAGACTTTGTTTCATTTGTAGTTGGTGCCATAGGAGAGTCTAAATCATTTGATTTTATTGATCTTTCCAAAACCATAGAAACAACCTTCTCTCTCACCCACGTGACCCAAGACTCTGGATATTCATGCAACTGCAGCAAATAGAAAAAGAAAATAAATAACATGAGTACATACATAACTTAAGAAGTCAAAACAAATCAATGGCACATGATGTTAGGAAATAAGACATAGCTAAATAGATAATTAAGTAGATTACTTAATGGAGAGAGACATATTTACATACACGAGATTATAGAGTAGAGAGAGAGAGAGAGAGAGAGAGTACACAGTACTGTCCAAAATGTTCGGGTATTTCTTCGTTTAACAGAGTCCTTACTTTCCCAACATTGTGAGGCCGAGGAAATCCAAAAGCTTTAATCTTGTAATACTTAATAACTTGAAACCAGGTTTTAGAGATGGCCCTATAATTCCTTCTACTCACCCCCACTGTGTCACAAACTTCTTGCATTTTAGAAGGTTGGACCAATAAACCCATATATTCTCTCAGTAAATTTTGAAATACCAATTTCTTTGGGTTCAATTCTTGGAAAGTTTCAAAAGTTCCAAAAATGTCACTCTTGTTCATTACCTCATTCAAGAATCTTACCCTTTCTTGAACAGTGGACATATCAAATCCTAAATGTCTGGTCACATGTTCTCTAGTAATCTTTAACCTTTTTTTTCTTTGCCCAAAACCTTCTGTTAAGTTTACTACATCTCTGATTTTTTTTACTCACGCTTTTAATCCTATTGGAGTTTCTTTTAAAGTCTGAAGCTGATAATTTTCTTATTTTAGAGACGCTATTTGGTTTTCAAGTTTTAGAATTCTTGTTGCATTTGAAGACAAAGAAGTTTTGAAATATTGAATGTAATGTGTATGATCAATGTGTAAATGAGATGGCCTAGAACTATATCCTAGTAAGCCAACAACCACATCTCCAACAAATCTCATCAAATCATGAGATGTGTGAAAAGATGGATACCTTCCAGTGCTGGGATCCAGGGGATACAATCTCCCATCTGTCCGTAAATCAATGTGTTTCTTCCCCTCGTTTTACGAAGTTGTTGTGCTTCATTTGCACTTGTAACTGGTCTTTAATAGACACTCCATGTAGTAGCATATTGTTGGCTTAGCTTATTGTTCAAGTGAAACTTGCTGTTATCACTAATGGAAGTTGTATTACTCATTGTAAGTAATGAAGAGCACACAAAAAGTATAATGGAGATAATGTAGTAGCAAAGCTTTCAGCATCAGAAAAGAAGAGAGAAAGCTCGTGAAAGACCAGAGAGAAAAAAGAGAGATTGAGTGATTCAAAAGTGGAAACAACTATTTGCCGAAGTAAATGAGAAGAAATTTTGAGGTGAGCCGCAAAGGAATGTGAACAAAATGATATCTATTTGAATATTTAGAGATATGTACCTAGATACGCTTTAAATTTCATAGATATGCTTTAAATAACCAAAACGGCCAAATTTGGAGCCATTTTGATCATCAACAACTCTGCTAATTAGTAAGTTAACCAATTTCTTACACAACCCTTTTTGAGTCATTTTTGCCCTAATGGGCCGAGAGATCATGAACTGATCTGTTGAGTTCTGGTGATCTCTCTCTCTCTCTCTCTCTCTCTCTCTCTCTTTCTCTCTCTCTCTCTCTACAAAATTATAACTGAATAGAATCAAAATGTCAAGCATAGAAAAGAATGCTACATGAAAATTTGGCTCAGAGCATCCAAGAAGATTACCAATGATTAGGAACTCATGCAAAAGTCCTTTGCTCCATATTGAAAGGCTAGGCACATAAGCCTAGCTACTATAACTGCTAACCAAAGGAGAAATTAAAAAAGTGTTCAGCTTTATCAGTACATGGGTAAGAGAAAGATTTAAATTTGGTCATCTCCCTTTGCTCCTAGCCCTCTGCATCCATGTGAGCTTAATTTTAAGCCACATCCATAGTAGACTCTCCATATGCAGATCAATGGGGCAAATATTGGTAAATGGATGCAAGTCCAAATGCCATGCCCATTTTCTCTCTCTCGAAAAAGCAGTGTTTTCACTTCCAAAAAGCATCAGCCTCAAATCCCTTGCACTCAGGATTCTTGCGGGGAGCCCCTTGAATGGGCTACTCTTGTGCATGCAATTGCAAGGAAAAAAATTGTCTGCTAGCCCTACAGATGTTGTTGTGATTATCATACACTATCCTGTGGTCAAAGTTCTTGTCACACACATGCTCTCTCTCTCTCTCTCTCTCTCTCTCTCTCTCTCTCTCTCTCTCTCTCTCTCTCTCTCTCTCTCTCTCTCAGCACGTGTTGTTTGCCTGCCATGTTTGCTTTGTGAGATCTTCAATTCACACTATAGGGGCTCCAAATGTCCAATTAATTTGGACTTTTCCATAGTAAGGGTGCATGCCCACCCCAAGAACACCCCCAATACATAGTTTTGAGCATCAAAGCTTCAAAAGCCCTCCAAGAATTTTGTGAAGGGGTTTTTGATGTTCGGCAAGCATGAATTTTTTGCATAATTTGACAGCTATTTTTGATACCTAAAAGTATCTTTGAAAGCTTAGTTTTCCTTCTCAACGATTGAAAAAAAAGTCAAGTTAAGACTTTTTTTTCTACCAAAGTGGTGCATGGGATTGGGGGAGTTTTTGATTGAAACTTACATCTTGTATGTGGTTCTCATCTACTTATAAATTCACCAAATTGAATCTCTTTCAAGCAATTGATGGCTTCCCCTATATCTCCAGCAAGGTAATTTGACAACATGGGATTTTTTTGGCGTTCTTCATCAGTATTGGAAAATTACTTTGTAGTTGCAATTTTGATTTAGCCCAGCTTATTGACATCTCTTAAATGGTTGCTCATTAGCAATCCATCTAACACTTTGAAAAGGGCTTTGTCAAACGACTTTTGTCCAAGGTATTTGTTATTTATTTTTTAGCCAAGCAGGCACTACTCCATGGATTCTATGTCTAGCTCATTGGACATAAACCTTCCTGAAAATCAAATTTTTTCTTTTGAAATCTCTCCATGGATATCCACTTCCCCACCCCAAAGCGTGTTGGATTTTCTCAAGGATAAAAATAATTTGTCTGAAGCAAATAAATATGTTACATGACGTGATTTTTAGACTTTGAAAGACCAATTTTGTAAGTTGGCAATACATGTATAATTACTAACTACTCAAGTGTAGACACTTACGAAGTTATTAAACTCTTTTACCATGAGGGAGGCACCATATACTCCATGCAGTAGCTGGAAATTGTCGGATACCTAGTAAAACTTGTTAATGTTACAAGTACTGCTAAGAAAACATTAATTACGGATGTTTCATTGTCAGTACCTAGATGTGATTTATTGTCACATTTTATTATGGTCTTAATGTTTAGCAAGGCTTCAAGTAATTACAGTGGGAAGTATTTAGTTTCTTTTTGTAGAGAGCGGGCTCTATTATACATTTTCTTCTCTCATTTTTATGTGTGTTATGAACATAACATCCGCGAGAAGCATTGACAACTATAGTCATGCAAATGCAGGTTCCGATAAGTTTTTTTCTAAATGCATCCACACTAGGTGTTATGGGCCCTAGTGTTAGCAAAGACATATTTGGAGTGGCATGCAGATTCATGAATTTGGTAGCTTATGAAGTTCTCCACAGCACAAGTGCAATATATCTATGGGATTTATTGTGGGTCTACCAACCACCATACAAGGTGATGGCTCAATATAGATGTTTAATGTAGCTGGATTGTCTAAAATTTTTAAGTTGATTCCAATAAAGTCCACTCTTTATCCAAGTTGGTTGTTCACAATTTGTATAGATTATGTGGATTATCCCACAATTTTGTGAGTAATAGTAAACCCATGTTTACCAGTCATTTGTGAAAGATTGTTTGTAAATGGTTGGAAAACAACCCTCAATATTAGTGCTACTAATCATCCAAAGATGGATGTGTAGCTTATAAGTGTTAATCCAGTACTAGAGGATATGCAAAGAGTGTATGCTAGCGAGAAAAATCGAATTGGAAATATTATCTTTTCCGTTTTAGAGATTCCTTATAATAGTGCAAAGCAGTTATGATTGGATTTAGTCCTTTCATGCTTATGTATGGTTTTCAACCTAGATCACCAATCATAATGGGGTTGGTATATTAAAAACTTCAACAGGTCAAGGATTTTCTTCAATATCACATGGATATGATGAAACTTTCTCATCAAAATGTTTGACAAGCACAAGATAGATACAAAATTTATGCTTATAATAAACGTCAACAAGTAACCTTCATGGAAAATATGTGCCAAAATATTAAGAATATATATTTTTACATGTGCCAAACATTGAAAAAGTTAGAAAATCAAACCAATGGCTAAATTATCTCCAAGATATTATGGGCCTTTTAGGACACTCAAGTGATCTTGGTAGCACTCATGAAAATTTTCTTCGGCTCGCATGGGATTTGTGTCATTGGAAACAAAAAGAAAAAAAAGATACTCAAGCAAGTTGGAGATAGGGAGTACAAACTATCTTTACTTGTGCACTCTCCTGTTCATCCGATTTTTCATGTAAGTCGTTTATGCAAATGTTGATGACAATGTCGTTCACCAAAAGATTTTGGTTGATTTCATTGAATCTCCAATCTTGTCACATGAACCCCCCAGCGTGTTTTAGACTATCATGATTTCACATACTCATCTTCATGTGCATCAATAACCATTAGTCAAGTGGAAAGACCAACTTGAAGAAGGTGCCACTTAGAAAACATTAATGTTCTTGAAGGAAAAAATTCTTGCTTTTTATTTTAGGACGAAAACAGTTTTGTAAGGGGGGAGTAATGTAAGGCCATAATCATGAAATTTGGCTTTGCCTATAAAAGAGGCATATGGCTAGGTGGAGAGTGAGGTTTCATAGCCGTAAGCCATAGATTCTTGGCTATGTGTTTTGTGTGGAAACTAATTCTTAGCTCTCAAAAGTGCTATATTATTAGCATAAAATGTATGTTTTAGACAACCCAAGTCTCCATAAACCGTGAAAAGTGGATACATTTAATCTTACACATATGCAATATACAACTGAGAGGATGGAAAGTAGTGCAAAGGGTAGAGGGAGATATTTCTAGAGGGATGGAAAGTAGTGCAAAGGGTAGAGGGAGATATTTCTAGAGGGAAATTTTCCTTTTTGATGTTGGGATAGTTTGGGTGATAGGTTTAAGAGGTAAAATTGTGACTTTTGGAAAATTTGAAAGATTTTTATTTTTGGCCTTTTTTGTACACAAATTTTCTTTTTAAAAGAGGGGTGGGCTTCTTCCATCAAAAGCTCTTTGTGTGTGTTTGTGTGTGTGTGGACAAAAACATAAATAGGGAATCAAAGTAGGGATATCTCACCATTTTCAAAGTAATAGCTGATATCACCACCTTCGTCTCATTGGTCAGTTCTTAACAAAGGGCCCTTCCAGGGTGAAAATATTTCCTAATGGTTCGTATGTCTTTGATGGGTGGTGGACTAGCTCTTCTAACCAAAAGTGTGTGTGAAAAAACTCTAAAGACAACGACATAATAACTTGGAATCTCCTCCATGGCTTGTTATGTGCATGGAGAGAGAGAATACAATGAGGCTCTCCCATATGTTGGCCCCACTTATAGAATATATATCTATGTCTATATCTATATCTCTTGTGGCTTCCAAATTCAGAACAGGGTCTAAGGAAAGTTTAAGGAGATGAGAAAGACTAGAGGAGAAATACTAAGGGACAAGCTAAGTAAGAAAATGACATGGCATGTGCCCTATCCTCTTTATACAGAGAGTACAATTTCTTTTGACTTTCCATCAAAAGGGTTCTCTTTTTCATCACCATCCACCTAGAGAATAAGGGATGAGGCCCCCAATCTAGGGGAAAAGAAAATCTTTACAAATATCTTAAATGTATAAGTGAAGGTGGAAAGTCAAAAGACTTTTTGAGTCCTCATTCCATATATAAAGAGGTGGTCAAGTGCACACTGGTGCATTTGTATTTGTCTTCTCCTTTATTTTCTTCTCTTTAAAATTTAGAATGTCCTTGCACTATGTAGGTAGTGAGTATATTTTTGGATTACATAAGGAGTCCTTAGTAAAGTGTTGGATTTTTGACGCAATTGTGGACCATTGGATAAAGCTTGCGGATTAGTGCCACATGGCAAAAAAAATTATTTTTTAATATTTTTTTAAGTCTTTGTGAGAGGTGTTGACATTTATGTACCTCTTTGGTTAAAGAGGGCCATTGAATATTGGGTCACACACAATCTTTTTCGTCCTCTTCCACCACCTGGTTTCAATTTGCTACAATGCTTTCAAGTGGTTTTTTAGACATTATTTTTTATGGTTTTGGAATATTTGTAATCTAACTGATTTATTGTTACACTTTTTTCAAGAAACATAACATTTTATTATGATAACAAATGTTTTAAAAAATTAATGTCACTTTCTTGTTTTCTCTCACAAAGAAACCCTTTATTATTAAATTTTTCTCATAGGCCATAGTGAACTTTCACCTTGTTTTTGAAGCCATAAACTTCATGCAATTAATATAAGGGATTAAAGAGTGTATTCATGGGAGTTTAAGGAGCGCATTAGTAGGAGTTTGATACCATGATGCAATAAATTTTACTTAATATCTTTCTTTACAAAAGAGTGTTTCTTTAAGGACCTCATAAAAGCCCATTTCATTGCATTTTTTTATTATTTAGCTCACCATTGGTCCTTTCATTTTATTGTGTTTATTTTACTTCTTTTTTATTTTAATTATTTTTTTAAAATGTCAATGTATGGCTTTCACCTTGTTGTTTAAGCGAAGCCATTCGTAATAATATATAAAGGATTTGTGATTATGTGTGGATATTAGACGTT